>NC_083095.1:105260338-105585338 GCF_949774975.1 Lagenorhynchus albirostris | reverse complement strand
GGTTCGGTGAGCAAATGCAGACCCTTTGAAGTCATATTGCATGGTACCCATTCCATGGGTCTCATCTCTCCAGGTTTAAGGGATTCTTCCTTCAGCTAAAACATGCATGTGGAACCCAGAGTATGATCCACCGTGTGATCGGGAAACGTGTTCAAATGTGTCTCAGTTTTCGTCCCCTGGTACTTGGGTGCAACATTCCAGACGCTTTACTAACACTCTCCCCACTTGGAGAGTCAGTGCCTTTAACGTCCTGTTTGGCCCAGTTTGCAATTTCTGCGGGAAATGAACAGGAATAGGGAGAACCAATGAGAGACTAGCTGGAGGTGTCTGGACGGGCAAATTTAACTCTCATTTCCCACCAGGAAGAGGAATTAACCAAAGGCTCAGCTTGCCGTGCCGGAACCACACTAGGGCCTGAAACAATCTTGCGGTGTTGCGGCCAGCTCACAATAAAGAGAGTTGAAGAAAGGAGCTCAGGGGCACTGTAATTCACAAACCTGCAGAGTTATAAATGACAGCTATCGTCCAAAAATATATTGAAGTAAGGCTGTCAAGAGGACTTGAAAGCGGGGCAGAATTGCAGGAAACCGATTTCAGGAGGTAGACTGGAATTGCATGAAAAGCGTAGGAAAAGAGGCAGAACGTCCACAATGATGCACTTGGCCAAAAAGGGCGTATGCGTTTTTTCCTGAATATATTCAGGAAAAAACGCATACGCCCTTTCTGGCCTACCAAGCAAGCTTGCAAAGGAAATCTGCACTACAATTAAGTCTCACTGCCCCACGGGCAAAAGGGCCATCTGAAAAAAGTGTAAAATCCAGAAAGGCAGGACAGGCCATGGAGAACTGGGAGCCTTGTTATGCTGATGGGCGGGATGTAAATTGCCAACAGCCACTCTGGAGAAGTGTATGGTGTTTCCTGATACATCTAAAAAACAAAGCAACAGAGCCTAGGGCACTTCCACTTATGCTCCTATAGCTTAGGGAAATTCAAATCAAAAAGACACAGCCACCCCAAAGTTTGGGACGGCTCTGTTTACAAGATCCTCGTTTATGGTACAAGTTCAATATCACAGAAAGCGAAAAATGAATAAAGAATTTGTGGTATTTACGCACAATGCAATATCACTCAGCAATGAAATCTATGTCATCAGGCCCGTAGCACCATAATGAGTGGATTCAGATACGATGATTCTAAGTGAAATAAGTCACACAGAAAAAGAAACATCATAAGATATCACTAATACACGGAATGTAAACTTGGCTACCCAGGAACTGAATTACAAAACAGAACAGGGTCTCAAATGTAGAAAACCAACTTATGCTTGCTTAAGGGGAAAGGTGAGTTGGGGTGCTGCATAAAACAAGAGATTGAAATTAGCACAGATACCGTTCCATAAGCCAAATATGTAATAGACAAGAGCTACTCCTTCCTCAACGAAGTGGACTCAACACCCCATATTAAACGCCTAAAAATATACCTGAATAGTAAGAATCTTAAAACCTATGGATTTATATGTCTCCGAAAAGGAATCAAGCGTGTGTACAGCAGCATAAACGCAGCAGTGATAGGATTGGTGAGTTTCAGTGAGCAAATGCAGACCCTTTGAAGTCATATTGCATGGTACCCATTCCATGGGTCTCAACTCTCCAGGTTTAAGGGATTCTTCCTTCAGCTAAAACATGCATGTGGAACCCAGAGTATGATCCACCATGTGATCGGGAAACGTGTTCAAATATGTCTCAGTTTAAGTCCCCTGGTACTCGGGTGCAACATTCCAGACGCTTTACTAACACTCTCCCCACTTGGAGAGTCAGTGCCTTTAACCTCCTGTTTGGCCCAGTTTGCAATTTCTGCGGGAAATGAACAGGAATAGGGAGAACCAATGAGAGACTAGCTGGAGGTGTCTGGACGGGCAAATTTAACTCTCATTTCCCACCAGGAAGAGGAATTAACCAAAGGCTCAGCTTGCCGTGCCGGAACCACACTAGGGCCTGAAGCAATCTTGCGGTGTTGCGGCCAGCTCACAAGAAAGCGAGTTGAACAAAGGAGCTCAGGGGCACTGTCATTCACAAACCTGCAGAGTTATAAATGACAGCTATCGTCCAAAAATATATTGAAGTAAGGCTGCCAAGAGGACTTGAAAGCGGGGCAGAATTGCAGGAAACCGATTTCAGGAGGTAGACTGGAATTGCATGAAAAGCATAGGAAAAGAGGCAGAACGTCCACAATGATGCACTTGGCCAAAAAGGGCGTATGCGTTTTTTCCTGAATATATTCAGGAAAAAACGCATACGCCCTTTTTGGCCAACCAAGCAAGCTTGCAAAGGAAATCTGCACTACAATGAAGTCTCACTGCCCCATGGGCAAAAGGGCCATCTGAAAAAAGTGTAAAATCCAGAAAGGCAGGACAGGCCATGGAGAACTGGGAGCCTTGTTATGCTGATGGGCGGGATGTAAATTGCCAACAGCCACTCTGGAGAAGTGTATGGTGTTTCCTGAAACATCTAAAAAACACAGCATCAGAGCCTAGGGCACTTCCACTTATGCTCCTATAGCTTAGGGAAATTAAAATCAAAAAGACACAGCCACCCCAAAGTTTGGGACGGCTCTGTTTACAAGATCCTCGTTTATGGTACAAGTTCAATATCACAGAAAGCGAAAAATGAATAAAGAATTTGTGGTATTTACGTACAATGCAATATCACTCAGCAATAAAATCTATGTAATCAGGCCCGTAGCACCATAATGAGTGGATTCAGATACGATGATTCTAAGTGAAATAAGTCACACAGAAAAAGAAACATCATAAGATATCACTAATACACGGAATGTAAACTTGGCTACCCAGGAACTGAATTACAAAACAGAACAGGGTCTCAAATGTAGAAAACCAACTTATGCTTGCTTAAGGGGAAAGGTGAGTTGGGGTGCTGCATAAAACAAGAGATTGAAACTAGCACAGATACCGTTCCATAAGACAAATATGTAATAGAAAAGAGCTACTACTTCCTCAACGAAGTGGACTCAACACCCCATATTAAACGCCTAAGAATATACCTGACTAGTAAGAATCTAAAAACCTATGGATTTACATGTCTCTGAAAGAGAATCAAGTGTGTGTACAGCAGCATAAACGCAGCAGTGATAGGATTGGTGAGGTTCGGTGAGCAAATGCAGACCCTTTGAAGTCATATTGCATGGTACCCATTCCATGGGTCTCAACTCTCCAGGTTTAAGGGATTCTTCCTTCAGCTAAAACATGCATGTGGAACCCAGAGTATGATCCACCGTGTGATCGGGAAACGTGTTCAAATATGTCTCAGTTTAAGTCCCCTGGTACTCGGGTGCAACATTCCAGACGCTTTACTAACACTCTCCCCACATGGAGAGTCAGTGCCTTTAACCTCCTGTTTGGCCCAGTTTGCAATTTCTGCGGGAAATGAACAGGAATAGGGAGAACCAATGAGAGACTAGCTGGAGGTGTCTGGACGGGCAAATTTAACTCTCATTTCCCACCAGGAAGAGGAATTAACCAAAGGCTCAGCTTGCCATGCAGGAACCACACTAGGGCCTGAAGCAATCTTGCGGTGTTGCGGCCAGCTCACAAGAAAGCGAGTTGAACAAAGGAGCTCAGGGGCACTGTCATTCACAAACCTGCAGAGTTATAAATGACAGCTATCGTCCAAAAATATATTGAAGTAAGGCTGCCAAGAGGACTTGAAAGCGGGGCAGAATTGCAGGAAACCGATTTCAGGAGGTAGACTGGAATTGCATGAAAAGCATAGCAAAAGAGGCAGAACGTCCACAATGATGCACTTGGCCAAAAAGGGCGTATGCGTTTTTTCCTGAATATATTCAGAAAAAAACGCATACGCCCTTTCTGGCCAACCAAGCAAGCTTGCAAAGGAAATCTGCACTACAATGAAGTCTCACTGCCCCCCGGGCAAAAGGGCCATCTGAAAAAAGTGTAAAATCCAGAAAGGCAGGACAGGCCATGGAGAACTGGGAGCCTTGTTATGCTGATGGGCGGGATGTAAATTGCCAACAGCCACTCTGGAGAAGTGTATGGTGTTTCCTGATACATCTAAAAAACAAAGCAACAGAGCCTAGGGCACTTCGACTTATGCTCCTATAGCTTAGGGAAATTCAAATCAAAAAGACACAGCCACCCCAAAGTTTGGGACGGCTCTGTTTACAAGATCCTCGTTTATGGTACAAGTTCAATATCACAGAAAGCGAAAAATGAATAAAGAATTTGTGGTATTTACGCACAATGCAATATCACTCAGCAATGAAATCTATGTCATCAGGCCCGTAGCACCATAATGAGTGGATTCAGATACGATGATTCTAAGTGAAATAAGTCACACAGAAAAAGAAACATCATAAGATATCACTAATACACGGAATGTAAACTTGGCTACCCAGGAACTGAATTACAAAACAGAACAGGGTCTCAAATGTAGAAAACCAACTTATGCTTGCTTAAGGGGAAAGGTGAGTTGGGGTGCTGCATAAAACAAGAGATTGAAATTAGCACAGATACCGTTCCATAAGCCAAATATGTAATAGACAAGAGCTACTCCTTCCTCAACGAAGTGGACTCAACACCCCATATTAAACGCCTAAAAATATACCTGAATAGTAAGAATCTTAAAACCTATGGATTTATATGTCTCCGAAAAGGAATCAAGCGTGTGTACAGCAGCATAAACGCAGCAGTGATAGGATTGGTGAGTTTCAGTGAGCAAATGCAGACCCTTTGAAGTCATATTGCATGGTACCCATTCCATGGGTCTCAACTCTCCAGGTTTAAGGGATTCTTCCTTCAGCTAAAACATGCATGTGGAACCCAGAGTATGATCCACCATGTGATCGGGAAACGTGTTCAAATATGTCTCAGTTTAAGTCCCCTGGTACTCGGGTGCAACATTCCAGACGCTTTACTAACACTCTCCCCACTTGGAGAGTCAGTGCCTTTAACCTCCTGTTTGGCCCAGTTTGCAATTTCTGCGGGAAATGAACAGGAATAGGGAGAACCAATGAGAGACTAGCTGGAGGTGTCTGGACGGGCAAATTTAACTCTCATTTCCCACCAGGAAGAGGAATTAACCAAAGGCTCAGCTTGCCGTGCCGGAACCACACTAGGGCCTGAAGCAATCTTGCGGTGTTGCGGCCAGCTCACAAGAAAGCGAGTTGAACAAAGGAGCTCAGGGGCACTGTCATTCACAAACCTGCAGAGTTATAAATGACAGCTATCGTCCAAAAATATATTGAAGTAAGGCTGCCAAGAGGACTTGAAAGCGGGGCAGAATTGCAGGAAACCGATTTCAGGAGGTAGACTGGAATTGCATGAAAAGCATAGGAAAAGAGGCAGAACGTCCACAATGATGCACTTGGCCAAAAAGGGCGTATGCGTTTTTTCCTGAATATATTCAGGAAAAAACGCATACGCCCTTTTTGGCCAACCAAGCAAGCTTGCAAAGGAAATCTGCACTACAATGAAGTCTCACTGCCCCACGGGCAAAAGGGCCATCTGAAAAAAGTGTAAAATCCAGAAAGGCAGGACAGGCCATGGAGAACTGGGAGCCTTGTTATGCTGATGGGCGGGATGTAAATTGCCAACAGCCACTCTGGAGAAGTGTATGGTGTTTCCTGAAACATCTAAAAAACACAGCATCAGAGCCTAGGGCACTTCCACTTATGCTCCTATAGCTTAGGGAAATTAAAATCAAAAAGACACAGCCACCCCAAAGTTTGGGACGGCTCTGTTTACAAGATCCTCGTTTATGGTACAAGTTCAATATCACAGAAAGCGAAAAATGAATAAAGAATTTGTGGTATTTACGTACAATGCAATATCACTCAGCAATAAAATCTATGTAATCAGGCCCGTAGCACCATAATGAGTGGATTCAGATACGATGATTCTAAGTGAAATAAGTCACACAGAAAAAGAAACATCATAAGATATCACTAATACACGGAATGTAAACTTGGCTACCCAGGAACTGAATTACAAAACAGAACAGGGTCTCAAATGTAGAAAACCAACTTATGCTTGCTTAAGGGGAAAGGTGAGTTGGGGTGCTGCATAAAACAAGAGATTGAAACTAGCACAGATACCGTTCCATAAGACAAATATGTAATAGAAAAGAGCTACTACTTCCTCAACGAAGTGGACTCAACACCCCATATTAAACGCCTAAGAATATACCTGACTAGTAAGAATCTAAAAACCTATGGATTTACATGTCTCTGAAAGAGAATCAAGTGTGTGTACAGCAGCATAAACGCAGCAGTGATAGGATTCGTGAGGTTCGGTGAGCAAATGCAGACCCTTTGAAGTCATATTGCATGGTACCCATTCCATGGGTCTCAACTCTCCAGGTTTAAGGGATTCTTCCTTCAGCTAAAACATGCATGTGGAACCCAGAGTATGATCCACCGTGTGATCGGGAAACGTGTTCAAATATGTCTCAGTTTAAGTCCCCTGGTACTCGGGTGCAACATTCCAGACGCTTTACTAACACTCTCCCCACATGGAGAGTCAGTGCCTTTAACCTCCTGTTTGGCCCAGTTTGCAATTTCTGCGGGAAATGAACAGGAATAGGGAGAACCAATGAGAGACTAGCTGGAGGTGTCTGGACGGGCAAATTTAACTCTCATTTCCCACCAGGAAGAGGAATTAACCAAAGGCTCAGCTTGCCATGCAGGAACCACACTAGGGCCTGAAGCAATCTTGCGGTGTTGCGGCCAGCTCACAAGAAAGCGAGTTGAACAAAGGAGCTCAGGGGCACTGTCATTCACAAACCTGCAGAGTTATAAATGACAGCTATCGTCCAAAAATATATTGAAGTAAGGCTGCCAAGAGGACTTGAAAGCGGGGCAGAATTGCAGGAAACCGATTTCAGGAGGTAGACTGGAATTGCATGAAAAGCATAGCAAAAGAGGCAGAACGTCCACAATGATGCACTTGGCCAAAAAGGGCGTATGCGTTTTTTCCTGAATATATTCAGAAAAAAACGCATACGCCCTTTCTGGCCAACCAAGCAAGCTTGCAAAGGAAATCTGCACTACAATGAAGTCTCACTGCCCCCCGGGCAAAAGGGCCATCTGAAAAAAGTGTAAAATCCAGAAAGGCAGGACAGGCCATGGAGAACTGGGAGCCTTGTTATGCTGATGGGCGGGATGTAAATTGCCAACAGCCACTCTGGAGAAGTGTATGGTGTTTCCTGATACATCTAAAAAACAAAGCAACAGAGCCTAGGGCACTTCGACTTATGCTCCTATAGCTTAGGGAAATTCAAATCAAAAAGACACAGCCACCCCAAAGTTTGGGACGGCTCTGTTTACAAGATCCTCGTTTATGGTACAAGTTCAATATCACAGAAAGCGAAAAATGAATAAAGAATTTGTGGTATTTACGCACAATGCAATATCACTCAGCAATGAAATCTATGTCATCAGGCCCGTAGCACCATAATGAGTGGATTCAGATACGATGATTCTAAGTGAAATAAGTCACACAGAAAAAGAAACATCATAAGATATCACTAATACACGGAATGTAAACTTGGCTACCCAGGAACTGAATTACAAAACAGAACAGGGTCTCAAATGTAGAAAACCAACTTATGCTTGCTTAAGGGGAAAGGTGAGTTGGGGTGCTGCATAAAACCCGAGATTGAAATTAGCACAGATACCGTTCCATAAGCCAAATATGTAATAGACAAGAGCTACTCCTTCCTAAACGAAGTGGACTCAACACCCCATATTAAACGCCTAAAAATATACCTGAATAGTAAGAATCTTAAAACCTATGGATTTATATGTCTCCGAAAAGGAATCAAGCGTGTGTACAGCAGCATAAACGCAGCAGTGATAGGATTCGTGAGGTTCGGTGAGCAAATGCAGACCCTTTGAAGTCATATTGCATGGTACCCATTCCATGGTTCTCAACTCTCCAGGTTTAAGGGATTCTTCCTTCAGCTAAAACATGCATGTGGAACCCAGAGTATGATCCACCGTGTGATCGGGAAACGTGTTCAAATATGTCTCAGTTTAAGTCCCCTGGTACTCGGGTGCAACATTCCAGATGCTTTACTAACACTCTCCCCACTTGGAGAGTCAGTGCCTTTAACGTCGTGTTTGGCCCAGTTTGCAATTTCTGCGGGAAATGAACAGGAATAGGGAGAACCAATGAGAGACTAGCTGGAGGTGTCTGGACGTGCAAATTTAACTCTCATTTCCCACCAGGAAGAGGAATTAACCAAAGGCTCAGCTTGCCGTGCCGGAACCACACTAGGGCCTGAATCAA
This sequence comes from Lagenorhynchus albirostris, assembly GCF_949774975.1. Taxonomy (NCBI): domain Eukaryota; kingdom Metazoa; phylum Chordata; class Mammalia; order Artiodactyla; family Delphinidae; genus Lagenorhynchus; species Lagenorhynchus albirostris. The sequence continues at coordinate 105,577,015 of NC_083095.1, read as the reverse complement.
TCTTGCGGTGTTGCGGCCAGCTCACAAGAAAGCGAGTTGAAGAAAGGAGCTCAGGGGCACTGTAATTCACAAACCTGCAGAGTTATAAATGACAGCTATCGTCCAAAAATATATTGAAGTAAGGCTGCCAAGAGGACTTGAAAGCGGGGCAGAATTGCAGGAAACCGATTTCAGGAGGTAGACTGGAATTGCATGAAAAGCATAGGAAAAGAGGCAGAACGTCCACAATGATGCACTTGGCCAAAAAGTGCGTATGCGTTTTTTCCTGAATATATTCAGGAAAAAACGCATACGCCCTTTTTGGCCAACCAAGCAAGCTTGCAAAGGAAATCTGCACTACAATGAAGTCTCACTGCCCCCCGGGCAAAAGGGCCATCTGAAAAAAGTGTAAAATCCAGAAAGGCAGGACAGGCCATGGAGAACTGGGAGCCTTGTTATGCTGATGGGCGGGATGTAAATTGCCAACAGCCACTCTGGAGAAGTGTATGGTGTTTCCTGAAACATCTAAAAAACAAAGCAACAGAGCCTAGGGCACTTCCACTTATGCTCCTATAGCTTAGGGAAATTCAAATCAAAAAGACACAGCCACCCCAAAGTTTGGGACGGCTCTGTTTACAAGATCCTCGTTTATGGTACAAGTTCAATATCACAGAAAGCGAAAAATGAATAAAGAATTTGTGGTATTTACGTACAATGCAATATCACTCAGCAATGAAATCTATGTCATCAGGCCCGTAGCACCATAATGAGTGGATTCAGATACGATGATTCTAAGTGAAATAAGTCACACAGAAAAAGAAACATCATAAGATATCACTAATACACGGAATGTAATCTTGGCTACCCAAGAACTGAATTACAAAACAGAACAGGGTCTCAAATGTAGGAAACCAACTTATGCTTGCTTAAGGGGAAAGGTGAGTTGGGGTGCTGCATAAAACAAGAGATTGAAATTAGCACAGATACCGTTCCATAAGCCAAATATGTAATAGACAAGAGCTACTCCTTCCTAAACGAAGTGGACTCAACACCCCATATTAAACGCCTAAAAATATACCTGAATAGTAAGAATCTTAAAACCTATGGATTTATATGTCTCCGAAAAGGAATCAAGCGTGTGTACAGCAGCATAAACGCAGCAGTGATAGGATTCGTGAGGTTCGGTGAGCAAATGCAGACCCTTTGAAGTCATATTGCATGGTACCCATTCCATGGGTCTCAACTCTCCAGGTTTAAGGGATTCTTCCTTCAGCTAAAACATGCATGTGGAACCCAGAGTATGATCCACCGTGTGATCGGGAAACGTGTTCAAATATGTCTCAGTTTAAGTCCCCTGGTACTCGGGTGCAACATTCCAGACGCTTTACTAACACTCTCCCCACTTGGAGAGTCAGTGCCTTTAACGTCGTGTTTGGCCCAGTTTGCAATTTCTGCGGGAAATGAACAGGAATAGGGAGAACCAATGAGAGACTAGCTGGAGGTGTCTGGACGTGCAAATTTAACTCTCATTTCCCACCAGGAAGAGGAATTAACCAAAGGCTCAACTTGCCATGCCGGAACCACACTAGGGCCTGAAGCAATCTTGCGGTGTTGCGGCCAGCTCACAAGAAAGCGAGTTGAAGAAAGGAGCTCAGGGGCACTGTCATTCACAAACCTGCAGAGTTATAAATGACAGCTATCGTCCAAAAATATATTGAAGTAAGGCTGCCAAGAGGACTTGAAAGCGGGGCAGAATTGCAGGAAACCGATTTCAGGAGGTAGACTGGAATTGCATGAAAAGCATAGCAAAAGAGGCAGAACGTCCACAATGATGCACTTGGCCAAAAAGTGCGTATGCGTTTTTTCCTGAATATATTCAGGAAAAAACGCATACGCCATTTTTGGCCAACCAAGCAAGCTTGCAAAGGAAATCTGCACTACAATGAAGTCTCACTGCCCCACGGGCAAAAGGGCCATCTGAAAAAAGTGTAAAATCCAGAAAGGCAGGACAGGCCATGGAGAACTGGGAGCCTTGTTATGCTGATGGGCGGGATGTAAATTGCCAACAGCCACTCTGGAGAAGTGTATGGTGTTTCCTGAAACATCTAAAAAACAAAGCAACAGAGCCTAGGGCACTTCCACTTATGCTCCTATAGTTTAGGGAAATTCAAATCAAAAAGACACAGCCACCCCAAAGTTTGGGACGGCTCTGTTTACAAGATCCTCGTTTATGGTACAAGTTCAATATCACAGAAAGCGAAAAATGAATAAAGAATTTGTGGTACTTACGTACAATGCATTATCACTCAGCAATGAAATCTATGTCATCAGGCCCGTAGCACCATAATGAGTGGATTCAGATACGATGATTCTAAGTGAAATAAGTCACACAGAAAAAGAAACATCATAAGATATCACTAATACACGGAATGTAAACTTGGCTACCCAGGAACTGAATTACAAAACAGAACAGGGTCTCAAATGTAGAAAACCAACTTATGCTTGCTTAAGGGAAAGGTGAGTTGGGGTGCTGCATAAAACAAGAGATTGAAATTAGCACAGATACCGTTCCATAAGCCAAATATGTAATAGACAAGAGCTACTCCTTCCTCAACGAAGTGGACTCAACACCCCATATTAAACGCCTAATAATATACCTGAATAGTAAGAATCTTAAAACCTATGGATTTATATGTCTCCGAAAAGGAATCAAGCGTGTGTACAGCAGCATAAACGCAGCAGTGATAGGATTCGTGAGGTTCGGTGAGCAAATGCAGACCCTTTGAAGTCATATTGCATGGTACCCATTCCATGGGTCTCAACTCTCCAGGTTTAAGGGATTCTTCCTTCAGCTAAAACATGCATGTGGAACCCAGAGTATGATCCACCGTGTGATCGGGAAACGTGTTCAAATGTGTCTCAGTTTAAGTCCCCTGGTACTCGGGTGCAACATTCCAGACGCTTTACTAACACTCTCCCCACTTGGAGAGTCAGTGCCTTTAACCTCCTGTTTGGCCCAGTTTGCAATTTCTGCGGGAAATGAACAGGAATAGGGAGAACCAATGAGAGACTAGCTGGAGGTGTCTGGACGGGCAAATTTAACTCTCATTTCCCACCAGGAAGAGGAATTAACCAAAGGCTCAGCTTGCCGTGCCGGAACCACACTAGGGCCTGAAGCAATCTTGCGGTGTTGCGGCCAGCTCACAAGAAAGCGAGTTGAACAAAGGAGCTCAGGGGCACTGTCATTCACAAACCTGCAGAGTTATAAATGACAGCTATCGTCCAAAAATATATTGAAGTAAGGCTGCCAAGAGGACTTGAAAGCGGGGCAGAATTGCAGGAAACCGATTTCAGGAGGTAGACTGGAATTGCATGAAAAGCATAGGAAAAGAGGCAGAACGTCCACAATGATGCACTTGGCCAAAAAGGGCGTATGCGTTTTTTCCTGAATATATTCAGGAAAAAACGCATACGCCCTTTTTGGCCAACCAAGCAAGCTTGCAAAGGAAATCTGCACTACAATGAAGTCTCACTGCCCCACGGGCAAAAGGGCCATCTGAAAAAAGTGTAAAATCCAGAAAGGCAGGACAGGCCATGGAGAACTGGGAGCCTTGTTATGCTGATGGGCGGGATGTAAATTGCCAACAGCCACTCTGGAGAAGTGTATGGTGTTTCCTGAAACATCTAAAAAACACAGCATCAGAGCCTAGGGCACTTCCACTTATGCTCCTATAGCTTAGGGAAATTAAAATCAAAAAGACACAGCCACCCCAAAGTTTGGGACGGCTCTGTTTACAAGATCCTCGTTTATGGTACAAGTTCAATATCACAGAAAGCGAAAAATGAATAAAGAATTTGTGGTATTTACGTACAATGCAATATCACTCAGCAATAAAATCTATGTCATCAGGCCCGTAGCACCATAATGAGTGGATTCAGATACGATGATTCTAAGTGAAATAAGTCACACAGAAAAAGAAACATCATAAGATATCACTAATACACGGAATGTAAACTTGGCTACCCAGGAACTGAATTACAAAACAGAACAGGGTCTCAAATGTAGAAAACCAACTTATGCTTGCTTAAGGGGAAAGGTGAGTTGGGGTGCTGCATAAAACAAGAGATTGAAACTAGCACAGATACCGTTCCATAAGACAAATATGTAATAGAAAAGAGCTACTCCTTCCTCAACGAAGTGGACTCAACACCCCATATTAAACGCCTAAAAATATACCTGAATAGTAAGAATCTTAAAACCTATGGATTTATATGTCTCCGAAAAGGAATCAAGCATGTGTACAGCAGCATAAACGCAGCAGTGATAGGATTGGTGAGTTTCGGTGAGCAAATGCAGACCCTTTGAAGTCATATTGCATGGTACCCATTCCATGGTTCTCAACTCTCCAGGTTTAAGGGATTCTTCCTTCAGCTAAAACATGCATGTGGAACCCAGAGTATGATCCACCGTGTGATCGGGAAACGTGTTCAAATATGTCTCAGTTTAAGTCCCCTGGTACTCGGGTGCAACATTCCAGATGCTTTACTAACACTCTCCCCACTTGGAGAGTCAGTGCCTTTAACGTCGTGTTTGGCCCAGTTTGCAATTTCTGCGGGAAATGAACAGGAATAGGGAGAACCAATGAGAGACTAGATGGAGGTGTCTGGACGGGCAAATTTAACTCTCATTTCCCACCAGGAAGAGGAATTAACCAAAGGCTCAGCTTGCCATGCCGGAACCACACTAGGGCCTGAATCAATCTTGCAGTGTTGCGGCCAGCTCACAAGAAAGCGAGTTGAAGAAAGGAGCTCAGGGTCACTGTAATTCACAAACATGCAGAGTTATAAATGACAGCTATCGTCCAAAAATATATTGAAGTAAGGCTGCCAAGAGGACTTGAAAGCGGGGCAGAATTGCAGGAAACCGATTTCAGGAGGTAGACTGGAATTGCATGAAAAGCATAGGAAAAGAGGCAGAACGTCAACAATGATGCACTTGGCCAAAAAGGGCGTATGCGTTTTTTCCTGAATATATTCAGGAAAAAACGCATACGCCCTTTTTGGCCAACCAAGCAAGCTTGCAAAGGAAATCTGCACTACAATGAAGTCTCACTGCCCCACGGGCAAAAGGGCCATCTGAAAAAAGTGTAAAATCCAGAAAGGCAGGACAGGCCATGGAGAACTGGGAGCCTTGTTATGCTGATGGGCGGGATGTAAATTGCCAACAGCCACTCTGGAGAAGTGTATGGTGTTTCCTGAAACATCTAAAAAACAAAGCAACAGAGCCTAGGGCACTTCCACTTATGCTCCTATAGCTTAGGGAAATTCAAATCAAAAAGACACAGCCACCCCAAAGTTTGGGACGGCTCTGTTTACAAGATCCTCGTTTATGGTACAAGTTCAATATCACAGAAAGCGAAAAATGAATAAAGAATTTGTGGTATTTACGTACAATGCAATATCACTCAGCAATGAAATCTATGTCATCAGGCCCGTAGCACCATAATGAGTGGATTCAGATACGATGATTCTAAGTGAAATAAGTCACACAGAAAAAGAAACATCATAAGATATCACTAATACACGGAATGTAAACTTGGCTACCCAGGAACAGAATTACAAAACAGAACAGGGTCTCAAATGTAGAAAACCAACTTATGCTTGCTTAAGGGGAAAGGTGAGTTGGGGTGCTGCATAAAACAAGAGATTGAAATTAGCACAGATACCGTTCCATAAGCCAAATATGTAATAGACAAGAGCTACTCCTTCCTCAACGAAGTGGACTCTACACCCCATATTAAACGCCTAAAAATATACCTGAATAGTAAGAATCTTAAAAGCTATGCATTTATATGTCTCCGAAAAGGAATCAAGCGTGTGTACAGCAGCATAAACGCAGCAGTGATAGGATTGATGAGTTTCGGTGAGCAAATGCAGACCCTTTGAAGTCATATTGCATGGTACCCATTCCATGGGTCTCAACTCTCCAGGTTTAAGGGATTCTTCCTTCAGCTAAAACATGCATGTGGAACCCAGAGTATGATCCACCGTGTGATCGGGAAACGTGTTCAAATGTGTCTCAGTTTAAGTCCCCTGGTACTCGGGTGCAACATTCCAGACGCTTTACTAACACTCTCCCCACTTGGAGAGTCAGTGCCTTTAACCTCCTGTTTGGCCCAGTTTGCAATTTCTGCGGGAAATGAACAGGAATAGGGAGAACCAATGAGAGACTAGCTGGAGGTGTCTGGACGGGCAAATTTAACTCTCATTTCCCACCAGGAAGAGAAATTAACCAAAGGCTCAGCTTGCCGTGCCGGAACCACACTAGGGCCTGAAGCAATCTTGCGGTGTTGCGGCCAGCTCACAAGAAAGCGAGTTGAAGAAAGGAGCTCAGGGGCACTGTAATTCACAAACCTGCAGAGTTATAAATGACAGCTATCGTCCAAAAATATATTGAAGTAAGGCTGCCAAGAGGACTTGAAAGCGGGGCAGAATTGCAGAAAAACGATTTCAGGAGGTAGACTGGAATTGCATGAAAAGCATAGGAAAAGAGGCAGAACGTCCACAATGATGCACTTGGCCAAAAAGGGCGTATGCGTTTTTTCCTGAATATATTCAGGAAAAAACGCATACGCCCTTTTTGGCCAACCAAGCAAGCTTGCAAAGGAAATCTGCACTACAATGAAGTCTCACTGCCCCCCGGGCAAAAGGGCCATCTGAAAAAAGTGTAAAATCCAGAAAGGCAGGACAGGCCATGGAGAACTGGGAGCCTTGTTATGCTGATGAGCGGGATGTAAATTGCCAACAGCCACTCTGGAGAAGTGTATGGTGTTTCCTGAAACATCTAAAAAACAAAGCAACAGAGCCTAGGGCACTTCCACTTATGCTCCTATAGCTTAGGGAAATTCAAATCAAAAAGACACAGCCACCCCAATGTTTGGGACGGCTCTGTTTACAAGATCCTCGTTTATGGTACAGGTTCAATATCACAGAAAGCGAAAAATGAATAAAGAATTTGTGGTATTTACGTACAATGCAATATCACTCAGCAATGAAATCTATGTCATCAGGCCCGTAGCACCATAATGAGTGGATTCAGATACGATGATTCTAAGTGAAATAAGTCACACAGAAAAAGAAACATCATAAGATATCACTAATACACGGAATGTAAACTTGGCTACCCAGGAACTGAATTACAAAACAGAACAGGGTCTCAAATGTAGAAAATCAACTTATGCTTGCTTAAGGGGAAAGGTGAGTTGGGGTGCTGCATAAAACCAGAGATTGAAATTAGCACAGATACCGTTCCATAAGCCAAATATGTAATAGACAAGAGCTACTCCTTCCTCAACGAAGTGGACTCTACACCCCATATTAAACGCCTAAAAATATACCTGAATAGTAAGAATCTTAAAAGCTATGCATTTATATGTCTCCGAAAAGGAATCAAGCGTGTGTACAGCAGCATAAACGCAGCAGTGATAGGATTGGTGAGTTTCGGTGAGCAAATGCAGACCCTTTGAAGTCATATTGCATGGTACCCATTCCATGGGTCTCAACTCTCCAGGTTTAAGGGATTCTTCCTTCAGCTAAAACATGCATGTGGAACCCAGAGTATGATCCACCGTGTGATCGGGAAACGTGTTCAAATGTGTCTCAGTTTAAGTCCCCTGGTACTCGGGTGCAACATTCCAGACGCTTTACTAACACTCTCCCCACTTGGAGAGTCAGTGCCTTTAACCTCCTGTTTGGCCCAGTTTGCAATTTCTGCGGGAAATGAACAGGAATAGGGAGAACCAATGAGAGACTAGCTGGAGGTGTCTGGACGTGCAAATTTAACTCTCATTTCCCACCAGGAAGAGGAATTAACCAAAGGCTCAGCTTGCCGTGCCGGAACCACACTAGGGCCTGAAGCAATCTTGCGGTGTTGCGGCCAGCTCACAAGAAAGCGAGTTGAAGAAAGGAGCTCAGGGGCACTGTCATTCACAAACCTGCAGAGTTATAAATGACAGCTATCGTCCAAAAATATATTGAAGTAAGGCTGCCAAGAGGACTTGAAAGCGGGGCAGAATTGCAGGAAACCGATTTCAGGAGGTAGACTGGAATTGCATGAAAAGCATAGGAAAAGAGGCAGAACGTCCACAATGATGCACTTGGCCAAAAAGGGCGTATGAGTTTTTTCCTGAATATATTCAGGAAAAAACGCATACGCCCTTTTTGGCCAACCAAGCAAGCTTGCAAAGGAAATCTGCACTACAATGAAGTCTCACTGCCCCCCGGGCAAAAGGGCCATCTGAAAAAGGTGTAAAATCCAGAAAGGCAGGACAGGCCATGGAGAACTGGGAGCCTTGTTATGCAGATGGGTGGGATGTAAATTGCCAACAGCCACTCTGGAGAAGTGTATGGTGTTTCCTGAAACATCTAAAAAACAAAGCAACAGAGCCTAGGGCACTTCCACTTATGCTCCTATAGCTTAGGGAAATTAAAATCAAAAAGACACAGCCACCCCAAAGTTTGGGATGGCTCTGTTTACAAGAACCTCGTTTATGGTACAAGTTCAATATCACAGAAAGCGAAAAATGAATAAAGAATTTGTGGTACTTACGTACAATGCAATATCACTCAGCAATGATATCTATGTCATCAGGCCCATAGCAGCATAATGAGTGGACTCAGGTACGATGATTCTAAGAGAAATAAGTCACACAGAAAAAGAAATATCATAAGGTATCACTAATACACGGAATGTAAACTTGGCTACCCAGGAACAGAATTACAAAACAGAACAGGGTCTCAAATGTAGAAAACCAACTTATGCTTGCTTAAGGGGAAAGGTGAGTTGGGGTGCTGCATAAAACCAGAGATTGAAATTAGCACAGATACCGTTCCATAAGCCAAATATATAATAGACAAGAGCTACTCCTTCCTCAACGAAGTGGACTCAACACCCCATATTAAACGCCTAAGAGTACACCTGACTAGTAAGAATCTAAAAACCTATGGATTTTCATGTCTCCAAAAGAGAATCAAGCGTGTGTACAGCAGCATAAACGCAGCAGTGATAGGATTGGTGAGGTTCGGTGAGCAAATGCAGACACTTTGAAGTCATATTGCATGGTACCCATTCCATGGGTCTCAACTCTCCAGGTTTAAGGGATTCTTCCTTCAGCTAAAACATGCATGTGGAACCCAGAGTATGATCCACCGTGTGATCGGGAAACGTGTTCAAATATGTCTCAGTTTAAGTCCCCTGGTACTCGGGTGCAACATTCCAGACGCTTCACTAACACTCTCCCCACTTGGAGAGTCAGTGCCTTTAACCTCCTGTTTGGCCCAGTTTGCAATTTCTGCGGGAAATGAACAGGAATAGGGAGAACCAATGAGAGACTAGCTGGAGGTGTCTGGACGTGCAAATTTAACTCTCATTTCCCACCAGGCAGAGGAATTAACCAAAGGCTCAGCTTGCCGTGCCGGAAGCACACTAGGTCCTGAAGCAATCATGCGGTGTTACGGCCAGCTCACAAGAAAGCGAGTTGAACAAAGGAGCTCAGGGGAACTGTCATTCACAAACCTGCAGAGTTATAAATGACAGCTATCGTCCAAAAATATATTGAAGTAAGGCTGCCAAGAGCACTTGAAAGCGGGGCAGAATTGCAGGACACCGATTTCAGGAGGTAGACTGTAATTGCATGAAAAGCATAGGAAAAGAGGCAGAACGTCAACAATGATGCACTTGGCCAAAAAGGGCGTATGCGTTTTTTCCTGAATATATTCATGAAAAAACGCATACGCCCTTTTGGCCAACCAAGCAAGCTTGCAAAGGAAATCTGCACTACAATGAAGTCTCACTGCCCCCCGGGCAAAAGGGCCATCTGAAAAAAGTGTAAAATCCAGAAAGGCAGGACAGGCCATGGAGAACTGGGAGCCTTGTTATGCTGATGGGCGGGATGTAAATTGCAAACAGCCACTCTGGAGAAGTGTATGGTGTTTCCTGAAACATCTAAAAAACAAAGCAACAGAGCCTAGGGCACATCCACGTATGGTCCTATAGCTTAGGGAAATTAAAATCAAAAAGACACAGCCACCCCAAAGTTTGGGACGGCTCTGTTTACAAGAACCTCGTTTATGGTACAAGTTCAATATCACAGAAAGCGAAAAATGAATAAAGAATTTGTGGTACTTACGTACAATGCAATATCACTCAGCAATGAAATCTATGTCATCAGGCCCATAGCAGCATAATGAGTGGACTCAGGTACGATGATTCTAAGAGAAATAAGTCACACAGAAAAAGAAATATCATAAGGTATCACTAATACACGGAATGTAAACTTGGCTACCCAGGAACTGAATTACAAAACAGAACAGGGTCTCAAATGTAGAAAACCAACTTATGCTTGCTTAAGGGGAAAGGTGAGTTAGGGTGCTGCATAAAACCAGAGATTGAAATTAGTACAGATACCGTTCCATAAGCCAAATATGTAATAGACAAGAGCTACTCCTTCCTCAACAAAGTGGACTCAACACCCCATATTAAACGCCTAAGAGTATACCTGACTAGTAAGAATCTTAAAACCTATGGATTTACATGTCTCCGAAAGAGAATCAAGCGTGTGTACAGCATCATAAATGCAGCAGAGATAGAATTGGTGAGGTTCGGTGAGCAAATGCAGACCCTTTGAAGTCATATTGCATGGTACCCATTCCATGGGTCTCAACTCTCCAGGTTTAAGGGATTCTTCCTTCAGCTAAAACATGCATGTGGAACCCAGAGTATGATCCACCGTGTGATCGGGAAACGTGTTCAAATGTGTCTCAGTTTTCGTCCCTGGTACTCGGGTGCAACATTCCAGACGCTTTACTAACACTCTCCCCACTTGGAGAGTCAGTGCCTTTAACCTCCTGTTTGGCCCAGTTTGCAATTTCTGCGGGAAATGAACAGGAATAGGGAGAACCAATGAGAGACTAGCTGGAGGTGTCTGGACGTGCAAATTTAACTCTCATTTCCCACCAGGAAGAGGAATTAACCAAAGGCTCAGCTTGCCGTGCCGGAACCACACTAGGGCCTGAAGCAATCCTGCGGTGTTGCGGCCAGCTCACAATAAAGAGAGTTGAAGAAAGGATCTCAGGGGCACTGTCATTCACAAACCTGCAGAGTTATAAATGACAGCTATCGTCCAAAAATATATTGAAGTAAGGCTGCCAAGAGGACTTGAAAGCGGGGCAGAATTGCAGGACACCGATTTCAGGAGGTAGACTGGAATTGCATGAAAAGCATAGGTAAAGAGGCAGAACGTCCACAATGATGCACTTGGCTAAAAAGTGCGTATGCGTTTTTTCCTGAATATATTCAGGAAAAAACGCATACGCCCTTTTTGGCCAACCAAGCAAGCTTGCAAAGGAAATCTGCACTACAATGAAGTCTCACTGCCCCCCGGGCAAAAGGGCCATCTGAAAAAAGTGTAAAATCCAGAAAGGCAGGACAGGCCATGGAGAACTGGGAGCCTTGTTATGCTGATGGGCGGGATGTAAATTGCCAACAGCCACTCTGGAGAAGTGTATGGTGTTTCCTGAAACATCTAAAAAACAAAGCAACAGAGCCTAGGGCACTTCCACTTATGCTCCTATAGCTTAGGGAAATTAAAATCAAAAAGACACAGCCACCCCAAAGTTTGGGACGGCTCTGTTTACAAGAACCTCGTTTATGGTACAAGTTCAATATCACAGAAAGCGAAAAATGAATAAAGAATTTGTGGTACTTACGTACAATGCAATATCACTCAGCAATGAAATCTATGTCATCAGGCCCATAGCAGCATAATGAGTGGACTCAGGTACGATGATTCTAAGAGAAATAAGTCACACAGAAAAAGAAATATCATAAGGTATCACTAATACACGGAATGTAAACTTGGCTACCCAGGAACTGAATTACAAAACAGAACAGGGTCTCAAATGTAGAAAACCAACTTATGCTTGCTTAAGGGGAAAGGTGAGTTGGGGTGCTGCATAAAACCAGAGATTGAAATTAGCACAGATACCGTTCCATAAGCCAAATATATACTAGACAAGAGCTACTCCTTCCTCAACGAAGTGGACTCAACACCCCATATTAAACGCCTAAGAATATACCTGACTAGTAAGAATCTAAAAACCTATGGATTTTCATGTCTCCGAAAGAGAATCAAGCGTGTGTACAGCAGCATAAACGCAGCAGTGATAGGATTGATGAGGTTCGGTGAGCAAATGCAGACCCTTTGAAGTCATATTGCATGGTACCCATTCCATGGGTCTCATCTCTCCAGGTTTAAGGGATTCTTCCTTCAGCTAAAACATGCATGTGGAACCCAGAGTATGATCCACCGTGTGATCGGGAAACGTGTTCAAATGTGTCTCAGTTTTCGTCCCCTGGTACTCGGGTGCAACATTCCAGACGCTTTACTAACACTCTCCCCACTTGGAGAGTCAGTGCCTTTAACCTCCTCTTTGGCCCAGTTTGCAATTTCTGCGGGAAATGAACAGGAATAGGGAGAACCAATGAGAGACTAGCTGGAGGTGTCTGGACGGGCAAATTTAACTCTCATTTCCCACCAGGAAGAGGAATTAACCAAAGGCTCAGCTTGCCGTGCCGGAACCACACTAGGGCCTGAAGCAATCCTGCAGTGTTGCGGCCAGCTCACAATAAAGAGAGCTGAAGAAAGGAGCTCAGGGGCACTGTCATTCACAAACCTGCAGAGTTATAATGACAGCTATCGTCCAAAAATATATTGAAGTAAGGCTGCCAAGAGCACTTGAAAGCGGGGCAGAATTGCAGGACACCGATTTCAGGAGGTAGACTGGAATTGCATGAAAAGCATAGGAAAAGAGGCAGAACGTCCACAATGATGCACTTGGCCAAAAAGGGCGTATGCGTGTTTTCCTGAATATATTCAGGAAAAAACGCATATGCACTTTTTGGCCAACCAAGCAAGCTTGCAAAGGAAATCTGCACTACAATGAAGTCTCACTGCCCCCCGGGCAAAAGGGCCATCTGAAAAAAGTGTAAAATCCAGAAAGGCAGGACAGGCCATGGAGAACTGTGAGCCTTGTTATGCTGATGGGCGGGATGTAAATTGCCAACAGCCACTCTGGAGAAGTGTATGGTGTTTCCTGAAACATCTAAAAAACAAAGCAACAGAGCCTAGGGCACTTCCACTTATGCTCCTATAGCTTAGGGAAATTAAAATCAAAAAGACACAGCCACCCCAAAGTTTGGGACGGCTCTGTTTACAAGAACCTCGTTTATGGTACAAGTTCAATATCACAGAAAGCGAAAAATGAATAAAGAATTTGTGGTACTTATGTACAATGCAATATCACTCAGCAATGAAATCTATGTCATCAGGCCCATAGCAGCATAATGAGTGGACTCAGGTACGATGATTCTAAGAGAAATAAGTCACACAGAAAAAGAAATATCATAAGGTATCACTAATACACGGAATGTAAACTTGGCTACCCAGGAACTGAATTACAAAACAGAACAGGGTCTCAAATGTAGAAAACCAACTTATGCTTGCTTAAGGGGAAAGGTGAGTTGGGGTGCTGCATAAAACCAGAGATTGAAATTAGCACAGATACCGTTCCATAAGCCAAATATATACTAGACAAGAGCTACTCCTTCCTCAACGAAGTGGACTCAACACCCCATATTAAACGCCTAAGAATATACCTGACTAGTAAGAATCTAAAAACCTATGGATTTTCATGTCTCCAAAAGAGAATCAAGCGTGAGTACAGCAGCATAAACGCAGAAGTGATAGGATTGATGAGGTTCGGTGAGCAAATGCAGACACTTTGAAGTCATATTGCATGGTACCCATTCCATGGGTCTCATCTCTCCAGGTTTAAGGGATTCTTCCTTCAGCTAAAACATGCATGTGGAACCCAGAGTATGATCCACCGTGTGATCGGGAAACGTGTTCAAATATGTCTCAGTTTAAGTCCCCTGGTACTCGGGTGCAACATTCCAGACGCTTTACTAACACTCTCCCCACTTGGAGAGTCAGTGCCTTTAACCTCCTGTTTGGCCCAGTTTGCAATTTCTGCGGGAAATGAACAGGAATAGGGAGAACCAATGAGAGACTAGCTGGAGGTGTCTGGATGGGCAAATTTAACTCTCATTTCCCACCAGGAAGAGGAATTAACCAAAGGCTCAGCTTGCCATGCCGGAACCACACTAGGGCCTGAAGCAATCTTGCGGTGTTGCGGCCAGCTCACAAGAAAGCGAGTTGAACAAAGGAGCTCAGGGGAACTGTCATTCACAAACCTGCAGAGTTATAAATGACAGCTATCGTCCAAAAATATATTGAAGTAAGGCTGCCAAGAGGACTTGAAAGCGGGGCAGAATTGCAGGACACCGATTTCAGGAGGTAGACTGGAATTGCATGAAAAGCATAGGAAAAGAGGCAGAACGTCCACAATGATGCACTTGGCCAAAAAGGGCGTATGCGTGTTTTCCTGAATATATTCAGGAAAAAACGCATACGCCCTTTTTGGCCAACCAAGCAAGCTTGCAAAGGAAATCTGCACTACAATGAAGTCTCACTGCCCCCCGGGCAAAAGGGCCATCTGAAAAAAGTGTAAAATCCAGAAAGGCAGGACAGGCCATGGAGAACTGGGAGCCTTGTTATGCTGATGGGCGGGATGTAAATTGCCAACAGCCACTCTGGAGAAGTGTATGGTGTTTCCTGAAACATCTAAAAAACAAAGCAACAGAGCCTAGGGCACTTCCACTTATGCTCCTATAGCATAGGGAAATTAAAATCAAAAAGACACAGCCACCCCAAAGTTTGGGACGGCTCTGTTTACAAGAACCTCGTTTATGGTACAAGTTCAATATCACAGAAAGCGAAAAATGAATAAAGAATTTGTGGTACTTACGTACAATGCAATATCACTCAGCAATGAAATCTATGTCATCAGGCCCATAGCAGCATAATGAGTGGACTCAGGTACGATGATTCTAAGAGAAATAAGTCACACAGAAAAAGAAATATCATAAGGTATCACTAATACACGGAATGTAAACTTGGCTACCCAGGAACTGAATTACAAAACAGAACAGGGTCTCAAATGTAGAAAACCAACTTATGCTTGCTTAAGGGGAAAGGTGAGTTGGGGTGCTGCATAAAACCAGAGATTGAAATTAGCACAGATACCGTTCCATAAGCCAAATATGTAATAGACAAGAGCTACTCCTTCCTCAACGAAGTGGACTCAACACCCCATATTAAACGCCTAAGAATATACCTGACTAGTAAGAATCTTAAAACCTATGGATTTACATGTCTCCGAAAGGGAATCAAGCATGTGTACAGCAGCATAAACGCAGCAGTGATAGGATTGGTGAGGTTCGGTGAGCAAATGCAGACCCTTTGAAGTCATATTGCATGGTACCCATTCCATGGGTCACAACTCTGCAGGTTTAAGGGATTCCTCCTTCAGCTAAAACATGCATGTGGAACCCAGAGTATGATCCACCGTGTGATCGGGAAACGTGTTCAAATGTGTCTCAGTTTTCGTCCCCTGGTACTCGGGTGCAACATTCCAGACGCTTTACTAACACTCTCCCCACTTGGAGAGTCAGTGCCTTTAACCTCCTCTTTGGCCCAGTTTGCAATTTCTGCGGGAAATGAACAGGAATAGGGAGAACCAATGAGAGACTAGCTGGAGGTGTCTGGACGGGCAAATTTAACTCTCATTTCCCACCAGGAAGAGGAATTAACCAAAGGCTCAGCTTGCCGTGCCGGAACCACACTAGGGCCTGAAGCAATCCTGCAGTGTTGCGGCCAGCTCACAATAAAGAGAGCTGAAGAAAGGAGCTCAGGGGCACTGTCATTCACAAACCTGCAGAGTTATAAATGACAGCTATCGTCCAAAAATATATTGAAGTAAGGCTGCCAAGAGCACTTGAAAGCGGGGCAGAATTGCAGGACACCGATTTCAGGAGGTAGACTGGAATTGCATGAAAAGCATAGGAAAAGAGGCAGAACGTCCACAATGATGCACTTGGCCAAAAAGGGCGTATGCGTTTTTTCCTGAATATATTCAGGAAAAAACGCATACGCCCTTTTTGGCCAACCAAGCAAGCTTGCAAAGGAAATCTGCACTACAATGAAGTCTCACTGCCCCCCGGGCAAAAGGGCCATCTGAAAAAAGTGTAAAATCCAGAAAGGCAGGACAGGCCATGGAGAACTGTGAGCCTTGTTATGCTGATGGGCGGGATGTAAATTGCCAACAGCCACTCTGGAGAAGTGTATGGTGTTTCCTGAAACATCTAAAAAACAAAGCAACAGAGCCTAGGGCACTTCCACTTATGCTCCTATAGCTTAGGGAAATTAAAATCAAAAAGACACAGCCACCCCAAAGTTTGGGACGGCTCTGTTTACAAGAACCTCGTTTATGGTACAAGTTCAATATCACAGAAAGCGAAAAATGAATAAAGAATTTGTGGTACTTACGTACAATGCAATATCACTCAGCAATGAAATCTATGTCATCAGGCCCATAGCAGCATAATGAGTGGACTCAGGTACGATGATTCTAAGAGAAATAAGTCACACAGAAAAAGAAATATCATAAGGTATCACTAATACACGGAATGTAAACTTGGCTACCCAGGAACAGAATTACAAAACAGAACAGGGTCTCAAATGTAGAAAACCAACTTATGCTTGCTTAAGGGGAAAGGTGAGTTGGGGTGCTGCATAAAACCAGAGATTGAAATTAGCACAGATCCCGTTCCATAAGCCAAATATATACTAGACAAGAGCTACTCCTTCCTCAACGAAGTGGACTCAACACCCCATATTAAACGCCTAAGAATATACCTGACTAGTAAGAATCTAAAAACCTATGGATTTTCATGTCTCCAAAAGAGAATCAAGCGTGTGTACAGCAGCATAAACGCAGCAGTGATAGGATTGATGAGGTTCGGTGAGCAAATGCAGACACTTTGAAGTCATATTGCATGGTACCCATTCCATGGGTCTCATCTCTCCAGGTTTAAGGGATTCTTCCTTCAGCTAAAACATGCATGTGGAACCCAGAGTATGATCCACCGTGTGATCGGGAAACGTGTTCAAATATGTCTCAGTTTAAGTCCCCTGGTACTCGGGTGCAACATTCCAGACGCTTTACTAACACTCTCCCCACTTGGAGAGTCAGTGCCTTTAACCTCCTGTTTGGCCCAGTTTGCAATTTCTGCGGGAAATGAACAGGAATAGGGAGAACCAATGAGAGACTAGCTGGAGGTGTCTGGACGGGCAAATTTAACTCTCATTTCCCACCAGGAAGAGGAATTAACCAAAGGCTCAGCTTGCCGTGCCGGAACCACACTAGGGCCTGAAGCAATCTTGCGGTGTTGCGGCCAGCTCACAAGAAAGCGAGTTGAACAAAGGAGCTCAGGGGAACTGTCATTCACAAACCTGCAGAGTTATAAATGACAGCTATCGTCCAAAAATATATTGAAGTAAGGCTGCCAAGAGCACTTGAAAGCGGGGCAGAATTGCAGGACACCGATTTCAGGAGGTAGACTGGAATTGCATGAAAAGCATAGGAAAAGAGGCAGAACGTCCACAATGATGCACTTGGCCAAAAAGGGCGTATGCGTTTTTTCCTGAATATATTCAGGAAGAAACGCATACGCCCTTTTTGGCCAACCAAGCAAGCTTGCAAAGGAAATCTGCACTACAATGAAGTCTCACTGCCCCCCGGGCAAAAGGGCCATCTGAAAAAAGTGTAAAATCCAGAAAGGCAGGACAGGCCATGGAGAACTGGGAGCCTTGTTATGCTGATGGGCGGGATGTAAATTGCCAACAGCCACTCTGGAGAAGTGTATGGTGTTTCCTGAAACATCTAAAAAACAAAGCAACAGAGCCTAGGGCACTTCCACTTATGCTCCTATAGCTTAGGGAAATTAAAATCAAAAAGACACAGCCACCCCAAAGTTTGGGACGGCTCTGTTTACAAGAACCTCGTTTATCGTACAAGTTCAATATCACAGAAAGCGAAAAATGAATAAAGAATTTGTGGTACTTACGTACAATGCAATATCACTCAGCAATGAAATCTATGTCATCAGGCCCGTAGCAGCATAATGAGTGGACTCAGGTACGATGATTCTAAGAGAAATAAGTCACACAGAAAAAGAAATATCATAAGGTATCACTAATACACGGAATGTAAACTTGGCTACCCAGGAACTGAATTACAAAACAGAACAGGGTCTCAAATGTAGAAAACCAACTTATGCTTGCTTAAGGGGAAAGGTGAGTTGGGGTGCTGCATAAAACCAGAGATTGAAATTAGCACAGATACCGTTCCATAAGCCAAATATGTAATAGACAAGAGCTACTCCTTCCTCAACGAAGTGGACTCAACACCCCATATTAAACGCCTAAGAATATACCTGACTAGTAAGAATCTTAAAACCTATGGATTTACATGTCTCCGAAAGGGAATCAAGCATGTGTACAGCAGCATAAACGCAGCAGTGATAGGATTGGTGAGGTTCGGTGAGCAAATGCAGACCCTTTGAAGTCATATTGCATGGTACCCATTCCATGGGTCACAACTCTGCAGGTTTAAGGGATTCCTCCTTCAGCTAAAACATGCATGTGGAACCCAGAGTATGATCCACCGTGTGATCGGGAAACGTGTTCAAATGTGTCTCAGTTTTCGTCCCCTGGTACTCGGGTGCAACATTCCAGACGCTTTACTAACACTCTCCCCACTTGGAGAGTCAGTGCCTTTAACCTCCTCTTTGGCCCAGTTTGCAATTTCTGCGGGAAATGAACAGGAATAGGGAGAACCAATGAGAGACTAGCTGGAGGTGTCTGGACGGGCAAATTTAACTCTCATTTCCCACCAGGAAGAGGAATTAACCAAAGGCTCAGCTTGCCGTGCCGGAACCACACTAGGGCCTGAAGCAATCCTGCAGTGTTGCGGCCAGCTCACAATAAAGAGAGCTGAAGAAAGGAGCTCAGGGGCACTGTCATTCACAAACCTGCAGAGTTATAAATGACAGCTATCGTCCAAAAATATATTGAAGTAAGGCTGCCAAGAGCACTTGAAAGCGGGGCAGAATTGCAGGACACCGATTTCAGGAGGTAGACTGGAATTGCATGAAAAGCATAGGAAAAGAGGCAGAACGTCCACAATGATGCACTTGGCCAAAAAGGGCGTATGCGTTTTTTCCTGAATATATTCAGGAAAAAACGCATACGCCCTTTTTGGCCAACCAAGCAAGCTTGCAAAGGAAATCTGCACTACAATGAAGTCTCACTGCCCCCCGGGCAAAAGGGCCATCTGAAAAAAGTGTAAAATCCAGAAAGGCAGGACAGGCCATGGAGAACTGTGAGCCTTGTTATGCTGATGGGCGGGATGTAAATTGCCAACAGCCACTCTGGAGAAGAGTATGGTGTTTCCTGAAACATCTAAAAAACAAAGCAACAGAGCCTAGGGCACTTCCACTTATGCTCCTATAGCTTAGGGAAATTAAAATCAAAAAGACACAGCCACCCCAAAGTTTGGGACGGCTCTGTTTACAAGAACCTCGTTTATGGTACAAGTTCAATATCACAGAAAGCGAAAAATGAATAAAGAATTTGTGGTACTTACGTACAATGCAATATCACTCAGCAATGAAATCTATGTCATCAGGCCCATAGCAGCATAATGAGTGGACTCAGGTACGATGATTCTAAGAGAAATAAGTCACACAGAAAAAGAAATATCATAAGGTATCACTAATACACGGAATGTAAACTTGGCTACCCAGGAACAGAATTACAAAACAGAACAGGGTCTCAAATGTAGAAAACCAACTTATGCTTGCTTAAGGGGAAAGGTGAGTTGGGGTGCTGCATAAAACCAGAGATTGAAATTAGCACAGATCCCGTTCCATAAGCCAAATATATACTAGACAAGAGCTACTCCTTCCTCAACGAAGTGGACTCAACACCCCATATTAAACGCCTAAGAATATACCTGACTAGTAAGAATCTAAAAACCTATGGATTTTCATGTCTCCAAAAGAGAATCAAGCGTGTGTACAGCAGCATAAACGCAGCAGTGATAGGATTGATGAGGTTCGGTGAGCAAATGCAGACACTTTGAAGTCATATTGCATGGTACCCATTCCATGGGTCTCATCTCTCCAGGTTTAAGGGATTCTTCCTTCAGCTAAAACATGCATGTGGAACCCAGAGTATGATCCACCGTGTGATCGGGAAACGTGTTCAAATATGTCTCAGTTTAAGTCCCCTGGTACTCGGGTGCAACATTCCAGACGCTTTACTAACACTCTCCCCACTTGGAGAGTCAGTGCCTTTAACCTCCTGTTTGGCCCAGTTTGCAATTTCTGCGGGAAATGAACAGGAATAGGGAGAACCAATGAGAGACTAGCTGGAGGTGTCTGGACGGGCAAATTTAACTCTCATTTCCCACCAGGAAGAGGAATTAACCAAAGGCTCAGCTTGCCGTGCCGGAACCACACTAGGGCCTGAAGCAATCTTGCGGTGTTGCGGCCAGCTCACAAGAAAGCGAGTTGAACAAAGGAGCTCAGGGGAACTGTCATTCACAAACCTGCAGAGTTATAAATGACAGCTATCGTCCAAAAATATATTGAAGTAAGGCTGCCAAGAGCACTTGAAAGCGGGGCAGAATTGCAGGACACCGATTTCAGGAGGTAGACTGGAATTGCATGAAAAGCATAGGAAAAGAGGCAGAACGTCCACAATGATGCACTTGGCCAAAAAGGGCGTATGCGTTTTTTCCTGAATATATTCAGGAAGAAACGCATACGCCCTTTTTGGCCAACCAAGCAAGCTTGCAAAGGAAATCTGCACTACAATGAAGTCTCACTGCCCCCCGGGCAAAAGGGCCATCTGAAAAAAGTGTAAAATCCAGAAAGGCAGGACAGGCCATGGAGAACTGGGAGCCTTGTTATGCTGATGGGCGGGATGTAAATTGCCAACAGCCACTCTGGAGAAGTGTATGGTGTTTCCTGAAACATCTAAAAAACAAAGCAACAGAGCCTAGGGCACTTCCACTTATGCTCCTATAGCTTAGGGAAATTAAAATCAAAAAGACACAGCCACCCCAAAGTTTGGGACGGCTCTGTTTACAAGAACCTCGTTTATCGTACAAGTTCAATATCACAGAAAGCGAAAAATGAATAAAGAATTTGTGGTACTTACGTACAATGCAATATCACTCAGCAATGAAATCTATGTCATCAGGCCCGTAGCAGCATAATGAGTGGACTCAGGTACGATGATTCTAAGAGAAATAAGTCACACAGAAAAAGAAATATCATAAGGTATCACTAATACACGGAATGTAAACTTGGCTACCCAGGAACTGAATTACAAAACAGAACAGGGTCTCAAATGTAGAAAACCAACTTATGCTTGCTTAAGGGGAAAGGTGAGTTGGGGTGCTGCATAAAACCAGAGATTGAAATTAGCACAGATACCGTTCCATAAGCCAAATATGTAATAGACAAGAGCTACTCCTTCCTCAACGAAGTGGACTCAACACCCCATATTAAACGCCTAAGAATATACCTGACTAGTAAGAATCTTAAAACCTATGGATTTACATGTCTCCGAAAGGGAATCAAGCATGTGTACAGCAGCATAAACGCAGCAGTGATAGGATTGGTGAGGTTCGGTGAGCAAATGCAGACCCTTTGAAGTCATATTGCATGGTACCCATTCCATGGGTCACAACTCTGCAGGTTTAAGGGATTCCTCCTTCAGCTAAAACATGCATGTGGAACCCAGAGTATGATCCACCGTGTGATCGGGAAACGTGTTCAAATGTGTCTCAGTTTTCGTCCCCTGGTACTCGGGTGCAACATTCCAGACGCTTTACTAACACTCTCCCCACTTGGAGAGTCAGTGCCTTTAACCTCCTCTTTGGCCCAGTTTGCAATTTCTGCGGGAAATGAACAGGAATAGGGAGAACCAATGAGAGACTAGCTGGAGGTGTCTGGACGGGCAAATTTAACTCTCATTTCCCACCAGGAAGAGGAATTAACCAAAGGCTCAGCTTGCCGTGCCGGAACCACACTAGGGCCTGAAGCAATCCTGCAGTGTTGCGGCCAGCTCACAATAAAGAGAGCTGAAGAAAGGAGCTCAGGGGCACTGTCATTCACAAACCTGCAGAGTTATAAATGACAGCTATCGTCCAAAAATATATTGAAGTAAGGCTGCCAAGAGCACTTGAAAGCGGGGCAGAATTGCAGGACACCGATTTCAGGAGGTAGACTGGAATTGCATGAAAAGCATAGGAAAAGAGGCAGAACGTCCACAATGATGCACTTGGCCAAAAAGGGCGTATGCGTTTTTTCCTGAATATATTCAGGAAAAAACGCATACGCCCTTTTTGGCCAACCAAGCAAGCTTGCAAAGGAAATCTGCACTACAATGAAGTCTCACTGCCCCCCGGGCAAAAGGGCCATCTGAAAAAAGTGTAAAATCCAGAAAGGCAGGACAGGCCATGGAGAACTGTGAGCCTTGTTATGCTGATGGGCGGGATGTAAATTGCCAACAGCCACTCTGGAGAAGAGTATGGTGTTTCCTGAAACATCTAAAAAACAAAGCAACAGAGCCTAGGGCACTTCCACTTATGCTCCTATAGCTTAGGGAAATTAAAATCAAAAAGACACAGCCACCCCAAAGTTTGGGACGGCTCTGTTTACAAGAACCTCGTTTATGGTACAAGTTCAATATCACAGAAAGCGAAAAATGAATAAAGAATTTGTGGTACTTACGTACAATGCAATATCACTCAGCAATGAAATCTATGTCATCAGGCCCATAGCAGCATAATGAGTGGACTCAGGTACGATGATTCTAAGAGAAATAAGTCACACAGAAAAAGAAATATCATAAGGTATCACTAATACACGGAATGTAAACTTGGCTACCCAGGAACAGAATTACAAAACAGAACAGGGTCTCAAATGTAGAAAACCAACTTATGCTTGCTTAAGGGGAAAGGTGAGTTGGGGTGCTGCATAAAACCAGAGATTGAAATTAGCACAGATCCCGTTCCATAAGCCAAATATATACTAGACAAGAGCTACTCCTTCCTCAACGAAGTGGACTCAACACCCCATATTAAACGCCTAAGAATATACCTGACTAGTAAGAATCTAAAAACCTATGGATTTTCATGTCTCCAAAAGAGAATCAAGCGTGTGTACAGCAGCATAAACGCAGCAGTGATAGGATTGATGAGGTTCGGTGAGCAAATGCAGACACTTTGAAGTCATATTGCATGGTACCCATTCCATGGGTCTCATCTCTCCAGGTTTAAGGGATTCTTCCTTCAGCTAAAACATGCATGTGGAACCCAGAGTATGATCCACCGTGTGATCGGGAAACGTGTTCAAATATGTCTCAGTTTAAGTCCCCTGGTACTCGGGTGCAACATTCCAGACGCTTTACTAACACTCTCCCCACTTGGAGAGTCAGTGCCTTTAACCTCCTGTTTGGCCCAGTTTGCAATTTCTGCGGGAAATGAACAGGAATAGGGAGAACCAATGAGAGACTAGCTGGAGGTGTCTGGACGGGCAAATTTAACTCTCATTTCCCACCAGGAAGAGGAATTAACCAAAGGCTCAGCTTGCCGTGCCGGAACCACACTAGGGCCTGAAGCAATCTTGCGGTGTTGCGGCCAGCTCACAAGAAAGCGAGTTGAACAAAGGAGCTCAGGGGAACTGTCATTCACAAACCTGCAGAGTTATAAATGACAGCTATCGTCCAAAAATATATTGAAGTAAGGCTGCCAAGAGCACTTGAAAGCGGGGCAGAATTGCAGGACACCGATTTCAGGAGGTAGACTGGAATTGCATGAAAAGCATAGGAAAAGAGGCAGAACGTCCACAATGATGCACTTGGCCAAAAAGGGCGTATGCGTTTTTTCCTGAATATATTCAGGAAGAAACGCATACGCCCTTTTTGGCCAACCAAGCAAGCTTGCAAAGGAAATCTGCACTACAATGAAGTCTCACTGCCCCCCGGGCAAAAGGGCCATCTGAAAAAAGTGTAAAATCCAGAAAGGCAGGACAGGCCATGGAGAACTGGGAGCCTTGTTATGCTGATGGGCGGGATGTAAATTGCCAACAGCCACTCTGGAGAAGTGTATGGTGTTTCCTGAAACATCTAAAAAACAAAGCAACAGAGCCTAGGGCACTTCCACTTATGCTCCTATAGCTTAGGGAAATTAAAATCAAAAAGACACAGCCACCCCAAAGTTTGGGACGGCTCTGTTTACAAGAACCTCGTTTATCGTACAAGTTCAATATCACAGAAAGCGAAAAATGAATAAAGAATTTGTGGTACTTACGTACAATGCAATATCACTCAGCAATGAAATCTATGTCATCAGGCCTGTAGCAGCATAATGAGTGGACTCAGGTACGATGATTCTAAGAGAAATAAGTCACACAGAAAAAGAAATATCATAAGGTATCACTAATACACGGAATGTAAACTTGGCTACCCAGGAACTGAATTACAAAACAGAACAGGGTCTCAAATGTAGAAAACCAACTTATGCTTGCTTAAGGGGAAAGGTGAGTTGGGGTGCTGCATAAAACCAGAGATTGAAATTAGCACAGATACCGTTCCATAAGCCAAATATGTAATAGACAAGAGCTACTCCTTCCTCAACGAAGTGGACTCAACACCCCATATTAAACGCCTAAGAATATACCTGACTAGTAAGAATCTTAAAACCTATGGATTTACATGTCTCCGAAAGGGAATCAAGCATGTGTACAGCAGCATAAACGCAGCAGTGATAGGATTGGTGAGGTTCGGTGAGCAAATGCAGACCCTTTGAAGTCATATTGCATGGTACCCATTCCATGGGTCACAACTCTGCAGGTTTAAGGGATTCCTCCTTCAGCTAAAACATGCATGTGGAACCCAGAGTATGATCCACCGTGTGATCGGGAAACGTGTTCAAATGTGTCTCAGTTTTCGTCCCCTGGTACTCGGGTGCAACATTCCAGACGCTTTACTAACACTCTCCCCACTTGGAGAGTCAGTGCCTTTAACCTCCTGTTTGGCCCAGTTTGCAATTTCTGCGGGAAATGAACAGGAATAGGGAGAACCAATGAGAGACTAGCTGGAGGTGTCTGGACGGGCAAATTTAACTCTCATTTCCCACCAGGAAGAGGAATTAACCAAAGGCTCAGCTTGCCATGCCAAAACCACACTAGGGCCTGAAGCAATCCTGCGGTGTTGCGGCCAGCTCACAATAAAGAGAGTTGAAGAAATGAGCTCAGGGGCACTGTCATTCACAAACATGAAGAGTTATAAATGACAGCTATCGTCCAAAAATATATTGAAGTAAGGCTGCCAAGAGGACTTGAAAGCGGGGCAGAATTGCAGGAAACCGATTTCAGGAGGTAGACTGGAATTGCATGAAAAGCATAGGAAAAGAGGCAGAACGTCCACAATGATGCACTTGGCCAAAAAGGGCGTATGCGTTTTTTCCTGAATATATTCAGGAAAAAACGCATACGCCCTTTTTGGCCAACCAAGCAAGCTTGCAAAGGAAATCTGCACTACAATGAAGTCTCACTGCCCCACGGGCAAAAGGGCCAT
The DNA here is from genome assembly GCF_949774975.1 of Lagenorhynchus albirostris. Classification (NCBI taxonomy): domain Eukaryota; kingdom Metazoa; phylum Chordata; class Mammalia; order Artiodactyla; family Delphinidae; genus Lagenorhynchus; species Lagenorhynchus albirostris. The sequence goes on along the minus strand of NC_083095.1, from coordinate 105,551,363 downwards.
CTGAAAAAAGTGTAAAATCCAGAAAGGCAGGACAGGCCATGGAGAACTGGGAGCCTTGTTATGCTGATGGGCGGGATGTAAATTGCCAACAGCCACTCTGGAGAAGTGTATGGTGTTTCCTGAAACATCTAAAAAACAAAGCAACAGAGCCTAGGGCACTTCCACTTATGCTCCTATAGCTTAGGGAAATTAAAATCAAAAAGACACAGCCACCCCAAAGTTTGGGACGGCTCTGTTTACAAGAACCTCGTTTATGGTACAAGTTCAATATCACAGAAAGCGAAAAATGAATAAAGAATTTGTGGTACTTACGTACAATGCAATATCACTCAGCAATGAAATCTATGTCATCAGGCCTGTAGCAGCATAATGAGGGGACTCAGGTACGATGATTCTAAGAGAAATAAGTCACACAGAAAAAGAAATATCATAAGGTATCACTAATACACGGAATGTAAACTTGGCTACCCAGGAACTGAATTACAAAACAGAACAGGGTCTCAAATGTAGAAAACCAACTTATGCTTGCTTAAGGGGAAAGGTGAGTTGCGGTGCTGCATAAAATCAGAGATTGAAATTAGCACAGATACCGTTCCATAAGCCAAATATGTAATAGACAAGAGCTACTCCTTGCTCAACGAAGTGCACTCAACACCCCATATTAAACGCCTAAGAATATAGCTGACTAGTAAGAATCTTAAAACCTATGGATTTACATGTCTCCGAAAGAGAATCAAGCGTGCGTACAGCAGCATAAACGCAGCAGTGATAGGATTGTTGAGGTTCGGTGAGCAAATGCAGACCCTTTGAAGTCATATTGCATGGTACCCATTCCATGGGTCTCAACTCTCCAGGTTTAAGGGATTCTTCCTTCAGCTAAAACATGCATGTGGAACCCAGAGTATGATCCACCGTGTGATCGGGAAACGTGTTCAAATGTGTCTCAGTTTTCGTCCCCTGGTACTCGGGTGCAACATTCCAGACGCTTTACTAACACTCTCCCCACTTGGAGAGTCAGTGCCTTTAACCTCCTGTTTGGCCCAGTTTGCAATTTCTGCGGGAAATGAACAGGAATAGGGAGAACCAATGAGAGACTAGCTGGAGGTGTCTGGACGGGCAAATTTAACTCTCATTTCCCACCAGGAAGAGGAATTAACCAAAGGCACAGCTTGCCATGCCGGAACCACACTAGGACCTGAAGCAATCCTGCGGTGTTGCGGCCAGCTCACAATAAAGAGAGTTGAAGAAAGGACCTCAGGGGCACTGTCATTCACAAACCTGCAGAGTTATAAATGACAGCTATCGTCCAAAAATATATTGAAGTAAGGCTGCCAAGAGCACTTGAAAGCGGGGCAGAATTGCAGGACACCGATTTCAGGAGGTAGACTGGAATTGCATGAAAAGCATAGGAAAAGAGGCAGAACGTCCACAATGATGCACTTGGCCAAAAAGGGGGTATGCGTTTTTTCCTGAATATATTCAGGAAAAAACGCATACGCCCTTTTTGGCCAACCAAGCAAGCTTGCAAAGGAAATCTGCACTACAATGAAGTCTCACTGCCCCCCGGGCAAAAGGGCCATCTGAAAAAAGTGTAAAATCCAGAAAGGCAGGACAGGCCATGGAGAACTGGGAGCCTTGTTATGCTGATGGGCGGGATGTAAATTGCCAACAGCCACTCTGGAGAAGTGTATGGTGTTTCCTGAAACATCTAAAAAACAAAGCAACAGAGCCTAGGGCACTTCCACTTATGCTCCTATAGCTTAGGGAAATTAAAATCAAAAAGACACAGCCACCCCAAAGTTTGGGACGGCTCTGTTTACAAGAACCTCGTTTATGGTACAAGTTCAATATCACAGAAAGCGAAAAATGAATAAAGAATTTGTGGTACTTACGTACAATGCAATATCACTCAGCAATGAAATCTATGTCATCAGGACCATAGCAGCATAATGAGTGGACTCAGGTACGATGATTCTAAGAGAAATAAGTCACACAGAAAAAGAAATATCATAAGGTATCACTAATACACGGAATGTAAACTTGGCTACCCAGGAACTGAATTACAAAACAGAACAGGGTCTCAAATGTAGAAAACCAACTTATGCTTGCTTAAGGGGAAAGGTGAGTTGGGGTGCTGCATAAAACCAGAGATTGAAATTAGCACAGATACCGTTCCATAAGCCAAATATGTAATAGACAAGAGCTACTCCTTGCTCAACGAAGTGGACTCAACACCCCATATTAAACGCCTAAGAATATACCTGACTAGTAAGAATCTTAAAACCTATGGATTTACATGTCTCCGAAAGGGAATCAATCATGTGTACAGCAGCATAAACGCAGCAGTGATAGGATTGGTGAGGTTCGGTGAGCAAATGCAGACCCTTTGAAGTCATATTGCATGGTACCCATTCCATGGGTCACAACTCTGCAGGTTTAAGGGATTCCTCCTTCAGCTAAAACATGCATGTGGAACCCACAGTATGATCCACCGTGTGATCGGGAAACGTGTTCAAATGTGTCTCAGTTTTCGTCCCCTGGTACTCGGGTGCAACATTCCAGACGCTTTACTAACACTCTCCCCACTTGGAGAGTCAGTGCCTTTAACCTCCTGTTTGGCCCAGTTTGCAATTTCTGCGGGAAATGAACAGGAATAGGGAGAACCAATGAGAGACTAGCTGGAGGTGTCTGGACGGGCAAATTTAACTCTCATTTCCCACCAGGAAGAGGAATTAACCAAAGGCTCAGCTTGCCGTGCCGGAACCACACTAGGGCCTGAAGCAATCCTGCAGTGTTGCGGCCAGCTCACAATAAAGAGAGCTGAAGAAAGGAGCTCAGGGGCACTGTCATTCACAAACCTGCAGAGTTATAAATGACAGCTATCGTCCAAAAATATATTGAAGTAAGGCTGCCAAGAGCACTTGAAAGCGGGGCAGAATTGCAGGACACCGATTTCAGGAGGTAGACTGGAATTGCATGAAAAGCATAGGAAAAGAGGCAGAACGTCCACAATGATGCACTTGGCCAAAAAGGGCGTATGCGTTTTTTCCTGAATATATTCAGGAAAAAACGCATACGCCCTTTTTGGCCAACCAAGCAAGCTTGCAAAGGAAATCTGCACTACAATGAAGTCTCACTGCCCCCCGGGCAAAAGGGCCATCTGAAAAAAGTGTAAAATCCAGAAAGGCAGGACAGGCCATGGAGAACTGGGAGCCTTGTTATGCTGATGGGCGGGATGTAAATTGCCAACAGCCACTCTGGAGAAGTGTATGGTGTTTCCTGAAACATCTAAAAAACAAAGCAACAGAGCCTAGGGCACTTCCACTTATGCTCCTATAGCTTAGGGAAATTAAAATCAAAAAGACACAGCCACCCCAAAGTTTGGGACGGCTCTGTTTACAAGAACCTCGTTTATGGTACAAGTTCAATATCACAGAAAGCGAAAAATGAATAAAGAATTTGTGGTACTTACGTACAATGCAATATCACTCAGCAATGAAATCTATGTCATCAGGCCCATAGCAGCATAATGAGTGGACTCAGGTACGATGATTCTAAGAGAAATAAGTCACACAGAAAAAGAAATATCATAAGGTATCACTAATACATGGAATGTAAACTTGGCTACCCAGGAACAGAATTACAAAACAGAACAGGGTCTCAAATGTAGAAAACCAACTTATGCTTGCTTAAGGGGAAAGGTGAGTTGGGGTGCTGCATAAAACCAGAGATTGAAATTAGCACAGATACCATTCCATAAGCCAAATATATAATAGACAAGAGCTACTCCTTCCTCAACGAAGTGGACTCAACACCCCATATTAAACGCCTAAGAATATACCTGACTAGTAAGAATCTAAAAACCTATGGATTTTCATGTCTCCAAAAGAGAATCAAGCGTGTGTACAGCAGCATAAACGCAGCAGTGATAGGATTGGTGAGGTTCGGTGAGCAAATGCAGACACTTTGAAGTCATATTGCATGGTACCCATTCCATGGGTCTCATCTCTCCAGGTTTAAGGGATTCTTCCTTCAGCTAAAACATGCATGTGGAACCCAGAGTATGATCCACCGTGTGATCGGGAAACGTGTTCAAATATTTCTCAGTTTAAGTCCCCTGGTACTCGGGTGCAACATTCCAGACGCTTTACTAACACTCTCCCCACTTGGAGAGTCAGTGCCTTTAACCTCCTGTTTGGCCCAGTTTGCAATTTCTGCGGGAAATGAACAGGAATAGGGAGAACCAATGAGAGACTAGCTGGAGGTGTCTGGACGGGCAAATTTAACTCTCATTTCCCACCAGGAAGAGGAATTAACCAAAGGCTCAGCTTGCCGTGCCGGAACCACACTAGGGCCTGAAGCAATCTTGCGGTGTTGCGGCCAGCTCACAAGAAAGCGAGTTGAACAAAGGAGCTCAGGGGAACTGTCATTCACAAACCTGCAGAGTTATAAATGACAGCTATCGTCCAAAAATATATTGAAGTAAGGCTGCCAAGAGCACTTGAAAGCGGGGCAGAATTGCAGGACACCGATTTCAGGAGGTAGACTGGAATTGCATGAAAAGCATAGGAAAAGAGGCAGAACGTCCACAATGATGCACTTGGCCAAAAAGGGGGTATGCGTTTTTTCCTGAATATATTCAGGAAAAAACGCATACGCCCTTTTTGGCCAACCAAGCAAGCTTGCAAAGGAAATCTGCACTACAATGAAGTCTCACTGCCCCCCGGGCAAAAGGGCCATCTGAAAAAAGTGTAAAATCCAGAAAGGCAGGACAGGCCATGGAGAACTGGGAGCCTTGTTATGCTGATGGGCGGGATGTAAATTGCCAACAGCCACTCTGGAGAAGTGTATGGTGTTTCCTGAAACATCTAAAAAACAAAGCAACAGAGCCTAGGGCACTTCCACTTATGCTCCTATAGCTTAGGGAAATTAAAATCAAAAAGACACAGCCACCCCAATGTTTGGGACGGCTCTGTTTACAAGAACCTCGTTTATGGTACAAGTTCAATATCACAGAAAGCGAAAAATGAATAAAGAATTTGTGGTACTTACGTACAATGCAATATCACTCAGCAATGAAATCTATGTCATCAGGCCCATAGCAGCATAATGAGTGGACTCAGGTACGATGATTCTAAGAGAAATAAGTCACACAGAAAAAGAAATATCATAAGGTATCACTAATACACGGAATGTAAACTTGGCTACCCAGGAACAGAATTACAAAACAGAACAGGGTCTCAAATGTAGAAAACCAACTTATGCTTGCTTAAGGGGAAAGGTGAGTTGGGGTGCTGCATAAAACCAGAGATTGAAATTAGCACAGATACCGTTCCATAAGCCAAATATATACTAGACAAGAGCTACTCCTTCCTCAACGAAGTGGACTCAACACCCCATATTAAACGCCTAAGAATATACCTGACTAGTAAGAATCTAAAAACCTATGGATTTTCATGTCTCCAAAAGAGAATCAAGCGTGTGTACAGCAGCATAAACGCAGCAGTGATAGGATTGATGAGGTTCGGTGAGCAAATGCAGACACTTTGAAGTCATATTGCATGGTACCCATTCCATGGGTCTCATCTCTCCAGGTTTAAGGGATTCTTCCTTCAGCTAAAACATGCATGTGGAACCCAGAGTATGATCCACCGTGTGATCGGGAAACGTGTTCAAATATGTCTCAGTTTAAGTCCCCTGGTACTCGGGTGCAACATTCCAGACGCTTTACTAACACTCTCCCCACTTGGAGAGTCAGTGCCTTTAACCTCCTGTTTGGCCCAGTTTGCAATTTCTGCGGGAAATGAACAGGAATAGGGAGAACCAATGAGAGACTAGCTGGAGGTGTCTGGATGGGCAAATTTAACTCTCATTTCCCACCAGGAAGAGGAATTAACCAAAGGCTCAGCTTGCCATGCCGGAACCACACTAGGGCCTGAAGCAATCTTGCGGGGTTGCGGCCAGCTCACAAGAAAGCGAGTTGAACAAAGGAGCTCAGGGGAACTGTCATTCACAAACCTGCAGAGTTATAAATGACAGCTATCGTCCAAAAATATATTGAAGTAAGGCTGCCAAGAGCACTTGAAAGCGGGGCAGAATTGCAGGACACCGATTTCAGGAGGTAGACTGGAATTGCATGAAAAGCATAGGAAAAGAGGCAGAACGTCCACAATGATGCACTTGGCCAAAAAGGGCGTATGCGTGTTTTCCTGAATATATTCAGGAAAACACGCATACGCCCTTTTTGGCCAACCAAGCAAGCTTGCAAAGGAAATCTGCACTACAATGAAGTCTCACTGCCCCCCGGGCAAAAGGGCCATCTGAAAAAAGTGTAAAATCCAGAAAGGCAGGACAGGCCATGGAGAACTGGGAGCCTTGTTATGCTGATGGGCGGGATGTAAATTGCCAACAGCCACTCTGGAGAAGTGTATGGTGTTTCCTGAAACATCTAAAAAACAAAGCAACAGAGCCTAGGGCACTTCCACTTATGCTCCTATAGCTTAGGGAAATTAAAATCAAAAAGACACAGCCACCCCAAAGTTTGGGACGGCTCTGTTTAAAAGATCCTCGTTTATGGTACAAGTTCAATATCACAGAAAGCGAAAAATGAATAAAGAATTTGTGGTACTTACGTACAATGCAATATCACTCAGCAATGAAATCTATGTCATCAGGCCCATAGCAGCATAATGAGTGGACTCAGGTACGATGATTCTAAGAGAAATAAGTCACACAGAAAAAGAAATATCATAAGGTATCACTAATACACGGAATGTAAACTTGGCTACCCAGGAACTGAATTACAAAACAGAACAGGGTCTCAAATGTAGAAAACCAACTTATGCTTGCTTAAGGGGAAAGGTGAGTTGCGGTGCTGCATAAAACCAGAGATTGAAATTAGCACAGATACCGTTCCATAAGCCAAATATGTAATAGACAAGAGCTACTCCTTCCTCAACGAAGTGGACTCAACACCCCATATTAAACGCCTAAGAATATAGCTGACTAGTAAGAATCTTAAAACCTATGGATTTACATGTCTCCGAAAGGGAATCAAGCATGTGTACAGCAGCATAAACGCAGCAGTGATAGGATTGGTGAGGTTCGGTGAGCAAATGCAGACCCTTTGAAGTCATATTGCATGGTACCCATTCCATGGGTCACAACTCTGCAGGTTTAAGGGATTCCTCCTTCAGCTAAAACATGCATGTGGAACCCAGAGTATGATCCACCGTGTGATCGGGAAACGTGTTCAAATGTGTCTCAGTTTTCGTCCCCTGGTACTCGGGTGCAACATTCCAGACGCTTTACTAACACTCTCCCCACTTGGAGAGTCAGTGCCTTTAACCTCCTGTTTGGCCCAGTTTGCAATTTCTGCGGGAAATGAACAGGAATAGGGAGAACCAATGAGAGACTAGCTGGAGGTGTCTGGACGGGCAAATTTAACTCTCATTTCCCACCAGGAAGAGGAATTAACCAAAGGCTCAGCTTGCCATGCCGGAACCACACTAGGGCCTAAAGCAATCCTGCAGTGTTGCGGCCAGCTCACAATAAAGAGAGCTGAAGAAAGGAGCTCAGGGGCACTGTCATTCACAAACCTGCAGAGTTATAAATGACAGCTATCGTCCAAAAATATATTGAAGTAAGACTGCCAAGAGCACTTGAAAGCGGGGCAGAATTGCAGGACACCGATTTCAGGAGGTAGACTGGAATTGCATGAAAAGCATAGGAAAAGAGGCAGAACGTCCACAATGATGCACTTGGCCAAAAAGGGCGTATGCGTGTTTTCCTGAATATATTCAGGAAAAAACGCATACGCCCTTTTTGGCCAACCAAGCAAGCTGGCAAAGGAAATCTGCACTACAATGAAGTCTCACTGCCCCCCGGGCAAAAGGGCCATCTGAAAAAAGTGTAAAATCCAGAAAGGCAGGACAGGACATGGAGAACTGGGAGCCTTGTTATGCTGATGGGCGGGATGTAAATTGCCAACAGCCACTCTGGAGAAGTGTATGGTGTTTCCTGAAACATCTAAAAAACAAAGCAACAGAGCCTAGGGCACTTCCACTTATGCTCCTATAGCATAGGGAAATTAAAATCAAAAAGACACAGCCACCCCAAAGTTTGGGACGGCTCTGTTTACAAGAACCTCGTTTATGGTACAAGTTCAATATCACAGAAAGCGAAAAATGAATAAAGAATTTGTGGTACTTACGTACAATGCAATATCACTCAGCAATGAAATCTATGTCATCAGGCCCATAGCAGCATAATGAGTGGACTCAGGTACGATGATTCTAAGAGAAATAAGTCACACAGAAAAAGAAATATCATAAGGTATCACTAATACACGGAATGTAAACTTGGCTACCCAGGAACAGAATTACAAAACAGAACAGGGTCTCAAATGTAGAAAACCAACTTATGCTTGCTTAAGGGGAAAGGTGAGTTGGGGTGCTGCATAAAACCAGAGATTGAAATTAGCACAGATCCCGTTCCATAAGCCAAATATATACTAGACAAGAGCTACTCCTTCCTCAACGAAGTGGACTCAACACCCCATATTAAACGCCTAAGAATATACCTGACTAGTAAGAATCTAAAAACCTATGGATTTTCATGTCTCCAAAAGAGAATCAAGCGTGTGTACAGCAGCATAAACGCAGCAGTGATAGGATTGATGAGGTTCGGTGAGCAAATGCAGACACTTTGAAGTCATATTGCATGGTACCCATTCCATGGGTCTCATCTCTCCAGGTTTAAGGGATTCTTCCTTCAGCTAAAACATGCATGTGGAACCCAGAGTATGATCCACCGTGTGATCGGGAAACGTGTTCAAATATGTCTCAGTTTAAGTCCCCTGGTACTCGGGTGCAACATTCCAGACGCTTTACTAACACTCTCCCCACTTGGAGAGTCAGTGCCTTTAACCTCCTGTTTGGCCCAGTTTGCAATTTCTGCGGGAAATGAACAGGAATAGGGAGAACCAATGAGAGACTAGCTGGAGGTGTCTGGACGGGCAAATTTAACTCTCATTTCCCACCAGGAAGAGGAATTAACCAAAGGCTCAGCTTGCCGTGCCGGAACCACATTAGGGCCTGAAGCAATCTTGCGGTGTTGCGGCCAGCTCACAAGAAAGCGAGTTGAACAAAGGAGCTCAGGGGAACTGTCATTCACAAACCTGCAGAGTTATAAATGACAGCTATCGTCCAAAAATATATTGAAGTAAGGCTGCCAAGAGCACTTGAAAGCGGGGCAGAATTGCAGGACACCGATTTCAGGAGGTAGACTGGAATTGCATGAAAAGCATAGGAAAAGAGGCAGAACGTCCACAATGATGCACTTGGCCAAAAAGGGCGTATGCGTTTTTTCCTGAATATATTCAGGAAGAAACGCATACGCCCTTTTTGGCCAACCAAGCAAGCTTGCAAAGGAAATCTGCACTACAATGAAGTCTCACTGCCCCCCGGGCAAAAGGGCCATCTGAAAAAAGTGTAAAATCCAGAAAGGCAGGACAGGCCATGGAGAACTGGGAGCCTTGTTATGCTGATGGGCGGGATGTAAATTGCCAACAGCCACTCTGGAGAAGTGTATGGTGTTTCCTGAAACATCTAAAAAACAAAGCAACAGAGCCTAGGGCACTTCCACTTATGCTCCTATAGCTTAGGGAAATTAAAATCAAAAAGACACAGCCACCCCAAAGTTTGGGACGGCTCTGTTTACAAGAACCTCGTTTATCGTACAAGTTCAATATCACAGAAAGCGAAAAATGAATAAAGAATTTGTGGTACTTACGTACAATGCAATATCACTCAGCAATGAAATCTATGTCATCAGGCCTGTAGCAGCATAATGAGTGGACTCAGGTACGATGATTCTAAGAGAAATAAGTCACACAGAAAAAGAAATATCATAAGGTATCACTAATACACGGAATGTAAACTTGGCTACCCAGGAACTGAATTACAAAACAGAACAGGGTCTCAAATGTAGAAAACCAACTTATGCTTGCTTAAGGGGAAAGGTGAGTTGGGGTGCTGCATAAAACCAGAGATTGAAATTAGCACAGATACCGTTCCATAAGCCAAATATGTAATAGACAAGAGCTACTCCTTCCTCAACGAAGTGGACTCAACACCCCATATTAAACGCCTAAGAATATACCTGACTAGTAAGAATCTTAAAACCTATGGATTTACATGTCTCCGAAAGGGAATCAAGCATGTGTACAGCAGCATAAACGCAGCAGTGATAGGATTGGTGAGGTTCGGTGAGCAAATGCAGACCCTTTGAAGTCATATTGCATGGTACCCATTCCATGGGTCACAACTCTGCAGGTTTAAGGGATTCCTCCTTCAGCTAAAACATGCATGTGGAACCCAGAGTATGATCCACCGTGTGATCGGGAAACGTGTTCAAATGTGTCTCAGTTTTCGTCCCCTGGTACTCGGGTGCAACATTCCAGACGCTTTACTAACACTCTCCCCACTTGGAGAGTCAGTGCCTTTAACCTCCTGTTTGGCCCAGTTTGCAATTTCTGCGGGAAATGAACAGGAATAGGGAGAACCAATGAGAGACTAGCTGGAGGTGTCTGGACGGGCAAATTTAACTCTCATTTCCCACCAGGAAGAGGAATTAACCAAAGGCTCAGCTTGCCATGCCAAAACCACACTAGGGCCTGAAGCAATCCTGCGGTGTTGCGGCCAGCTCACAATAAAGAGAGTTGAAGAAATGAGCTCAGGGGCACTGTCATTCACAAACATGAAGAGTTATAAATGACAGCTATCGTCCAAAAATATATTGAAGTAAGGCTGCCAAGAGGACTTGAAAGCGGGGCAGAATTGCAGGAAACCGATTTCAGGAGGTAGACTGGAATTGCATGAAAAGCATAGGAAAAGAGGCAGAACGTCCACAATGATGCACTTGGCCAAAAAGGGCGTATGCGTTTTTTCCTGAATATATTCAGGAAAAAACGCATACGCCCTTTTTGGCCAACCAAGCAAGCTTGCAAAGGAAATCTGCACTACAATGAAGTCTCACTGCCCCACGGGCAAAAGGGCCATCTGAAAAAAGTGTAAAATCCAGAAAGGCAGGACAGGCCATGGAGAACTGGGAGCCTTGTTATGCTGATGGGCGGGATGTAAATTGCCAACAGCCACTCTGGAGAAGTGTATGGTGTTTCCTGAAACATCTAAAAAACAAAGCAACAGAGCCTAGGGCACTTCCACTTATGCTCCTATAGCTTAGGGAAATTAAAATCAAAAAGACACAGCCACCCCAAAGTTTGGGACGGCTCTGTTTACAAGAACCTCGTTTATGGTACAAGTTCAATATCACAGAAAGCGAAAAATGAATAAAGAATTTGTGGTACTTACGTACAATGCAATATCACTCAGCAATGAAATCTATGTCATCAGGCCTGTAGCAGCATAATGAGGGGACTCAGGTACGATGATTCTAAGAGAAATAAGTCACACAGAAAAAGAAATATCATAAGGTATCACTAATACACGGAATGTAAACTTGGCTACCCAGGAACTGAATTACAAAACAGAACAGGGTCTCAAATGTAGAAAACCAACTTATGCTTGCTTAAGGGGAAAGGTGAGTTGGGGTGCTGCATAAAATCAGAGATTGAAATTAGCACAGATACCGTTCCATAAGCCAAATATGTAATAGACAAGAGCTACTCCTTGCTCAACGAAGTGCACTCAACACCCCATATTAAACGCCTAAGAATATAGCTGACTAGTAAGAATCTTAAAACCTATGGATTTACATGTCTCCGAAAGAGAATCAAGCGTGTGTACAGCAGCATAAACGCAGCAGTGATAGGATTGTTGAGGTTCGGTGAGCAAATGCAGACCCTTTGAAGTCATATTGCATGGTACCCATTCCATGGGTCTCAACTCTCCAGGTTTAAGGGATTCTTCCTTCAGCTAAAACATGCATGTGGAACCCAGAGTATGATCCACCGTGTGATCGGGAAACGTGTTCAAATGTGTCTCAGTTTTCGTCCCCTGGTACTCGGGTGCAACATTCCAGACGCTTTACTAACACTCTCCCCACTTGGAGAGTCAGTGCCTTTAACCTCCTGTTTGGCCCAGTTTGCAATTTCTGCGGGAAATGAACAGGAATAGGGAGAACCAATGAGAGACTAGCTGGAGGTGTCTGGACGGGCAAATTTAACTCTCATTTCCCACCAGGAAGAGGAATTAACCAAAGGCACAGCTTGCCATGCCGGAACCACACTAGGACCTGAAGCAATCCTGCGGTGTTGCGGCCAGCTCACAATAAAGAGAGTTGAAGAAAGGACCTCAGGGGCACTGTCATTCACAAACCTGCAGAGTTATAAATGACAGCTATCGTCCAAAAATATATTGAAGTAAGGCTGCCAAGAGCACTTGAAAGCGGGGCAGAATTGCAGGACACCGATTTCAGGAGGTAGACTGGAATTGCATGAAAAGCATAGGAAAAGAGGCAGAACGTCCACAATGATGCACTTGGCCAAAAAGGGCGTATGCGTTTTTTCCTGAATATATTCAGGAAAAAACGCATACGCCCTTTTTGGCCAACCAAGCAAGCTTGCAAAGGAAATCTGCACTACAATGAAGTCTCACTGCCCCCCGGGCAAAAGGGCCATCTGAAAAAAGTGTAAAATCCAGAAAGGCAGGACAGGCCATGGAGAACTGGGAGCCTTGTTATGCTGATGGGCGGGATGTAAATTGCCAACAGCCACTCTGGAGAAGTGTATGGTGTTTCCTGAAACATCTAAAAAACAAAGCAACAGAGCCTAGGGCACTTCCACTTATGCTCCTATAGCTTAGGGAAATTAAAATCAAAAAGACACAGCCACCCCAAAGTTTGGGACGGCTCTGTTTACAAGAACCTCGTTTATGGTACAAGTTCAATATCACAGAAAGCGAAAAATGAATAAAGAATTTGTGGTACTTACGTACAATGCAATATCACTCAGCAATGAAATCTATGTCATCAGGACCATAGCAGCATAATGAGTGGACTCAGGTACGATGATTCTAAGAGAAATAAGTCACACAGAAAAAGAAATATCATAAGGTATCACTAATACACGGAATGTAAACTTGGCTACCCAGGAACTGAATTACAAAACAGAACAGGGTCTCAAATGTAGAAAACCAACTTATGCTTGCTTAAGGGGAAAGGTGAGTTGGGGTGCTGCATAAAACCAGAGATTGAAATTAGCACAGATACCGTTCCATAAGCCAAATATGTAATAGACAAGAGCTACTCCTTGCTCAACGAAGTGGACTCAACACCCCATATTAAACGCCTAAGAATATACCTGACTAGTAAGAATCTTAAAACCTATGGATTTACATGTCTCCGAAAGGGAATCAATCATGTGTACAGCAGCATAAACGCAGCAGTGATAGGATTGGTGAGGTTCGGTGAGCAAATGCAGACCCTTTGAAGTCATATTGCATGGTACCCATTCCATGGGTCACAACTCTGCAGGTTTAAGGGATTCCTCCTTCAGCTAAAACATGCATGTGGAACCCACAGTATGATCCACCGTGTGATCGGGAAACGTGTTCAAATGTGTCTCAGTTTTCGTCCCCTGGTACTCGGGTGCAACATTCCAGACGCTTTACTAACACTCTCCCCACTTGGAGAGTCAGTGCCTTTAACCTCCTGTTTGGCCCAGTTTGCAATTTCTGCGGGAAATGAACAGGAATAGGGAGAACCAATGAGAGACTAGCTGGAGGTGTCTGGACGGGCAAATTTAACTCTCATTTCCCACCAGGAAGAGGAATTAACCAAAGGCTCAGCTTGCCGTGCCGGAACCACACTAGGGCCTGAAGCAATCCTGCAGTGTTGCGGCCAGCTCACAATAAAGAGAGCTGAAGAAAGGAGCTCAGGGGCACTGTCATTCACAAACCTGCAGAGTTATAAATGACAGCTATCGTCCAAAAATATATTGAAGTAAGGCTGCCAAGAGCACTTGAAAGCGGGGCAGAATTGCAGGACACCGATTTCAGGAGGTAGACTGGAATTGCATGAAAAGCATAGGAAAAGAGGCAGAACGTCCACAATGATGCACTTGGCCAAAAAGGGCGTATGCGTTTTTTCCTGAATATATTCAGGAAAAAACGCATACGCCCTTTTTGGCCAACCAAGCAAGCTTGCAAAGGAAATCTGCACTACAATGAAGTCTCACTGCCCCCCGGGCAAAAGGGCCATCTGAAAAAAGTGTAAAATCCAGAAAGGCAGGACAGGCCATGGAGAACTGGGAGCCTTGTTATGCTGATGGGCGGGATGTAAATTGCCAACAGCCACTCTGGAGAAGTGTATGGTGTTTCCTGAAACATCTAAAAAACAAAGCAACAGAGCCTAGGGCACTTCCACTTATGCTCCTATAGCTTAGGGAAATTAAAATCAAAAAGACACAGCCACCCCAAAGTTTGGGACGGCTCTGTTTACAAGAACCTCGTTTATGGTACAAGTTCAATATCACAGAAAGCGAAAAATGAATAAAGAATTTGTGGTACTTACGTACAATGCAATATCACTCAGCAATGAAATCTATGTCATCAGGCCCATAGCAGCATAATGAGTGGACTCAGGTACGATGATTCTAAGAGAAATAAGTCACACAGAAAAAGAAATATCATAAGGTATCACTAATACATGGAATGTAAACTTGGCTACCCAGGAACAGAATTACAAAACAGAACAGGGTCTCAAATGTAGAAAACCAACTTATGCTTGCTTAAGGGGAAAGGTGAGTTGGGGTGCTGCATAAAACCAGAGATTGAAATTAGCACAGATACCATTCCATAAGCCAAATATATAATAGACAAGAGCTACTCCTTCCTCAACGAAGTGGACTCAACACCCCATATTAAACGCCTAAGAATATACCTGACTAGTAAGAATCTAAAAACCTATGGATTTTCATGTCTCCAAAAGAGAATCAAGCGTGTGTACAGCAGCATAAACGCAGCAGTGATAGGATTGGTGAGGTTCGGTGAGCAAATGCAGACACTTTGAAGTCATATTGCATGGTACCCATTCCATGGGTCTCATCTCTCCAGGTTTAAGGGATTCTTCCTTCAGCTAAAACATGCATGTGGAACCCAGAGTATGATCCACCGTGTGATCGGGAAACGTGTTCAAATATGTCTCAGTTTAAGTCCCCTGGTACTCGGGTGCAACATTCCAGACGCTTTACTAACACTCTCCCCACTTGGAGAGTCAGTGCCTTTAACCTCCTGTTTGGCCCAGTTTGCAATTTCTGCGGGAAATGAACAGGAATAGGGAGAACCAATGAGAGACTAGCTGCAGGTGTCTGGACGGGCAAATTTAACTCTCATTTCCCACCAGGAAGAGGAATTAACCAAAGGCTCAGCTTGCCGTGCCGGAACCACACTAGGGCCTGAAGCAATCTTGCGGTGTTGCGGCCAGCTCACAAGAAAGCGAGTTGAACAAAGGAGCTCAGGGGAACTGTCATTCACAAACCTGCAGAGTTATAAATGACAGCTATCGTCCAAAAATATATTGAAGTAAGGCTGCCAAGAGCACTTGAAAGCGGGGCAGAATTGCAGGACACCGATTTCAGGAGGTAGACTGGAATTGCATGAAAAGCATAGGAAAAGAGGCAGAACGTCCACAATGATGCACTTGGCCAAAAAGGGGGTATGCGTTTTTTCCTGAATATATTCAGGAAAAAACGCATACGCCCTTTTTGGCCAACCAAGCAAGCTTGCAAAGGAAATCTGCACTACAATGAAGTCTCACTGCCCCCCGGGCAAAAGGGCCATCTGAAAAAAGTGTAAAATCCAGAAAGGCAGGACAGGCCATGGAGAACTGGGAGCCTTGTTATGCTGATGGGCGGGATGTAAATTGCCAACAGCCACTCTGGAGAAGTGTATGGTGTTTCCTGAAACATCTAAAAAACAAAGCAACAGAGCCTAGGGCACTTCCACTTATGCTCCTATAGCTTAGGGAAATTAAAATCAAAAAGACACAGCCACCCCAATGTTTGGGACGGCTCTGTTTACAAGAACCTCGTTTATGGTACAAGTTCAATATCACAGAAAGCGAAAAATGAATAAAGAATTTGTGGTACTTACGTACAATGCAATATCACTCAGCAATGAAATCTATGTCATCAGGCCCATAGCAGCATAATGAGTGGACTCAGGTACGATGATTCTAAGAGAAATAAGTCACACAGAAAAAGAAATATCATAAGGTATCACTAATACACGGAATGTAAACTTGGCTACCCAGGAACAGAATTACAAAACAGAACAGGGTCTCAAATGTAGAAAACCAACTTATGCTTGCTTAAGGGGAAAGGTGAGTTGGGGTGCTGCATAAAACCAGAGATTGAAATTAGCACAGATACCGTTCCATAAGCCAAATATATACTAGACAAGAGCTACTCCTTCCTCAACGAAGTGGACTCAACACCCCATATTAAACGCCTAAGAATATACCTGACTAGTAAGAATCTAAAAACCTATGGATTTTCATGTCTCCAAAAGAGAATCAAGCGTGTGTACAGCAGCATAAACGCAGCAGTGATAGGATTGATGAGGTTCGGTGAGCAAATGCAGACACTTTGAAGTCATATTGCATGGTACCCATTCCATGGGTCTCATCTCTCCAGGTTTAAGGGATTCTTCCTTCAGCTAAAACATGCATGTGGAACCCAGAGTATGATCCACCGTGTGATCGGGAAACGTGTTCAAATATGTCTCAGTTTAAGTCCCCTGGTACTCGGGTGCAACATTCCAGACGCTTTACTAACACTCTCCCCACTTGGAGAGTCAGTGCCTTTAACCTCCTGTTTGGCCCAGTTTGCAATTTCTGCGGGAAATGAACAGGAATAGGGAGAACCAATGAGAGACTAGCTGGAGGTGTCTGGATGGGCAAATTTAACTCTCATTTCCCACCAGGAAGAGGAATTAACCAAAGGCTCAGCTTGCCATGCCGGAACCACACTAGGGCCTGAAGCAATCTTGCGGGGTTGCGGCCAGCTCACAAGAAAGCGAGTTGAACAAAGGAGCTCAGGGGAACTGTCATTCACAAACCTGCAGAGTTATAAATGACAGCTATCGTCCAAAAATATATTGAAGTAAGGCTGCCAAGAGCACTTGAAAGCGGGGCAGAATTGCAGGACACCGATTTCAGGAGGTAGACTGGAATTGCATGAAAAGCATAGGAAAAGAGGCAGAACGTCCACAATGATGCACTTGGCCAAAAAGGGCGTATGCGTGTTTTCCTGAATATATTCAGGAAAACACGCATACGCCCTTTTTGGCCAACCAAGCAAGCTTGCAAAGGAAATCTGCACTACAATGAAGTCTCACTGCCCCCCGGGCAAAAGGGCCATCTGAAAAAAGTGTAAAATCCAGAAAGGCAGGACAGGCCATGGAGAACTGGGAGCCTTGTTATGCTGATGGGCGGGATGTAAATTGCCAACAGCCACTCTGGAGAAGTGTATGGTGTTTCCTGAAACATCTAAAAAACAAAGCAACAGAGCCTAGGGCACTTCCACTTATGCTCCTATAGCTTAGGGAAATTAAAATCAAAAAGACACAGCCACCCCAAAGTTTGGGACGGCTCTGTTTAAAAGATCCTCGTTTATGGTACAAGTTCAATATCACAGAAAGCGAAAAATGAATAAAGAATTTGTGGTACTTACGTACAATGCAATATCACTCAGCAATGAAATCTATGTCATCAGGCCCATAGCAGCATAATGAGTGGACTCAGGTACGATGATTCTAAGAGAAATAAGTCACACAGAAAAAGAAATATCATAAGGTATCACTAATACACGGAATGTAAACTTGGCTACCCAGGAACTGAATTACAAAACAGAACAGGGTCTCAAATGTAGAAAACCAACTTATGCTTGCTTAAGGGGAAAGGTGAGTTGCGGTGCTGCATAAAACCAGAGATTGAAATTAGCACAGATACCGTTCCATAAGC
This sequence comes from Lagenorhynchus albirostris, assembly GCF_949774975.1. Classification (NCBI taxonomy): domain Eukaryota; kingdom Metazoa; phylum Chordata; class Mammalia; order Artiodactyla; family Delphinidae; genus Lagenorhynchus; species Lagenorhynchus albirostris. The sequence goes on along the minus strand of NC_083095.1, from coordinate 105,533,381 downwards.
CAAATATGTAATAGACAAGAGCTACTCCTTCCTCAACGAAGTGGACTCAACACCCCATATTAAACGCCTAAGAATATAGCTGACTAGTAAGAATCTTAAAACCTATGGATTTACATGTCTCCGAAAGAGAATCAAGCGTGTGTACAGCAGCATAAACGCAGCAGTGATAGGATTGTTGAGGTTCGGTGAGCAAATGCAGACCCTTTGAAGTCATATTGCATGGTACCCATTCCATGGGTCTCAACTCTCCAGGTTTAAGGGATTCTTCCTTCAGCTAAAACATGCATGTGGAACCCAGAGTATGATCCACCGTGTGATCGGGAAACGTGTTCAAATGTGTCTCAGTTTTCGTCCCCTGGTACTCGGGTGCAACATTCCAGACGCTTTACTAACACTCTCCCCACTTGGAGAGTCAGTGCCTTTAACCTCCTGTTTGGCCCAGTTTGCAATTTCTGCGGGAAATGAACAGGAATAGGGAGAACCAATGAGAGACTAGCTGGAGGTGTCTGGACGGGCAAATTTAACTCTCATTTCCCACCAGGAAGAGGAATTAACCAAAGGCACAGCTTGCCATGCCGGAACCACACTAGGACCTGAAGCAATCCTGCGGTGTTGCGGCCAGCTCACAATAAAGAGAGTTGAAGAAAGGACCTCAGGGGCACTGTCATTCACAAACCTGCAGAGTTATAAATGACAGCTATCGTCCAAAAATATATTGAAGTAAGGCTGCCAAGAGCACTTGAAAGCGGGGCAGAATTGCAGGACACCGATTTCAGGAGGTAGACTGGAATTGCATGAAAAGCATAGGAAAAGAGGCAGAACGTCCACAATGATGCACTTGGCCAAAAAGGGCGTATGCGTTTTTTCCTGAATATATTCAGGAAAAAACGCATACGCCCTTTTTGGCCAACCAAGCAAGCTTGCAAAGGAAATCTGCACTACAATGAAGTCTCACTGCCCCCCGGGCAAAAGGGCCATCTGAAAAAAGTGTAAAATCCAGAAAGGCAGGACAGGCCATGGAGAACTGGGAGCCTTGTTATGCTGATGGGCGGGATGTAAATTGCCAACAGCCACTCTGGAGAAGTGTATGGTGTTTCCTGAAACATCTAAAAAACAAAGCAACAGAGCCTAGGGCACTTCCACTTATGCTCCTATAGCTTAGGGAAATTAAAATCAAAAAGACACAGCCACCCCAAAGTTTGGGACGGCTCTGTTTACAAGAACCTCGTTTATGGTACAAGTTCAATATCACAGAAAGCGAAAAATGAATAAAGAATTTGTGGTACTTACGTACAATGCAATATCACTCAGCAATGAAATCTATGTCATCAGGACCATAGCAGCATAATGAGTGGACTCAGGTACGATGATTCTAAGAGAAATAAGTCACACAGAAAAAGAAATATCATAAGGTATCACTAATACACGGAATGTAAACTTGGCTACCCAGGAACTGAATTACAAAACAGAACAGGGTCTCAAATGTAGAAAACCAACTTATGCTTGCTTAAGGGGAAAGGTGAGTTGGGGTGCTGCATAAAACCAGAGATTGAAATTAGCACAGATACCGTTCCATAAGCCAAATATGTAATAGACAAGAGCTACTCCTTGCTCAACGAAGTGGACTCAACACCCCATATTAAACGCCTAAGAATATACCTGACTAGTAAGAATCTTAAAACCTATGGATTTACATGTCTCCGAAAGGGAATCAATCATGTGTACAGCAGCATAAACGCAGCAGTGATAGGATTGGTGAGGTTCGGTGAGCAAATGCAGACCCTTTGAAGTCATATTGCATGGTACCCATTCCATGGGTCACAACTCTGCAGGTTTAAGGGATTCCTCCTTCAGCTAAAACATGCATGTGGAACCCACAGTATGATCCACCGTGTGATCGGGAAACGTGTTCAAATGTGTCTCAGTTTTCGTCCCCTGGTACTCGGGTGCAACATTCCAGACGCTTTACTAACACTCTCCCCACTTGGAGAGTCAGTGCCTTTAACCTCCTGTTTGGCCCAGTTTGCAATTTCTGCGGGAAATGAACAGGAATAGGGAGAACCAATGAGAGACTAGCTGGAGGTGTCTGGACGGGCAAATTTAACTCTCATTTCCCACCAGGAAGAGGAATTAACCAAAGGCTCAGCTTGCCGTGCCGGAACCACACTAGGGCCTGAAGCAATCCTGCAGTGTTGCGGCCAGCTCACAATAAAGAGAGCTGAAGAAAGGAGCTCAGGGGCACTGTCATTCACAAACCTGCAGAGTTATAAATGACAGCTATCGTCCAAAAATATATTGAAGTAAGGCTGCCAAGAGCACTTGAAAGCGGGGCAGAATTGCAGGACACCGATTTCAGGAGGTAGACTGGAATTGCATGAAAAGCATAGGAAAAGAGGCAGAACGTCCACAATGATGCACTTGGCCAAAAAGGGCGTATGCGTTTTTTCCTGAATATATTCAGGAAAAAACGCATACGCCCTTTTTGGCCAACCAAGCAAGCTTGCAAAGGAAATCTGCACTACAATGAAGTCTCACTGCCCCCCGGGCAAAAGGGCCATCTGAAAAAAGTGTAAAATCCAGAAAGGCAGGACAGGCCATGGAGAACTGGGAGCCTTGTTATGCTGATGGGCGGGATGTAAATTGCCAACAGCCACTCTGGAGAAGTGTATGGTGTTTCCTGAAACATCTAAAAAACAAAGCAACAGAGCCTAGGGCACTTCCACTTATGCTCCTATAGCTTAGGGAAATTAAAATCAAAAAGACACAGCCACCCCAAAGTTTGGGACGGCTCTGTTTACAAGAACCTCGTTTATGGTACAAGTTCAATATCACAGAAAGCGAAAAATGAATAAAGAATTTGTGGTACTTACGTACAATGCAATATCACTCAGCAATGAAATCTATGTCATCAGGCCCATAGCAGCATAATGAGTGGACTCAGGTACGATGATTCTAAGAGAAATAAGTCACACAGAAAAAGAAATATCATAAGGTATCACTAATACATGGAATGTAAACTTGGCTACCCAGGAACAGAATTACAAAACAGAACAGGGTCTCAAATGTAGAAAACCAACTTATGCTTGCTTAAGGGGAAAGGTGAGTTGGGGTGCTGCATAAAACCAGAGATTGAAATTAGCACAGATACCATTCCATAAGCCAAATATATAATAGACAAGAGCTACTCCTTCCTCAACGAAGTGGACTCAACACCCCATATTAAACGCCTAAGAATATACCTGACTAGTAAGAATCTAAAAACCTATGGATTTTCATGTCTCCAAAAGAGAATCAAGCGTGTGTACAGCAGCATAAACGCAGCAGTGATAGGATTGGTGAGGTTCGGTGAGCAAATGCAGACACTTTGAAGTCATATTGCATGGTACCCATTCCATGGGTCTCATCTCTCCAGGTTTAAGGGATTCTTCCTTCAGCTAAAACATGCATGTGGAACCCAGAGTATGATCCACCGTGTGATCGGGAAACGTGTTCAAATATGTCTCAGTTTAAGTCCCCTGGTACTCGGGTGCAACATTCCAGACGCTTTACTAACACTCTCCCCACTTGGAGAGTCAGTGCCTTTAACCTCCTGTTTGGCCCAGTTTGCAATTTCTGCGGGAAATGAACAGGAATAGGGAGAACCAATGAGAGACTAGCTGGAGGTGTCTGGACGGGCAAATTTAACTCTCATTTCCCACCAGGAAGAGGAATTAACCAAAGGCTCAGCTTGCCGTGCCGGAACCACACTAGGGCCTGAAGCAATCTTGCGGTGTTGCGGCCAGCTCACAAGAAAGCGAGTTGAACAAAGGAGCTCAGGGGAACTGTCATTCACAAACCTGCAGAGTTATAAATGACAGCTATCGTCCAAAAATATATTGAAGTAAGGCTGCCAAGAGCACTTGAAAGCGGGGCAGAATTGCAGGACACCGATTTCAGGAGGTAGACTGGAATTGCATGAAAAGCATAGGAAAAGAGGCAGAACGTCCACAATGATGCACTTGGCCAAAAAGGGGGTATGCGTTTTTTCCTGAATATATTCAGGAAAAAACGCATACGCCCTTTTTGGCCAACCAAGCAAGCTTGCAAAGGAAATCTGCACTACAATGAAGTCTCACTGCCCCCCGGGCAAAAGGGCCATCTGAAAAAAGTGTAAAATCCAGAAAGGCAGGACAGGCCATGGAGAACTGGGAGCCTTGTTATGCTGATGGGCGGGATGTAAATTGCCAACAGCCACTCTGGAGAAGTGTATGGTGTTTCCTGAAACATCTAAAAAACAAAGCAACAGAGCCTAGGGCACTTCCACTTATGCTCCTATAGCTTAGGGAAATTAAAATCAAAAAGACACAGCCACCCCAATGTTTGGGACGGCTCTGTTTACAAGAACCTCGTTTATGGTACAAGTTCAATATCACAGAAAGCGAAAAATGAATAAAGAATTTGTGGTACTTACGTACAATGCAATATCACTCAGCAATGAAATCTATGTCATCAGGCCCATAGCAGCATAATGAGTGGACTCAGGTACGATGATTCTAAGAGAAATAAGTCACACAGAAAAAGAAATATCATAAGGTATCACTAATACACGGAATGTAAACTTGGCTACCCAGGAACAGAATTACAAAACAGAACAGGGTCTCAAATGTAGAAAACCAACTTATGCTTGCTTAAGGGGAAAGGTGAGTTGGGGTGCTGCATAAAACCAGAGATTGAAATTAGCACAGATACCGTTCCATAAGCCAAATATATACTAGACAAGAGCTACTCCTTCCTCAACGAAGTGGACTCAACACCCCATATTAAACGCCTAAGAATATACCTGACTAGTAAGAATCTAAAAACCTATGGATTTTCATGTCTCCAAAAGAGAATCAAGCGTGTGTACAGCAGCATAAACGCAGCAGTGATAGGATTGATGAGGTTCGGTGAGCAAATGCAGACACTTTGAAGTCATATTGCATGGTACCCATTCCATGGGTCTCATCTCTCCAGGTTTAAGGGATTCTTCCTTCAGCTAAAACATGCATGTGGAACCCAGAGTATGATCCACCGTGTGATCGGGAAACGTGTTCAAATATGTCTCAGTTTAAGTCCCCTGGTACTCGGGTGCAACATTCCAGACGCTTTACTAACACTCTCCCCACTTGGAGAGTCAGTGCCTTTAACCTCCTGTTTGGCCCAGTTTGCAATTTCTGCGGGAAATGAACAGGAATAGGGAGAACCAATGAGAGACTAGCTGGAGGTGTCTGGATGGGCAAATTTAACTCTCATTTCCCACCAGGAAGAGGAATTAACCAAAGGCTCAGCTTGCCATGCCGGAACCACACTAGGGCCTGAAGCAATCTTGCGGGGTTGCGGCCAGCTCACAAGAAAGCGAGTTGAACAAAGGAGCTCAGGGGAACTGTCATTCACAAACCTGCAGAGTTATAAATGACAGCTATCGTCCAAAAATATATTGAAGTAAGGCTGCCAAGAGCACTTGAAAGCGGGGCAGAATTGCAGGACACCGATTTCAGGAGGTAGACTGGAATTGCATGAAAAGCATAGGAAAAGAGGCAGAACGTCCACAATGATGCACTTGGCCAAAAAGGGCGTATGCGTGTTTTCCTGAATATATTCAGGAAAACACGCATACGCCCTTTTTGGCCAACCAAGCAAGCTTGCAAAGGAAATCTGCACTACAATGAAGTCTCACTGCCCCCCGGGCAAAAGGGCCATCTGAAAAAAGTGTAAAATCCAGAAAGGCAGGACAGGCCATGGAGAACTGGGAGCCTTGTTATGCTGATGGGCGGGATGTAAATTGCCAACAGCCACTCTGGAGAAGTGTATGGTGTTTCCTGAAACATCTAAAAAACAAAGCAACAGAGCCTAGGGCACTTCCACTTATGCTCCTATAGCTTAGGGAAATTAAAATCAAAAAGACACAGCCACCCCAAAGTTTGGGACGGCTCTGTTTAAAAGATCCTCGTTTATGGTACAAGTTCAATATCACAGAAAGCGAAAAATGAATAAAGAATTTGTGGTACTTACGTACAATGCAATATCACTCAGCAATGAAATCTATGTCATCAGGCCCATAGCAGCATAATGAGTGGACTCAGGTACGATGATTCTAAGAGAAATAAGTCACACAGAAAAAGAAATATCATAAGGTATCACTAATACACGGAATGTAAACTTGGCTACCCAGGAACTGAATTACAAAACAGAACAGGGTCTCAAATGTAGAAAACCAACTTATGCTTGCTTAAGGGGAAAGGTGAGTTGCGGTGCTGCATAAAACCAGAGATTGAAATTAGCACAGATACCGTTCCATAAGCCAAATATGTAATAGACAAGAGCTACTCCTTCCTCAACGAAGTGGACTCAACACCCCATATTAAACGCCTAAGAATATAGCTGACTAGTAAGAATCTTAAAACCTATGGATTTACATGTCTCCGAAAGAGAATCAAGCGTGTGTACAGCAGCATAAACGCAGCAGTGATAGGATTGTTGAGGTTCGGTGAGCAAATGCAGACCCTTTGAAGTCATATTGCATGGTACCCATTCCATGGGTCTCAACTCTCCAGGTTTAAGGGATTCTTCCTTCAGCTAAAACATGCATGTGGAACCCAGAGTATGATCCACCGTGTGATCGGGAAACGTGTTCAAATGTGTCTCAGTTTTCGTCCCCTGGTACTCGGGTGCAACATTCCAGACGCTTTACTAACACTCTCCCCACTTGGAGAGTCAGTGCCTTTAACCTCCTGTTTGGCCCAGTTTGCAATTTCTGCGGGAAATGAACAGGAATAGGGAGAACCAATGAGAGACTAGCTGGAGGTGTCTGGACGGGCAAATTTAACTCTCATTTCCCACCAGGAAGAGGAATTAACCAAAGGCTCAGCTTGCCATGCCGGAACCACACTAGGGCCTAAAGCAATCCTGCAGTGTTGCGGCCAGCTCACAATAAAGAGAGCTGAAGAAAGGAGCTCAGGGGCACTGTCATTCACAAACCTGCAGAGTTATAAATGACAGCTATCGTCCAAAAATATATTGAAGTAAGACTGCCAAGAGCACTTGAAAGCGGGGCAGAATTGCAGGACACCGATTTCAGGAGGTAGACTGGAATTGCATGAAAAGCATAGGAAAAGAGGCAGAACGTCCACAATGATGCACTTGGCCAAAAAGGGCGTATGCGTGTTTTCCTGAATATATTCAGGAAAAAACGCATACGCCCTTTTTGGCCAACCAAGCAAGCTGGCAAAGGAAATCTGCACTACAATGAAGTCTCACTGCCCCCCGGGCAAAAGGGCCATCTGAAAAAAGTGTAAAATCCAGAAAGGCAGGACAGGACATGGAGAACTGGGAGCCTTGTTATGCTGATGGGCGGGATGTAAATTGCCAACAGCCACTCTGGAGAAGTGTATGGTGTTTCCTGAAACATCTAAAAAACAAAGCAACAGAGCCTAGGGCACTTCCACTTATGCTCCTATAGCATAGGGAAATTAAAATCAAAAAGACACAGCCACCCCAAAGTTTGGGACGGCTCTGTTTACAAGAACCTCGTTTATGGTACAAGTTCAATATCACAGAAAGCGAAAAATGAATAAAGAATTTGTGGTACTTACGTACAATGCAATATCACTCAGCAATGAAATCTATGTCATCAGGCCCATAGCAGCATAATGAGTGGACTCAGGTACGATGATTCTAAGAGAAATAAGTCACACAGAAAAAGAAATATCATAAGGTATCACTAATACACGGAATGTAAACTTGGCTACCCAGGAACTGAATTACAAAACAGAACAGGGTCTCAAATGTAGAAAACCAACTTATGCATGCTTAAGGGGAAAGGTGAGTTGGGGTGCTGCATAAAACCAGAGATTGAAATTAGCACAGATACCGTTCCATAAGCCAAATATGTAATAGACAAGAGCTACTCCTTCCTCAACGAAGTGGACTCAACACCCCATATTAAACGCCTAAGAATATACCTGACTAGTAAGAATCTTAAAACCTATGGATTTACATGTCTCCGAAAGGGAATCAATCATGTGTACAGCAGCATAAACGCAGCAGTGATAGGATTGGTGAGGTTCGGTGAGCAAATGCAGACCCTTTGAAGTCATATTGCATGGTACCCATTCCATGGGTCACAACTCTGCAGGTTTAAGGGATTCCTCCTTCAGCTAAAACATGCATGTGGAACCCAGAGTATGATCCACCGTGTGATCGGGAAACGTGTTCAAATGTGTCTCAGTTTTCGTCCCCTGGTACTCGGGTGCAACATTCCAGACGCTTTACTAACACTCTCCCCACTTGGAGAGTCAGTGCCTTTAACCTCCTGTTTGGCCCAGTTTGCAATTTCTGCGGGAAATGAACAGGAATAGGGAGAACCAATGAGAGACTAGCTGGAGGTGTCTGGACGGGCAAATTTAACTCTCATTTCCCACCAGGAAGAGGAATTAACCAAAGGCACAGCTTGCCATGCCGGAACCACACTAGGACCTGAAGCAATCCTGCGGTGTTGCGGCCAGCTCACAATAAAGAGAGTTGAAGAAAGGACCTCAGGGGCACTGTCATTCACAAACCTGCAGAGTTATAAATGACAGCTATCGTCCAAAAATATATTGAAGTAAGGCTGCCAAGAGCACTTGAAAGCGGGGCAGAATTGCAGGACACCGATTTCAGGAGGTAGACTGGAATTGCATGAAAAGCATAGGAAAAGAGGCAGAACGTCCACAATGATGCACTTGGCCAAAAAGGGGGTATGCGTTTTTTCCTGAATATATTCAGGAAAAAACGCATACGCCCTTTTTGGCCAACCAAGCAAGCTTGCAAAGGAAATCTGCACTACAATGAAGTCTCACTGCCCCCCGGGCAAAAGGGCCATCTGAAAAAAGTGTAAAATCCAGAAAGGCAGGACAGGCCATGGAGAACTGGGAGCCTTGTTATGCTGATGGGCGGGATGTAAATTGCCAACAGCCACTCTGGAGAAGTGTATGGTGTTTCCTGAAACATCTAAAAAACAAAGCAACAGAGCCTAGGGCACTTCCACTTATGCTCCTATAGCTTAGGGAAATTAAAATCAAAAAGACACAGCCACCCCAAAGTTTGGGACGGCTCTGTTTACAAGAACCTCGTTTATGGTACAAGTTCAATATCACAGAAAGCGAAAAATGAATAAAGAATTTGTGGTACTTACGTACAATGCAATATCACTCAGCAATGAAATCTATGTCATCAGGACCATAGCAGCATAATGAGTGGACTCAGGTACGATGATTCTAAGAGAAATAAGTCACACAGAAAAAGAAATATCATAAGGTATCACTAATACACGGAATGTAAACTTGGCTACCCAGGAACTGAATTACAAAACAGAACAGGGTCTCAAATGTAGAAAACCAACTTATGCTTGCTTAAGGGGAAAGGTGAGTTGGGGTGCTGCATAAAACCAGAGATTGAAATTAGCACAGATACCGTTCCATAAGCCAAATATGTAATAGACAAGAGCTACTCCTTGCTCAACGAAGTGGACTCAACACCCCATATTAAACGCCTAAGAATATACCTGACTAGTAAGAATCTTAAAACCTATGGATTTACATGTCTCCGAAAGGGAATCAATCATGTGTACAGCAGCATAAACGCAGCAGTGATAGGATTGGTGAGGTTCGGTGAGCAAATGCAGACCCTTTGAAGTCATATTGCATGGTACCCATTCCATGGGTCACAACTCTGCAGGTTTAAGGGATTCCTCCTTCAGCTAAAACATGCATGTGGAACCCACAGTATGATCCACCGTGTGATCGGGAAACGTGTTCAAATGTGTCTCAGTTTTCGTCCCCTGGTACTCGGGTGCAACATTCCAGACGCTTTACTAACACTCTCCCCACTTGGAGAGTCAGTGCCTTTAACCTCCTGTTTGGCCCAGTTTGCAATTTCTGCGGGAAATGAACAGGAATAGGGAGAACCAATGAGAGACTAGCTGGAGGTGTCTGGACGGGCAAATTTAACTCTCATTTCCCACCAGGAAGAGGAATTAACCAAAGGCTCAGCTTGCCGTGCCGGAACCACACTAGGGCCTGAAGCAATCCTGCAGTGTTGCGGCCAGCTCACAATAAAGAGAGCTGAAGAAAGGAGCTCAGGGGCACTGTCATTCACAAACCTGCAGAGTTATAAATGACAGCTATCGTCCAAAAATATATTGAAGTAAGGCTGCCAAGAGCACTTGAAAGCGGGGCAGAATTGCAGGACACCGATTTCAGGAGGTAGACTGGAATTGCATGAAAAGCATAGGAAAAGAGGCAGAACGTCCACAATGATGCACTTGGCCAAAAAGGGCGTATGCGTGTTTTCCTGAATATATTCAGGAAAACACGCATACGCCCTTTTTGGCCAACCAAGCAAGCTTGCAAAGGAAATCTGCACTACAATGAAGTCTCACTGCCCCCCGGGCAAAAGGGCCATCTGAAAAAAGTGTAAAATCCAGAAAGGCAGGACAGGCCATGGAGAACTGGGAGCCTTGTTATGCTGATGGGCGGGATGTAAATTGCCAACAGCCACTCTGGAGAAGTGTATGGTGTTTCCTGAAACATCTAAAAAACAAAGCAACAGAGCCTAGGGCACTTCCACTTATGCTCCTATAGCTTAGGGAAATTAAAATCAAAAAGACACAGCCACCCCAAAGTTTGGGACGGCTCTGTTTACAAGAACCTCGTTTATGGTACAAGTTCAATATCACAGAAAGCGAAAAATGAATAAAGAATTTGTGGTACTTACGTACAATGCAATATCACTCAGCAATGAAATCTATGTCATCAGGCCCATAGCAGCATAATGAGTGGACTCAGGTACGATGATTCTAAGAGAAATAAGTCACACAGAAAAAGAAATATCATAAGGTATCACTAATACACGGAATGTAAACTTGGCTACCCAGGAACTGAATTACAAAACAGAACAGGGTCTCAAATGTAGAAAACCAACTTATGCATGCTTAAGGGGAAAGGTGAGTTGGGGTGCTGCATAAAACCAGAGATTGAAATTAGCACAGATACCGTTCCATAAGCCAAATATGTAATAGACAAGAGCTACTCCTTCCTCAACGAAGTGGACTCAACACCCCATATTAAACGCCTAAGAATATACCTGACTAGTAAGAATCTTAAAACCTATGGATTTACATGTCTCCGAAAGGGAATCAATCATGTGTACAGCAGCATAAACGCAGCAGTGATAGGATTGATGAGGTTCGGTGAGCAAATGCAGACCCTTTGAAGTCATATTGCATGGTACCCATTCCATGGGTCACAACTCTGCAGGTTTAAGGGATTCCTCCTTCAGCTAAAACATGCATGTGGAACCCAGAGTATGATCCACCGTGTGATCGGGAAACGTGTTCAAATGTGTCTCAGTTTTCGTCCCCTGGTACTCGGGTGCAACATTCCAGATGCTTTACTAACACTCTCCCCACTTGGAGAGTCAGTGCCTTTAACCTCCTGTTTGGCCCAGTTTGCAATTTCTGCGGGAAATGAACAGGAATAGGGAGAACCAATGAGAGACTAGCTGGAGGTGTCTGGACGGGCAAATTTAACTCTCATTTCCCACCAGGAAGAGGAATTAACCAAAGGCTCAGCTTGCCGTGCCAGAACCACACTAGGGCCTGAAGAAATCCTGCAGTGTTGCGGCCAGCTCACAATAAAGAGAGCTGAAGAAAGGAGCTCAGGGGCACTGTCATTCACAAACCTGCAGAGTTATAAATGACAGCTATCGTCCAAAAATATATTGAAGTAAGGCTGCCAAGAGCACTTGAAAGCGGGGCAGAATTGCAGGACACCGATTTCAGGAGGTAGACTGGAATTGCATGAAAAGCATAGGAAAAGAGGCAGAACGTCCACAATGATGCACTTGGCCAAAAAGGGCGTATGCGTTTTTTCCTGAATATATTCAGGAAAAAACGCATACGCCCTTTTTGGCCAACCAAGCAAGCTTGCAAAGGAAATCTGCACTACAATGAAGTCTCACTGCCCCCCGGGCAAAAGGGCCATCTGAAAAAAGTGTAAAATCCAGAAAGGCAGGACAGGCCATGGAGAACTGGGAGCCTTGTTATGCTGATGGGCGGGATGTAAATTGCCAACAGCCACTCTGGAGAAGTGTATGGTGTTTCCTGAAACATCTAAAAAACAAAGCAACAGAGCCTAGGGCACTTCCACTTATGCTCCTATAGCTTAGGGAAATTCAAATCAAAAAGACACAGCCACCCCAAAGTTTGGGACGGCTCTGTTTACAAGAACCTCGTTTATGGTACAAGTTCAATATCACAGAAAGCGAAAAATGAATAAAGAATTTGTGGTACTTACGTACAATGCAATATCACTCAGCAATGAAATCTATGTCATCAGGCCCATAGCAGCATAATGAGTGGACTCAGGTACGATGATTCTAAGAGAAATAAGTCACACAGAAAAAGAAATATCATAAGGTATCACTAATACACGGAATGTAAACTTGGCTACCCAGGAACAGAATTACAAAACAGAACAGGGTCTCAAATGTAGAAAACCAACTTATGCTTGCTTAAGGGGAAAGGTGAGTTGGGGTGCTGCATAAAACCAGAGATTGAAATTAGCACAGATCCCGTTCCATAAGCCAAATATGTAATAGACAAGAGCTACTCCTTCCTCAACGAAGTGGACTCAACACCCCATATTAAACGCCTAAGAATATACCTGACTAGTAAGAATCTTAAAACCTATGGATTTACATGTCTCCGAAAGGGAATCAAGCATGTGTACAGCAGCATAAACGCAGCAGTGATAGGATTGATGAGGTTCGGTGAGCAAATGCAGACCCTTTGAAGTCATATTGCATGGTACCCATTCCATGGGTCACAACTCTGCAGGTTTAAGGGATTCCTCCTTCAGCTAAAACATGCATGTGGAACCCAGAGTATGATCCACCGTGTGATCGGGAAACGTGTTCAAATGTGTCTCAGTTTTCGTCCCCTGGTACTCGGGTGCAACATTCCAGACGCTTTACTAACACTCTCCCCACTTGGAGAGTCAGTGCCTTTAACCTCCTGTTTGGCCCAGTTTGCAATTTCTGCGGGAAATGAACAGGAATAGGGAGAACCAATGAGAGACTAGCTGGAGGTGTCTGGACGGGCAAATTTAACTCTCATTTCCCACCAGGAAGAGGAATTAACCAAAGGCTCAGCTTGCCATGCCAAAACCACACTAGGGCCTGAAGCAATCCTGCGCTGTTGCGGCCAGCTCACAATAAAGAGAGTTGAAGAAAGGAGCTCAGGGGCACTGTCATTCACAAACATGCAGAGTTATAAATGACAGCTATCGTCCAAAAATATATTGAAGTAAGGCTGCCAAGAGCACTTGAAAGCGGGGCAGAATTGCAGGACACCGATTTCAGGAGGTAGACTGGAATTGCATGAAAAGCATAGGAAAAGAGGCAGAACGTCCACAATGATGCACTTGGCCAAAAAGGGGGTATGCGTTTTTTCCTGAATATATTCAGGAAAAAACGCATACGCCCTTTTTGGCCAACCAAGCAAGCTTGCAAAGGAAATCTGCACTACAATGAAGTCTCACTGCCCCCCGGGCAAAAGGGCCATCTGAAAAAAGTGTAAAATCCAGAAAGGCAGGACAGGCCATGGAGAACTGGGAGCCTTGTTATGCTGATGGGCGGGATGTAAATTGCCAACAGCCACTCTGGAGAAGTGTATGGTGTTTCCTGAAACATCTAAAAAACAAAGCAACAGAGCCTAGGGCACTTCCACTTATGCTCCTATAGCTTAGGGAAATTAAAATCAAAAAGACACAGCCACCCCAAAGTTTGGGACGGCTCTGTTTACAAGAACCTCGTTTATGGTACAAGTTCAATATCACAGAAAGCGAAAAATGAATAAAGAATTTGTGGTACTTACGTACAATGCAATATCACTCAGCAATGAAATCTATGTCATCAGGCCCGTAGCAGCATAATGAGTGCACTCAGGTACGATGATTCTAAGAGAAATAAGTCACACAGAAAAAGAAATATCATAAGGTATCACTAATACACGGAATGTAAACTTGGCTACCCAGGAACTGAATTACAAAACAGAACAGGGTCTCAAATGTAGAAAACCAACTTATGCTTGCTTAAGGGGAAAGGTGAGTTGGGGTGCTGCATAAAACCAGAGATTGAAATTAGCACAGATACCGTTCCATAAGCCAAATATGTAATAGACAAGAGCTACTCCTTCCTCAACGAAGTGGACTCAACACCCCATATTAAACGCCTAAGAATATACCTGACTAGTAAGAATCTTAAAACCTACGGATTTACATGTCTCCGAAAGGGAATCAATCATGTGTACAGCAGGATAAACGCAGCAGTGATAGGATTGGTGAGGTTCGGTGAGCAAATGCAGACCCTTTGAAGTCATATTGCATGGTACCCATTCCATGGGTCACAACTCTGCAGGTTTAAGGGATTCCTCCTTCAGCTAAAACATGCATGTGGAACCCAGAGTATGATCCACCGTGTGATCGGGAAACGTGTTCAAATGTGTCTCAGTTTTCGTCCCCTGGTACTCGGGTGCAACATTCCAGACGCTTTACTAACACTCTCCCCACTTGGAGAGTCAGTGCCTTTAACCTCCTGTTTGGCCCAGTTTGCAATTTCTGCGGGAAATGAACAGGAATAGGGAGAACCAATGAGAGACTAGCTGGAGGTGTCTGGACGGGCAAATTTAACTCTCATTTCCCACCAGGAAGAGGAATTAACCAAAGGCTCAGCTTGCCGTGCCGGAACCACACTAGGGCCTGAAGCAATCCTGCAGTGTTGCGGCCAGCTCACAATAAAGAGAGCTGAAGAAAGGAGCTCAGGGGCACTGTCATTCACAAACATGCAGAGTTATAAATGACAGCTATCGTCCAAAAATATATTGAAGTAAGGCTGCCAAGAGCACTTGAAAGCGGGGCAGAATTGCAGGACACCGATTTCAGGAGGTAGACTGGAATTGCATGAAAAGCATAGGAAAAGAGGCAGAACGTCCACAATGATGCACTTGGCCAAAAAGGGCGAATGCGTTTTTTTCCTGAATATATTCAGGAAAAAACGCATACGCCCTTTTTGGCCAACCAAGCAAGCTTGCAAAGGAAATCTGCACTACAATGAAGTCTCACTGCCCCCCGGGCAAAAGGGCCATCTGAAAAAAGTGTAAAATCCAGAAAGGCAGGACAGGCCATGGAGAACTGGGAGCCTTGTTATGCTGATGGGCGGGATGTAAATTGCCAACAGCCACTCTGGAGAAGTGTATGGTGTTTCCTGAAACATCTAAAAAACAAAGCAACAGAGCCTAGGGCACTTCCACTTATGCTCCTATAGCTTAGGGAAATTCAAATCAAAAAGACACAGCCACCCCAAAGTTTGGGACGGCTCTGTTTACAAGAACCTCATTTATCGTACAAGTTCAATATCACAGAAAGCGAAAAATGAATAAAGAATTTGTGGTACTTACGTACAATGCAATATCACTCAGCAATGAAATCTATGTCATCAGGCCCATAGCAGCATAATGAGTGGACTCAGGTACGATGATTCTAAGAGAAATAAGTCACACAGAAAAAGAAATATCATAAGGTATCACTAATACACGGAATGTAAACTTGGCTACCCAGGAACTGAATTACAAAACAGAACAGGGTCTCAAATGTAGAAAACCAACTTATGCTTGCTTAAGGGGAAAGGTGAGTTGGGGTGCTGCATAAAACCAGAGATTGAAATTAGCACAGATCCCGTTCCATAAGCCAAATATGTAATAGACAAGAGCTACTCCTTCCTCAACGAAGTGGACTCAACACCCCATATTAAACGCCTAAGAATATACCTGACTAGTAAGAATCTTAAAACCTATGGATTTACATGTCTCCGAAAGGGAATCAAGCATGTGTACAGCAGCATAAACGCAGCAGTGATAGGATTGGTGAGGTTCGGTGAGCAAATGCAGACCCTTTGAAGTCATATTGCATGGTACCCATTCCATGGGTCACAACTCTGCAGGTTTAAGGGATTCCTCCTTCAGCTAAAACATGCATGTGGAACCCAGAGTATGATCCACCGTGTGATCGGGAAACGTGTTCAAATGTGTCTCAGTTTTCGTCCCCTGGTACTCGGGTGCAACATTCCAGACGCTTTACTAACACTCTCCCCACTTGGAGAGTCAGTGCCTTTAACCTCCTGTTTGGCCCAGTTTGCAATTTCTGCGGGAAATGAACAGGAATAGGGAGAACCAATGAGAGACTAGCTGGAGGTGTCTGGACGGGCAAATTTAACTCTCATTTCCCACCAGGAAGAGGAATTAACCAAAGGCTCAGCTTGCCGTGCCGGAACCACACTAGGGCCTGAAGCAATCCTGCAGTGTTGCGGCCAGCTCACAATAAAGAGAGCTGAAGAAAGGAGCTCAGGGGCACTGTCATTCACAAACCTGCAGAGTTATAAATGACAGCTATCGTCCAAAAATATATTGAAGTAAGGCTGCCAAGAGCACTTGAAAGCGGGGCAGAATTGCAGGACACCGATTTCAGGAGGTAGACTGGAATTGCATGAAAAGCATAGGAAAAGAGGCAGAACGTCCACAATGATGCACTTGGCCAAAAAGGGCGTATGCGTTTTTTCCTGACGCATACGCCCTTTTTGGCCAACCAAGCAAGCTTGCAAAGGAAATCTGCACTACAATGAAGTCTCACTGCCCCCCGGGCAAAAGGGCCATCTGAAAAAAGTGTAAAATCCAGAAAGGCAGGACAGGCCATGGAGAACTGGGAGCCTTGTTATGCTGATGGGCGGGATGTAAATTGCCAACAGCCACTCTGGAGAAGTGTATGGTGTTTCCTGAAACATCTAAAAAACAAAGCAACAGAGACTAGGGCACTTCCACTTATGCTCCTATAGCTTAGGGAAATTAAAATCAAAAAGACACAGCCACCCCAAAGTTTGGGACGGCTCTGTTTACAAGAACCTCGTTTATGGTACAAGTTCAATATCACAGAAAGCGAAAAATGAATAAAGAATTTGTGGTACTTACGTACAATGCAATATCACTCAGCAATGAAATCTATGTCATCAGGCCCGTAGCAGCATAATGAGTGGACTCAGGTACGATGATTCTAAGAGAAATAAGTCACACAGAAAAAGAAATATCATAAGGTATCACTAATACACGGAATGTAAACTTGGCTACCCAGGAACTGAATTACAAAACAGAACAGGGTCTCAAATGTAGAAAACCAACTTATGCTTGCTTAAGGGGAAAGGTGAGTTGGGGTGCTGCATAAAACCAGAGATTGAAATTAGCACAGAAACCGTTCCATAAGCCAAATATGTAATAGACAAGAGCTACTCCTTCCTCAACGAAGTGGACTCAGCACCCCATATTAAACGCCTAAGAATATACCTGACTAGTAAGAATCTTAAAACCTATGGATTTACATGTCCCCGAAAGGGAATCAAGCATGTGTACAGCAGCATAAACGCAGCAGTGATAGGATTGGTGAGGTTCGGTGAGCAAATGCAGACCCTTTGAAGTCATATTGCATGGTACCCATTCCATGGGTCACAACTCTGCAGGTTTAAGGGATTCCTCCTTCAGCTAAAACATGCATGTGGAACCCAGAGTATGATCCACCGTGTGATCGGGAAACGTGTTCAAATGTGTCTCAGTTTTCGTCCCCTGGTACTCGGGTGCAACATTCCAGACGCTTTACTAACACTCTCCCCACTTGGAGAGTCAGTGCCTTTAACCTCCTGTTTGGCCCAGTTTGCAATTTCTGCGGGAAATGAACAGGAATAGGGAGAACCAATGAGAGACTAGCTGGAGGTGTCTGGACGGGCAAATTTAACTCTCATTTCCCACCAGGAAGAGGAATTAACCAAAGGCTCAGCTTGCCGTGCCGGAACCACACTAGGGCCTGAAGCAATCTTGCGGTGTTGCGGCCAGCTCACAAGAAAGCGAGTTGAACAAAGGAGCTCAGGGGAACTGTCATTCACAAACCTGCAGAGTTATAAATGACAGCTATCGTCCAAAAATATATTGAAGTAAGGCTGCCAAGAGCACTTGAAAGCGGGGCAGAATTGCAGGACACCGATTTCAGGAGGTAGACTGGAATTGCATGAAAAGCATAGGAAAAGAGGCAGAACGTCCACAATGATGCACTTGGCCAAAAAGGGCGTATGCGTTTTTTCCTGAATATATTCAGGAAAAAACGCATACGCCCTTTTTGGCCAACCAAGCAAGCTTGCAAAGGAAATCTGCACTACAATGAAGTCTCACTGCCCCCCGGGCAAAAGGGCCATCTGAAAAAAGTGTAAAATCCAGAAAGGCAGGACAGGCCATGGAGAACTGGGAGCCTTGTTATGCTGATGGGCGGGATGTAAATTGCCAACAGCCACTCTGGAGAAGTGTATGGTGTTTCCTGAAACATCTAAAAAACAAAGCAACAGAGCCTAGGGCACTTCCACTTATGCTCCTATAGCTTAGGGAAATTAAAATCAAAAAGACACAGCCACCCCAAAGTTTGGGACGGCTCTGTTTACAAGAACCTCGTTTATGGTACAAGTTCAATATCACAGAAAGCGAAAAATGAATAAAGAATTTGTGGTACTTACGTACAATGCAATATCACTCAGCAATGAAATCTATGTCATCAGGCCCATAGCAGCATAATGAGTGGACTCAGGTACGATGATTCTAAGAGAAATAAGTCACACAGAAAAAGAAATATCATAAGGTATCACTAATACACGGAATGTAAACTTGGCTACCCAGGAACTGAATTACAAAACAGAACAGGGTCTCAAATGTAGAAAACCAACTTATGCTTGCTTAAGGGGAAAGGTGAGTTGGGGTGCTGCATAAAACCAGAGATTGAAATTAGCACAGATACCGTTCCATAAGCCAAATATGTAATAGACAAGAGCTACTCCTTCCTCAACGAAGTGGACTCAACACCCCATATTAAACGCCTAAGAATATACCTGACTAGTAAGAATCTTAAAACCTATGGATTTACATGTCTCCGAAAGGGAATCAAGCATGTGTACAGCAGCATAAACGCAGCAGTGATAGGATTGGTGAGGTTCGGTGAGCAAATGCAGACCCTTTGAAGTCATATTGCATGGTACCCATTCCATGGGTCACAACTCTGCAGGTTTAAGGGATTCCTCCTTCAGCTAAAACATGCATGTGGAACCCAGAGTATGATCCACCGTGTGATCGGGAAACGTGTTCAAATGTGTCTCAGTTTTCGTCCCCTGGTACTCGGGTGCAACATTCCAGACGCTTTACTAACACTCTCCCCACTTGGAGAGTCAGTGCCTTTAACCTCCTCTTTGGCCCAGTTTGCAATTTCTGCGGGAAATGAACAGGAATAGGGAGAACCAATGAGAGACTAGCTGGAGGTGTCTGGACGGGCAAATTTAACTCTCATTTCCCACCAGGAAGAGGAATTAACCAAAGGCTCAGCTTGCCATGCCGGAACCACACTAGGGCCTGAAGCAATCCTGCGGTGTTGCGGCCAGCTCACAAGAAAGAGAGCTGAAGAAAGGAGCTCAGGGGCACTGTCATTCACAAACCTGCAGAGTAATAAATGACAGCTATCGTCCAAAAATATATTGAAGTAAGGCTGCCAAGAGCACTTGAAAGCGGGGCAGAATTGCAGGATACCGATTTCAGGAGGTAGACTGGAATTGCATGAAAAGCATAGGAAAAGAGGCAGAACGTCCACAATGATGCACTTGGCCAAAAAGGGCGTATGCGTTTTTTCCTGAATATATTCAGGAAAAAACGCATACGCCCTTTTTGGCCAACCAAGCAAGCTTGCAAAGGAAATCTGCACTACAATGAAGTCTCACTGCCCCACGGGCAAAAGGGCCATCTGAAAAAAGTGTAAAATCCAGAAAGGCAGGACAGGCCATGGAGAACTGGGAGCCTTGTTATGCTGATGGGCGGGATGTAAATTGCCAACAGCCACTCTGGAGAAGTGTATGGTGTTTCCTGAAACATCTAAAAAACAAAGCAACAGAGCCTAGGGCACTTCCACTTATGCTCCTATAGCTTAGGGAAATTAAAATCAAAAAGACACAGCCACCCCAAAGTTTGGGACGGCTCTGTTTACAAGATCCTCGTTTATGGTACAAGTTCAATATCACAGAAAGCGAAAAATGAATAAAGAATTTGTGGTACTTACGTACAATGCAATATCACTCAGCAATGAAATCTATGTCATCAGACCCGTAGCAGCATAATGAGTGGACTCAGGTACGATGATTCTAAGAGAAATAAGTCACACAGAAAAAGAAATATCATAAGGTATCACTAATACACGGAATGTAAACTTGGCTACCCAGGAACTGAATTACAAAACAGAACAGGGTCTCAAATGTAGAAAACCAACTTATGCTTGCTTAAGGGGAAAGGTGAGTTGGGGTGCTACATAAAACCAGAGATTGAAATTAGCACAGATACCGTTCCATAAGCCAAATATGTAATAGACAAGAGCTACTGCTTCCTCAACGAAGTGGACTCAACACCACATATTAAACGCCTAAGAATATACCTGACTAGTAAGAATCTTAAAACCTATGGATTTACATGTCTCCGAAAGGGAATCAAGCATGTGTACAGCAGCATAAACGCAGCAGTGATAGAATTGGTGAGGTTCGGTGAGCAAATGCAGACCCTTTGAAGTCATATTGCATGGTACCCATTCCATGGGTCACAACTCTGCAGGTTTAAGGGATTCCTCCTTCAGCTAAAACATGCATGTGGAACCCAGAGTATGATCCACCGTGTGATCGGGAAACGTGTTCAAATGTGTCTCAGTTTTCGTCCCCTGGTACTCGGGTGCAACATTCCAGACGCTTTACTAACACTCTCCCCACTTGGAGAGTCAGTGCCTTTAACCTCCTGTTTGGCCCAGTTTGCAATTTCTGCGGGAAATGAACAGGAATAGGGAGAACCAATGAGAGACTAGCTGGAGGTGTCTGGACGGGCAAATTTAACTCTCATTTCCCACCAGGAAGAGGAATTAACCAAAGGCTCAGCTTGCCGTGCCGGAAGCACACTAGGGCCTGAAGCAATCCTGCGGTGTTGCGGCCAGCTCACAAGAAAGAGAGCTGAAGAAAGGAGCTCAGGCGCACTGTCATTCACAAACCTGCAGAGTTATAAATGACAGCTATCGTCCAAAAATATATTGAAGTAAGGCTGCCAAGAGCACTTGAAAGCGGGGCAGAATTGCAGGACACCGATTTCAGGAGGTAGACTGGAATTGCATGAAAAGCATAGGAAAAGAGGCAGAACGTCCACAATGATGCACTTGGCCAAAAAGGGCGTATGCGTTTTTTCCTGAATATATTCAGGAAAAAACGCATACGCCCTTTTTGGCCAACCAAGCAAGCTTGCAAAGGAAATCTGCACTACAATGAAGTCTCACTGCCCCCCGGGCAAAAGGGCCATCTGAAAAAAGTGTAAAATCCAGAAAGGCAGGACAGGCCATGGAGAACTGGGAGCCTTGTTATGCTGATGGGCGGGATGTAAATTGCCAACAGCCACTCTGGAGAAGTGTATGGTGTTTCCTGAAACATCTAAAAAACAAAGCAACAGAGCCTAGGGCACTTCCACTTATGCTCCTATAGCTTAGGGAAATTCAAATCAAAAAGACACAGCCACCCCAAAGTTTGGGACGGCTCTGTTTACAAGATCCTCGTTTATGGTACAAGTTCAATATCACAGAAAGCGAAAAAT
Source organism: Lagenorhynchus albirostris (assembly GCF_949774975.1). NCBI lineage: Eukaryota > Metazoa > Chordata > Mammalia > Artiodactyla > Delphinidae > Lagenorhynchus > Lagenorhynchus albirostris. Next base: position 105,511,591 of record NC_083095.1, on the reverse strand, counting down.
GAATAAAGAATTTGTGGTATTTACGTACAATGCAATATCACTCAGCAATGAAATCTATGTCATCAGGCCCGTAGCACCATAATGAGTGGATTCAGATACGATGATTCTAAGTGAAATAAGTCACACAGAAAAAGAAACATCATAAGATATCACTAATACACGGAATGTAAACTTGGCTACCCAGGAACAGAATTACAAAACAGAACAGGGTCTCAAATGTAGAAAACCAACTTATGCTTGCTTAAGGGGAAAGGTGAGTTGGGGTGCTGCATAAAACAAGAGATTGAAATTAGCACAGATACCGTTCCATAAGCCAAATATGTAATAGACAAGAGCTACTCCTTCCTCAACGAAGTGGACTCTACACCCCATATTAAACGCCTAAAAATATACCTGAATAGTAAGAATCTTAAAAGCTATGCATTTATATGTCTCCGAAAAGGAATCAAGCGTGTGTACAGCAGCATAAACGCAGCAGTGATAGGATTGGTGAGTTTCGGTGAGCAAATGCAGACCCTTTGAAGTCATATTGCATGGTACCCATTCCATGGGTCTCAACTCTCCAGGTTTAAGGGATTCTTCCTTCAGCTAAAACATGCATGTGGAACCCAGAGTATGATCCACCGTGTGATCGGGAAACGTGTTCAAATGTGTCTCAGTTTAAGTCCCCTGGTACTCGGGTGCAACATTCCAGACGCTTTACTAACACTCTCCCCACTTGGAGAGTCAGTGCCTTTAACCTCCTGTTTGGCCCAGTTTGCAATTTCTGCGGGAAATGAACAGGAATAGGGAGAACCAATGAGAGACTAGCTGGAGGTGTCTGGACGGGCAAATTTAACTCTCATTTCCCACCAGGAAGAGAAATTAACCAAAGGCTCAGCTTGCCATGCCGGAACCACACTAGGGCCTGAAGCAATCTTGCGGTGTTGCGGCCAGCTCACAAGAAAGCGAGTTGAAGAAAGGAGCTCAGGGGCACTGTAATTCACAAACCTGCAGAGTTATAAATGACAGCTATCGTCCAAAAATATATTGAAGTAAGGCTGCCAAGAGGACTTGAAAGCGGGGCAGAATTGCAGGACACCGATTTCAGGAGGTAGACTGGAATTGCATGAAAAGCATAGGAAAAGAGGCAGAACGTCCACAATGATGCACTTGGCCAAAAAGGGCGTATGCGTTTTTTCCTGAATATATTCAGGAAAAAACGCATACGCCCTTTTTGGCCAACCAAGCAAGCTTGCAAAGGAAATCTGCACTACAATGAAGTCTCACTGCCCCCCGGGCAAAAGGGCCATCTGAAAAAAGTGTAAAATCCAGAAAGGCAGGACAGGCCATGGAGAACTGGGAGCCTTGTTATGCTGATGGGCGGGATGTAAATTGCCAACAGCCACTCTGGAGAAGTGTATGGTGTTTCCTGAAACATCTAAAAAACAAAGCAACAGAGCCTAGGGCACTTCCACTTATGCTCCTATAGCTTAGGGAAATTCAAATCAAAAAGACACAGCCACCCCAATGTTTGGGACGGCTCTGTTTACAAGATCCTCGTTTATGGTACAGGTTCAATATCACAGAAAGCGAAAAATGAATAAAGAATTTGTGGTATTTACGTACAATGCAATATCACTCAGCAATGAAATCTATGTCATCAGGCCCGTAGCACCATAATGAGTGGATTCAGATACGATGATTCTAAGTGAAATAAGTCACACAGAAAAAGAAACATCATAAGATATCACTAATACACGGAATGTAAACTTGGCTACCCAGGAACTGAATTACAAAACAGAACAGGGTCTCAAATGTAGAAAATCAACTTATGCTTGCTTAAGGGGAAAGGTGAGTTGGGGTGCTGCATAAAACCAGAGATTGAAATTAGCACAGATACCGTTCCATAAGCCAAATATGTAATAGACAAGAGCTACTCCTTCCTCAACGAAGTGGACTCTACACCCCATATTAAACGCCTAAAAATATACCTGAATAGTAAGAATCTTAAAAGCTATGCATTTATATGTCTCCGAAAAGGAATCAAGCGTGTGTACAGCAGCATAAACGCAGCAGTGATAGGATTGGTGAGTTTCGGTGAGCAAATGCAGACCCTTTGAAGTCATATTGCATGGTACCCATTCCATGGGTCTCAACTCTCCAGGTTTAAGGGATTCTTCCTTCAGCTAAAACATGCATGTGGAACCCAGAGTATGATCCACCGTGTGATCGGGAAACGTGTTCAAATGTGTCTCAGTTTAAGTCCCCTGGTACTCGGGTGCAACATTCCAGACGCTTTACTAACACTCTCCCCACTTGGAGAGTCAGTGCCTTTAACCTCCTGTTTGGCCCAGTTTGCAATTTCTGCGGGAAATGAACAGGAATAGGGAGAACCAATGAGAGACTAGCTGGAGGTGTCTGGACGTGCAAATTTAACTCTCATTTCCCACCAGGAAGAGGAATTAACCAAAGGCTCAGCTTGCCGTGCCGGAACCACACTAGGGCCTGAAGCAATCTTGCGGTGTTGCGGCCAGCTCACAAGAAAGCGAGTTGAAGAAAGGAGCTCAGGGGCACTGTCATTCACAAACCTGCAGAGTTATAAATGACAGCTATCGTCCAAAAATATATTGAAGTAAGGCTGCCAAGAGGACTTGAAAGCGGGGCAGAATTGCAGGAAACCGATTTCAGGAGGTAGACTGGAATTGCATGAAAAGCATAGGAAAAGAGGCAGAACGTCCACAATGATGCACTTGGCCAAAAAGGGCGTATGAGTTTTTTCCTGAATATATTCAGGAAAAAACGCATACGCCCTTTTTGGCCAACCAAGCAAGCTTGCAAAGGAAATCTGCACTACAATGAAGTCTCACTGCCCCCCGGGCAAAAGGGCCATCTGAAAAAGGTGTAAAATCCAGAAAGGCAGGACAGGCCATGGAGAACTGGGAGCCTTGTTATGCAGATGGGTGGGATGTAAATTGCCAACAGCCACTCTGGAGAAGTGTATGGTGTTTCCTGAAACATCTAAAAAACAAAGCAACAGAGCCTAGGGCACTTCCACTTATGCTCCTATAGCTTAGGGAAATTAAAATCAAAAAGACACAGCCACCCCAAAGTTTGGGACGGCTCTGTTTACAAGAACCTCGTTTATGGTACAAGTTCAATATCACAGAAAGCGAAAAATGAATAAAGAATTTGTGGTACTTATGTACAATGCAATATCACTCAGCAATGAAATCTATGTCATCAGGCCCATAGCAGCATAATGAGTGGACTCAGGTACGATGATTCTAAGAGAAATAAGTCACACAGAAAAAGAAATATCATAAGGTATCACTAATACACGGAATGTAAACTTGGCTACCCAGGAACTGAATTACAAAACAGAACAGGGTCTCAAATGTAGAAAACCAACTTATGCTTGCTTAAGGGGAAAGGTGAGTTGGGGTGCTGCATAAAACCAGAGATTGAAATTAGCACAGATACCGTTCCATAAGCCAAATATATACTAGACAAGAGCTACTCCTTCCTCAACGAAGTGGACTCAACACCCCATATTAAACGCCTAAGAATATACCTGACTAGTAATAATCTAAAAACCTATGGATTTTCATGTCTCCAAAAGAGAATCAAGCGTGTGTACAGCAGCATAAACGCAGAAGTGATAGGATTGATGAGGTTCGGTGAGCAAATGCAGACACTTTGAAGTCATATTGCATGGTACCCATTCCATGGGTCTCATCTCTCCAGGTTTAAGGGATTCTTCCTTCAGCTAAAACATGCATGTGGAACCCAGAGTATGATCCACCGTGTGATCGGGAAACGTGTTCAAATATGTCTCAGTTTAAGTCCCCTGGTACTCGGGTGCAACATTCCAGACGCTTTACTAACACTCTCCCCACTTGGAGAGTCAGTGCCTTTAACCTCCTGTTTGGCCCAGTTTGCAATTTCTGCGGGAAATGAACAGGAATAGGGAGAACCAATGAGAGACTAGCTGGAGGTGTCTGGATGGGCAAATTTAACTCTCATTTCCCACCAGGAAGAGGAATTAACCAAAGGCTCAGCTTGCCATGCCGGAACCACACTAGGGCCTGAAGCAATCTTGCGGTGTTGCGGCCAGCTCACAAGAAAGCGAGTTGAACAAAGGAGCTCAGGGGAACTGTCATTCACAAACCTGCAGAGTTATAAATGACAGCTATCGTCCAAAAATATATTGAAGTAAGGCTGCCAAGAGCACTTGAAAGCGGGGCAGAATTGCAGGACACCGATTTCAGGAGGTAGACTGGAATTGCATGAAAAGCATAGGAAAAGAGGCAGAACGTCCACAATGATGCACTTGGCCAAAAAGGGCGTATGCGTTTTTTCCTGAATATATTCAGGAAAAAACGCATACGCCCTTTTTGGCCAACCAAGCAAGCTTGCAAAGGAAATCTGCACTACAATGAAGTCTCACTGCCCCCCGGGCAAAAGGGCCATCTGAAAAAAGTGTAAAATCCAGAAAGGCAGGACAGGCCATGGAGAACTGGGAGCCTTGTTATGCTGATGGGCGGGATGTAAATTGCCAACAGCCACTCTGGAGAAGTGTATGGTGTTTCCTGAAACATCTAAAAAACAAAGCAACAGAGCCTAGGGCACTTCCACTTATGCTCCTATAGCATAGGGAAATTAAAATCAAAAAGACACAGCCACCCCAAAGTTTGGGACGGCTCTGCTTACAAGAACCTCGTTTATGGTACAAGTTCAATATCACAGAAAGCGAAAAATGAATAAAGAATTTGTGGTACTTACGTACAATGCAATATCACTCAGCAATGAAATCTATGTCATCAGGCCCATAGCAGCATAATGAGTGGACTCAGGTACGATGATTCTAAGAGAAATAAGTCACACAGAAAAAGAAATATCATAAGGTATCACTAATACACGGAATGTAAACTTGGCTACCCAGGAACTGAATTACAAAACAGAACAGGGTCTCAAATGTAGAAAACCAACTTATGCTTGCTTAAGGGGAAAGGTGAGTTGGGGTGCTGCATAAAACCAGAGATTGAAATTAGCACAGATCCCGTTCCATAAGCCAAATATGTAATAGACAAGAGCTACTCCTTCCTCAACGAAGTGGACTCAACACCCCATATTAAACGCCTAAGAATATACCTGACTAGTAAGAATCTTAAAACCTATGGATTTACATGTCTCCGAAAGGGAATCAAGCATGTGTACAGCAGCATAAACGCAGCAGTGATAGGATTGGTGAGGTTCGGTGAGCAAATGCAGACCCTTTGAAGTCATATTGCATGGTACCCATTCCATGGGTCACAACTCTGCAGGTTTAAGGGATTCCTCCTTCAGCTAAAACATGCATGTGGAACCCAGAGTATGATCCACCGTGTGATCGGGAAACGTGTTCAAATGTGTCTCAGTTTTCGTCCCCTGGTACTCGGGTGCAACATTCCAGACGCTTTACTAACACTCTCCCCACTTGGAGAGTCAGTGCCTTTAACCTCCTGTTTGGCCCAGTTTGCAATTTCTGCGGGAAATGAACAGGAATAGGGAGAACCAATGAGAGACTAGCTGGAGGTGTCTGGACGGGCAAATTTAACTCTCATTTCCCACCAGGAAGAGGAATTAACCAAAGGCTCAGCTTGCCGTGCCAGAACCACACTAGGGCCTGAAGCAATCCTGCAGTGTTGCGGCCAGCTCACAATAAAGAGAGCTGAAGAAAGGAGCTCAGGGGCACTGTCATTCACAAACCTGCAGAGTTATAAATGACAGCTATCGTCCAAAAATATATTGAAGTAAGGCTGCCAAGAGGACTTGAAAGCGGGGCAGAATTGCAGGACACCGATTTCAGGAGGTAGACTGGAATTGCATGAAAAGCATAGGAAAAGAGGCAGAACGTCCACAATGATGCACTTGGCCAAAAAGGGCGTATGCGTTTTTTCCTGAATATATTCAGGAAAAAACGCATACGCCCTTTTTGGCCAACCAAGCAAGCTTGCAAAGGAAATCTGCACTACAATGAAGTCTCACTGCCCCCCGGGCAAAAGGGCCATCTGAAAAAAGTGTAAAATCCAGAAAGGCAGGACAGGCCATGGAGAACTGGGAGCCTTGTTATGCTGATGGGCGGGATGTAAATTGCCAACAGCCACTCTGGAGAAGTGTATGGTGTTTCCTGAAACATCTAAAAAACAAAGCAACAGAGCCTAGGGCACTTCCACTTATGCTCCTATAGCTTAGGGAAATTAAAATCAAAAAGACACAGCCACCCCAAAGTTTGGGACGGCTCTGTTTACAAGAACCTCGTTTATGGTACAAGTTCAATATCACAGAAAGCGAAAAATGAATAAAGAATTTGTGGTACTTACGTACAATGCAATATCACTCAGCAATGAAATCTATGTCATCAGGACCATAGCAGCATAATGAGTGGACTCAGGTACGATGATTCTAAGAGAAATAAGTCACACAGAAAAAGAAATATCATAAGGTATCACTAATACACGGAATGTAAACTTGGCTACCCAGGAACAGAATTACAAAACAGAACAGGGTCTCAAATGTAGAAAACCAACTTATGCTTGCTTAAGGGGAAAGGTGAGTTGGGGTGCTGCATAAAACCAGAGATTGAAATTAGCACAGATCCCGTTCCATAAGCCAAATATATACTAGACAAGAGCTACTCCTTCCTCAACGAAGTGGACTCAACACCCCATATTAAACGCCTAAGAATATACCTGACTAGTAAGAATCTAAAAACCTATGGATTTTCATGTCTCCAAAAGAGAATCAAGCGTGTGTACAGCAGCATAAACGCAGCAGTGATAGGATTGATGAGGTTCGGTGAGCAAATGCAGACACTTTGAAGTCATATTGCATGGTACCCATTCCATGGGTCTCATCTCTCCAGGTTTAAGGGATTCTTCCTTCAGCTAAAACATGCATGTGGAACCCAGAGTATGATCCACCGTGTGATCGGGAAACGTGTTCAAATATGTCTCAGTTTAAGTCCCCTGGTACTCGGGTGCAACATTCCAGACGCTTTACTAACACTCTCCCCACTTGGAGAGTCAGTGCCTTTAACCTCCTGTTTGGCCCAGTTTGCAATTTCTGCGGGAAATGAACAGGAATAGGGAGAACCAATGAGAGACTAGCTGGAGGTGTCTGGACGGGCAAATTTAACTCTCATTTCCCACCAGGAAGAGGAATTAACCAAAGGCTCAGCTTGCCGTGCCGGAACCACACTAGGGCCTGAAGCAATCTTGCGGTGTTGCGGCCAGCTCACAAGAAAGCGAGTTGAACAAAGGAGCTCAGGGGAACTGTCATTCACAAACCTGCAGAGTTATAAATGACAGCTATCGTCCAAAAATATATTGAAGTAAGGCTGCCAAGAGCACTTGAAAGCGGGGCAGAATTGCAGGACACCGATTTCAGGAGGTAGACTGGAATTGCATGAAAAGCATAGGAAAAGAGGCAGAACGTCCACAATGATGCACTTGGCCAAAAAGGGCGTATGCGTTTTTTCCTGAATATATTCAGGAAGAAACGCATACGCCCTTTTTGGCCAACCAAGCAAGCTTGCAAAGGAAATCTGCACTACAATGAAGTCTCACTGCCCCCCGGGCAAAAGGGCCATCTGAAAAAAGTGTAAAATCCAGAAAGGCAGGACAGGCCATGGAGAACTGGGAGCCTTGTTATGCTGATGGGCGGGATGTAAATTGCCAACAGCCACTCTGGAGAAGTGTATGGTGTTTCCTGAAACATCTAAAAAACAAAGCAACAGAGCCTAGGGCACTTCCACTTATGCTCCTATAGCTTAGGGAAATTAAAATCAAAAAGACACAGCCACCCCAAAGTTTGGGACGGCTCTGTTTACAAGAACCTCGTTTATCGTACAAGTTCAATATCACAGAAAGCGAAAAATGAATAAAGAATTTGTGGTACTTACGTACAATGCAATATCACTCAGCAATGAAATCTATGTCATCAGGCCTGTAGCAGCATAATGAGTGGACTCAGGTACGATGATTCTAAGAGAAATAAGTCACACAGAAAAAGAAATATCATAAGGTATCACTAATACACGGAATGTAAACTTGGCTACCCAGGAACTGAATTACAAAACAGAACAGGGTCTCAAATGTAGAAAACCAACTTATGCTTGCTTAAGGGGAAAGGTGAGTTAGGGTGCTGCATAAAACCAGAGATTGAAATTAGCACAGATACCGTTCCATAAGCCAAATATGTAATAGACAAGAGCTACTCCTTCCTCAACGAAGTGGACTCAACACCCCATATTAAACGCCTAAGAATATACCTGACTAGTAAGAATCTTAAAACCTATGGATTTACATGTCTCCGAAAGGGAATCAAGCATGTGTACAGCAGCATAAACGCAGCAGTGATAGGATTGGTGAGGTTCGGTGAGCAAATGCAGACCCTTTGAAGTCATATTGCATGGTACCCATTCCATGGGTCACAACTCTGCAGGTTTAAGGGATTCCTCCTTCAGCTAAAACATGCATGTGGAACCCAGAGTATGATCCACCGTGTGATCGGGAAACGTGTTCAAATGTGTCTCAGTTTTCGTCCCCTGGTACTCGGGTGCAACATTCCAGACGCTTTACTAACACTCTCCCCACTTGGAGAGTCAGTGCCTTTAACCTCCTGTTTGGCCCAGTTTGCAATTTCTGCGGGAAATGAACAGGAATAGGGAGAACCAATGAGAGACTAGCTGGAGGTGTCTGGACGGGCAAATTTAACTCTCATTTCCCACCAGGAAGAGGAATTAACCAAAGGCTCAGCTTGCCATGCCAAAACCACACTAGGGCCTGAAGCAATCCTGCGGTGTTGCGGCCAGCTCACAATAAAGAGAGTTGAAGAAATGAGCTCAGGGGCACTGTCATTCACAAACATGAAGAGTTATAAATGACAGCTATCGTCCAAAAATATATTGAAGTAAGGCTGCCAAGAGGACTTGAAAGCGGGGCAGAATTGCAGGAAACCGATTTCAGGAGGTAGACTGGAATTGCATGAAAAGCATAGGAAAAGAGGCAGAACGTCCACAATGATGCACTTGGCCAAAAAGGGCGTATGCGTTTTTTCCTGAATATATTCAGGAAAAAACGCATACGCCCTTTTTGGCCAACCAAGCAAGCTTGCAAAGGAAATCTGCACTACAATGAAGTCTCACTGCCCCACGGGCAAAAGGGCCATCTGAAAAAAGTGTAAAATCCAGAAAGGCAGGACAGGCCATGGAGAACTGGGAGCCTTGTTATGCTGATGGGCGGGATGTAAATTGCCAACAGCCACTCTGGAGAAGTGTATGGTGTTTCCTGAAACATCTAAAAAACAAAGCAACAGAGCCTAGGGCACTTCCACTTATGCTCCTATAGCTTAGGGAAATTAAAATCAAAAAGACACAGCCACCCCAAAGTTTGGGACGGCTCTGTTTACAAGAACCTCGTTTATGGTACAAGTTCAATATCACAGAAAGCGAAAAATGAATAAAGAATTTGTGGTACTTACGTACAATGCAATATCACTCAGCAATGAAATCTATGTCATCAGGCCTGTAGCAGCATAATGAGGGGACTCAGGTACGATGATTCTAAGAGAAATAAGTCACACAGAAAAAGAAATATCATAAGGTATCACTAATACACGGAATGTAAACTTGGCTACCCAGGAACTGAATTACAAAACAGAACAGGGTCTCAAATGTAGAAAACCAACTTATGCTTGCTTAAGGGGAAAGGTGAGTTGGGGTGCTGCATAAAATCAGAGATTGAAATTAGCACAGATACCGTTCCATAAGCCAAATATGTAATAGACAAGAGCTACTCCTTGCTCAACGAAGTGCACTCAACACCCCATATTAAACGCCTAAGAATATAGCTGACTAGTAAGAATCTTAAAACCTATGGATTTACATGTCTCCGAAAGAGAATCAAGCGTGTGTACAGCAGCATAAACGCAGCAGTGATAGGATTGTTGAGGTTCGGTGAGCAAATGCAGACCCTTTGAAGTCATATTGCATGGTACCCATTCCATGGGTCTCAACTCTCCAGGTTTAAGGGATTCTTCCTTCAGCTAAAACATGCATGTGGAACCCAGAGTATGATCCACCGTGTGATCGGGAAACGTGTTCAAATGTGTCTCAGTTTTCGTCCCCTGGTACTCGGGTGCAACATTCCAGACGCTTTACTAACACTCTCCCCACTTGGAGAGTCAGTGCCTTTAACCTCCTGTTTGGCCCAGTTTGCAATTTCTGCGGGAAATGAACAGGAATAGGGAGAACCAATGAGAGACTAGCTGGAGGTGTCTGGACGGGCAAATTTAACTCTCATTTCCCACCAGGAAGAGGAATTAACCAAAGGCACAGCTTGCCATGCCGGAACCACACTAGGACCTGAAGCAATCCTGCGGTGTTGCGGCCAGCTCACAATAAAGAGAGTTGAAGAAAGGACCTCAGGGGCACTGTCATTCACAAACCTGCAGAGTTATAAATGACAGCTATCGTCCAAAAATATATTGAAGTAAGGCTGCCAAGAGCACTTGAAAGCGGGGCAGAATTGCAGGACACCGATTTCAGGAGGTAGACTGGAATTGCATGAAAAGCATAGGAAAAGAGGCAGAACGTCCACAATGATGCACTTGGCCAAAAAGGGCGTATGCGTTTTTTCCTGAATATATTCAGGAAAAAACGCATACGCCCTTTTTGGCCAACCAAGCAAGCTTGCAAAGGAAATCTGCACTACAATGAAGTCTCACTGCCCCCCGGGCAAAAGGGCCATCTGAAAAAAGTGTAAAATCCAGAAAGGCAGGACAGGCCATGGAGAACTGGGAGCCTTGTTATGCTGATGGGCGGGATGTAAATTGCCAACAGCCACTCTGGAGAAGTGTATGGTGTTTCCTGAAACATCTAAAAAACAAAGCAACAGAGCCTAGGGCACTTCCACTTATGCTCCTATAGCTTAGGGAAATTAAAATCAAAAAGACACAGCCACCCCAAAGTTTGGGACGGCTCTGTTTACAAGAACCTCGTTTATGGTACAAGTTCAATATCACAGAAAGCGAAAAATGAATAAAGAATTTGTGGTACTTACGTACAATGCAATATCACTCAGCAATGAAATCTATGTCATCAGGACCATAGCAGCATAATGAGTGGACTCAGGTACGATGATTCTAAGAGAAATAAGTCACACAGAAAAAGAAATATCATAAGGTATCACTAATACACGGAATGTAAACTTGGCTACCCAGGAACTGAATTACAAAACAGAACAGGGTCTCAAATGTAGAAAACCAACTTATGCTTGCTTAAGGGGAAAGGTGAGTTGGGGTGCTGCATAAAACCAGAGATTGAAATTAGCACAGATACCGTTCCATAAGCCAAATATGTAATAGACAAGAGCTACTCCTTGCTCAACGAAGTGGACTCAACACCCCATATTAAACGCCTAAGAATATACCTGACTAGTAAGAATCTTAAAACCTATGGATTTACATGTCTCCGAAAGGGAATCAATCATGTGTACAGCAGCATAAACGCAGCAGTGATAGGATTGGTGAGGTTCGGTGAGCAAATGCAGACCCTTTGAAGTCATATTGCATGGTACCCATTCCATGGGTCACAACTCTGCAGGTTTAAGGGATTCCTCCTTCAGCTAAAACATGCATGTGGAACCCACAGTATGATCCACCGTGTGATCGGGAAACGTGTTCAAATGTGTCTCAGTTTTCGTCCCCTGGTACTCGGGTGCAACATTCCAGACGCTTTACTAACACTCTCCCCACTTGGAGAGTCAGTGCCTTTAACCTCCTGTTTGGCCCAGTTTGCAATTTCTGCGGGAAATGAACAGGAATAGGGAGAACCAATGAGAGACTAGCTGGAGGTGTCTGGACGGGCAAATTTAACTCTCATTTCCCACCAGGAAGAGGAATTAACCAAAGGCTCAGATTGCCGTGCCGGAACCACACTAGGGCCTGAAGCAATCCTGCAGTGTTGCGGCCAGCTCACAATAAAGAGAGCTGAAGAAAGGAGCTCAGGGGCACTGTCATTCACAAACCTGCAGAGTTATAAATGACAGCTATCGTCCAAAAATATATTGAAGTAAGGCTGCCAAGAGCACTTGAAAGCGGGGCAGAATTGCAGGACACCGATTTCAGGAGGTAGACTGGAATTGCATGAAAAGCATAGGAAAAGAGGCAGAACGTCCACAATGATGCACTTGGCCAAAAAGGGCGTATGCGTTTTTTCCTGAATATATTCAGGAAAAAACGCATACGCCCTTTTTGGCCAACCAAGCAAGCTTGCAAAGGAAATCTGCACTACAATGAAGTCTCACTGCCCCCCGGGCAAAAGGGCCATCTGAAAAAAGTGTAAAATCCAGAAAGGCAGGACAGGCCATGGAGAACTGGGAGCCTTGTTATGCTGATGGGCGGGATGTAAATTGCCAACAGCCACTCTGGAGAAGTGTATGGTGTTTCCTGAAACATCTAAAAAACAAAGCAACAGAGCCTAGGGCACTTCCACTTATGCTCCTATAGCTTAGGGAAATTAAAATCAAAAAGACACAGCCACCCCAAAGTTTGGGACGGCTCTGTTTACAAGAACCTCGTTTATGGTACAAGTTCAATATCACAGAAAGCGAAAAATGAATAAAGAATTTGTGGTACTTACGTACAATGCAATATCACTCAGCAATGAAATCTATGTCATCAGGCCCATAGCAGCATAATGAGTGGACTCAGGTACGATGATTCTAAGAGAAATAAGTCACACAGAAAAAGAAATATCATAAGGTATCACTAATACATGGAATGTAAACTTGGCTACCCAGGAACAGAATTACAAAACAGAACAGGGTCTCAAATGTAGAAAACCAACTTATGCTTGCTTAAGGGGAAAGGTGAGTTGGGGTGCTGCATAAAACCAGAGATTGAAATTAGCACAGATACCATTCCATAAGCCAAATATATAATAGACAAGAGCTACTCCTTCCTCAACGAAGTGGACTCAACACCCCATATTAAACGCCTAAGAATATACCTGACTAGTAAGAATCTAAAAACCTATGGATTTTCATGTCTCCAAAAGAGAATCAAGCGTGTGTACAGCAGCATAAACGCAGCAGTGATAGGATTGGTGAGGTTCGGTGAGCAAATGCAGACACTTTGAAGTCATATTGCATGGTACCCATTCCATGGGTCTCATCTCTCCAGGTTTAAGGGATTCTTCCTTCAGCTAAAACATGCATGTGGAACCCAGAGTATGATCCACCGTGTGATCGGGAAACGTGTTCAAATATGTCTCAGTTTAAGTCCCCTGGTACTCGGGTGCAACATTCCAGACGCTTTACTAACACTCTCCCCACTTGGAGAGTCAGTGCCTTTAACCTCCTGTTTGGCCCAGTTTGCAATTTCTGCGGGAAATGAACAGGAATAGGGAGAACCAATGAGAGACTAGCTGGAGGTGTCTGGACGGGCAAATTTAACTCTCATTTCCCACCAGGAAGAGGAATTAACCAAAGGCTCAGCTTGCCGTGCCGGAACCACACTAGGGCCTGAAGCAATCTTGCGGTGTTGCGGCCAGCTCACAAGAAAGCGAGTTGAACAAAGGAGCTCAGGGGAACTGTCATTCACAAACCTGCAGAGTTATAAATGACAGCTATCGTCCAAAAATATATTGAAGTAAGGCTGCCAAGAGCACTTGAAAGCGGGGCAGAATTGCAGGACACCGATTTCAGGAGGTAGACTGGAATTGCATGAAAAGCATAGGAAAAGAGGCAGAACGTCCACAATGATGCACTTGGCCAAAAAGGGGGTATGCGTTTTTTCCTGAATATATTCAGGAAAAAACGCATACGCCCTTTTTGGCCAACCAAGCAAGCTTGCAAAGGAAATCTGCACTACAATGAAGTCTCACTGCCCCCCGGGCAAAAGGGCCATCTGAAAAAAGTGTAAAATCCAGAAAGGCAGGACAGGCCATGGAGAACTGGGAGCCTTGTTATGCTGATGGGCGGGATGTAAATTGCCAACAGCCACTCTGGAGAAGTGTATGGTGTTTCCTGAAACATCTAAAAAACAAAGCAACAGAGCCTAGGGCACTTCCACTTATGCTCCTATAGCTTAGGGAAATTAAAATCAAAAAGACACAGCCACCCCAATGTTTGGGACGGCTCTGTTTACAAGAACCTCGTTTATGGTACAAGTTCAATATCACAGAAAGCGAAAAATGAATAAAGAATTTGTGGTACTTACGTACAATGCAATATCACTCAGCAATGAAATCTATGTCATCAGGCCCATAGCAGCATAATGAGTGGACTCAGGTACGATGATTCTAAGAGAAATAAGTCACACAGAAAAAGAAATATCATAAGGTATCACTAATACACGGAATGTAAACTTGGCTACCCAGGAACAGAATTACAAAACAGAACAGGGTCTCAAATGTAGAAAACCAACTTATGCTTGCTTAAGGGGAAAGGTGAGTTGGGGTGCTGCATAAAACCAGAGATTGAAATTAGCACAGATACCGTTCCATAAGCCAAATATATACTAGACAAGAGCTACTCCTTCCTCAACGAAGTGGACTCAACACCCCATATTAAACGCCTAAGAATATACCTGACTAGTAAGAATCTAAAAACCTATGGATTTTCATGTCTCCAAAAGAGAATCAAGCGTGTGTACAGCAGCATAAACGCAGCAGTGATAGGATTGATGAGGTTCGGTGAGCAAATGCAGACACTTTGAAGTCATATTGCATGGTACCCATTCCATGGGTCTCATCTCTCCAGGTTTAAGGGATTCTTCCTTCAGCTAAAACATGCATGTGGAACCCAGAGTATGATCCACCGTGTGATCGGGAAACGTGTTCAAATATGTCTCAGTTTAAGTCCCCTGGTACTCGGGTGCAACATTCCAGACGCTTTACTAACACTCTCCCCACTTGGAGAGTCAGTGCCTTTAACCTCCTGTTTGGCCCAGTTTGCAATTTCTGCGGGAAATGAACAGGAATAGGGAGAACCAATGAGAGACTAGCTGGAGGTGTCTGGATGGGCAAATTTAACTCTCATTTCCCACCAGGAAGAGGAATTAACCAAAGGCTCAGCTTGCCATGCCGGAACCACACTAGGGCCTGAAGCAATCTTGCGGGGTTGCGGCCAGCTCACAAGAAAGCGAGTTGAACAAAGGAGCTCAGGGGAACTGTCATTCACAAACCTGCAGAGTTATAAATGACAGCTATCGTCCAAAAATATATTGAAGTAAGGCTGCCAAGAGCACTTGAAAGCGGGGCAGAATTGCAGGACACCGATTTCAGGAGGTAGACTGGAATTGCATGAAAAGCATAGGAAAAGAGGCAGAACGTCCACAATGATGCACTTGGCCAAAAAGGGCGTATGCGTGTTTTCCTGAATATATTCAGGAAAACACGCATACGCACTTTTTGGCCAACCAAGCAAGCTTGCAAAGGAAATCTGCACTACAATGAAGTCTCACTGCCCCCCGGGCAAAAGGGCCATCTGAAAAAAGTGTAAAATCCAGAAAGGCAGGACAGGCCATGGAGAACTGGGAGCCTTGTTATGCTGATGGGCGGGATGTAAATTGCCAACAGCCACTCTGGAGAAGTGTATGGTGTTTCCTGAAACATCTAAAAAACAAAGCAACAGAGCCTAGGGCACTTCCACTTATGCTCCTATAGCTTAGGGAAATTAAAATCAAAAAGACACAGCGACCCCAAAGTTTGGGACGGCTCTGTTTACAAGATCCTCGTTTATGGTACAAGTTCAATATCACAGAAAGCGAAAAATGAATAAAGAATTTGTGGTACTTACGTACAATGCAATATCACTCAGCAATGAAATCTATGTCATCAGGCCCATAGCAGCATAATGAGTGGACTCAGGTACGATGATTCTAAGAGAAATAAGTCACACAGAAAAAGAAATATCATAAGGTATCACTAATACACGGAATGTAAACTTGGCTACCCAGGAACTGAATTACAAAACAGAACAGGGTCTCAAATGTAGAAAACCAACTTATGCTTGCTTAAGGGGAAAGGTGAGTTGGGGTGCTGCATAAAACCAGAGATTGAAATTAGCACAGATACCGTTCCATAAGCCAAATATGTAATAGACAAGAGCTACTCCTTCCTCAACGAAGTGGACTCAACACCCCATATTAAACGCCTAAGAATATAGCTGACTAGTAAGAATCTTAAAACCTATGGATTTACATGTCTCCGAAAGGGAATCAAGCATGTGTACAGCAGCATAAACGCAGCAGTGATAGGATTGGTGAGGTTCGGTGAGCAAATGCAGACCCTTTGAAGTCATATTGCATGGTACCCATTCCATGGGTCACAACTCTGCAGGTTTAAGGGATTCCTCCTTCAGCTAAAACATGCATGTGGAACCCAGAGTATGATCCACCGTGTGATCGGGAAACGTGTTCAAATGTGTCTCAGTTTTCGTCCCCTGGTACTCGGGTGCAACATTCCAGACGCTTTACTAACACTCTCCCCACTTGGAGAGTCAGTGCCTTTAACCTCCTGTTTGGCCCAGTTTGCAATTTCTGCGGGAAATGAACAGGAATAGGGAGAACCAATGAGAGACTAGCTGGAGGTGTCTGGACGGGCAAATTTAACTCTCATTTCCCACCAGGAAGAGGAATTAACCAAAGGCTCAGCTTGCCGTGCCGGAACCACACTAGGGCCTGAAGCAATCCTGCAGTGTTGCGGCCAGCTCACAATAAAGAGAGCTGAAGAAAGGAGCTCAGGGGCACTGTCATTCACAAACCTGCAGAGTTATAAATGACAGCTATCGTCCAAAAATATATTGAAGTAAGGCTGCCAAGAGCACTTGAAAGCGGGGCAGAATTGCAGGACACCGATTTCAGGAGGTAGACTGGAATTGCATGAAAAGCATAGGAAAAGAGGCAGAACGTCCACAATGATGCACTTGGCCAAAAAGGGCGTATGCGTGTTTTCCTGAATATATTCAGGAAAAAACGCATACGCCCTTTTTGGCCAACCAAGCAAGCTGGCAAAGGAAATCTGCACTACAATGAAGTCTCACTGCCCCCCGGGCAAAAGGGCCATCTGAAAAAAGTGTAAAATCCAGAAAGGCAGGACAGGCCATGGAGAACTGGGAGCCTTGTTATGCTGATGGGCGGGATGTAAATTGCCAACAGCCACTCTGGAGAAGTGTATGGTGTTTCCTGAAACATCTAAAAAACAAAGCAACAGAGCCTAGGGCACTTCCACTTATGCTCCTATAGCATAGGGAAATTAAAATCAAAAAGACACAGCCACCCCAAAGTTTGGGACGGCTCTGTTTACAAGAACCTCGTTTATGGTACAAGTTCAATATCACAGAAAGCGAAAAATGAATAAAGAATTTGTGGTACTTACGTACAATGCAATATCACTCAGCAATGAAATCTATGTCATCAGGCCCATAGCAGCATAATGAGTGGACTCAGGTACGATGATTCTAAGAGAAATAAGTCACACAGAAAAAGAAATATCATAAGGTATCACTAATACACGGAATGTAAACTTGGCTACCCAGGAACTGAATTACAAAACAGAACAGGGTCTCAAATGTAGAAAACCAACTTATGCATGCTTAAGGGGAAAGGTGAGTTGGGGTGCTGCATAAAACCAGAGATTGAAATTAGCACAGATACCGTTCCATAAGCCAAATATGTAATAGACAAGAGCTACTCCTTCCTCAACGAAGTGGACTCAACACCCCATATTAAACGCCTAAGAATATACCTGACTAGTAAGAATCTTAAAACCTATGGATTTACATGTCTCCGAAAGGGAATCAATCATGTGTACAGCAGCATAAACGCAGCAGTGATAGGATTGGTGAGGTTCGGTGAGCAAATGCAGACCCTTTGAAGTCATATTGCATGGTACCCATTCCATGGGTCACAACTCTGCAGGTTTAAGGGATTCCTCCTTCAGCTAAAACATGCATGTGGAACCCAGAGTATGATCCACCGTGTGATCGGGAAACGTGTTCAAATGTGTCTCAGTTTTCGTCCCCTGGTACTCGGGTGCAACATTCCAGATGCTTTACTAACACTCTCCCCACTTGGAGAGTCAGTGCCTTTAACCTCCTGTTTGGCCCAGTTTGCAATTTCTGCGGGAAATGAACAGGAATAGGGAGAACCAATGAGAGACTAGCTGGAGGTGTCTGGACGGGCAAATTTAACTCTCATTTCCCACCAGGAAGAGGAATTAACCAAAGGCTCAGCTTGCCGTGCCAGAACCACACTAGGGCCTGAAGAAATCCTGCAGTGTTGCGGCCAGCTCACAATAAAGAGAGCTGAAGAAAGGAGCTCAGGGGCACTGTCATTCACAAACCTGCAGAGTTATAAATGACAGCTATCGTCCAAAAATATATTGAAGTAAGGCTGCCAAGAGCACTTGAAAGCGGGGCAGAATTGCAGGACACCGATTTCAGGAGGTAGACTGGAATTGCATGAAAAGCATAGGAAAAGAGGCAGAACGTCCACAATGATGCACTTGGCCAAAAAGGGCGTATGCGTTTTTTCCTGAATATATTCAGGAAAAAACGCATACGCCCTTTTTGGCCAACCAAGCAAGCTTGCAAAGGAAATCTGCACTACAATGAAGTCTCACTGCCCCACGGGCAAAAGGGCCATCTGAAAAAAGTGTAAAATCCAGAAAGGCAGGACAGGCCATGGAGAACTGGGAGCCTTGTTATGCTGATGGGCGGGATGTAAATTGCCAACAGCCACTCTGGAGAAGTGTATGGTGTTTCCTGAAACATCTAAAAAACAAAGCAACAGAGCCTAGGGCACTTCCACTTATGCTCCTATAGCTTAGGGAAATTAAAATCAAAAAGACACAGCCACCCCAAAGTTTGGGACGGCTCTGTTTACAAGAACCTCGTTTATGGTACAAGTTCAATATCACAGAAAGCGAAAAATGAATAAAGAATTTGTGGTACTTACGTACAATGCAATATCACTCAGCAATGAAATCTATGTCATCAGGCCCATAGCAGCATAATGAGTGGACTCAGGTACGATGATTCTAAGAGAAATAAGTCACACAGAAAAAGAAATATCATAAGGTATCACTAATACACGGAATGTAAACTTGGCTACCCAGGAACAGAATTACAAAACAGAACAGGGTCTCAAATGTAGAAAACCAACTTATGCTTGCTTAAGGGGAAAGGTGAGTTGGGGTGCTGCATAAAACCAGAGATTGAAATTAGCACAGATCCCGTTCCATAAGCCAAATATGTAATAGACAAGAGCTACTCCTTCCTCAACGAAGTGGACTCAACACCCCATA
Source organism: Lagenorhynchus albirostris (assembly GCF_949774975.1). Classification (NCBI taxonomy): domain Eukaryota; kingdom Metazoa; phylum Chordata; class Mammalia; order Artiodactyla; family Delphinidae; genus Lagenorhynchus; species Lagenorhynchus albirostris. Next base: position 105,492,258 of record NC_083095.1, on the reverse strand, counting down.
TTAAACGCCTAAGAATATACCTGACTAGTAAGAATCTTAAAACCTATGGATTTACATGTCTCCGAAAGGGAATCAAGCATGTGTACAGCAGCATAAACGCAGCAGTGATAGGATTGGTGAGGTTCGGTGAGCAAATGCAGACCCTTTGAAGTCATATTGCATGGTACCCATTCCATGGGTCACAACTCTGCAGGTTTAAGGGATTCCTCCTTCAGCTAAAACATGCATGTGGAACCCAGAGTATGATCCACCGTGTGATCGGGAAACGTGTTCAAATGTGTCTCAGTTTTCGTCCCCTGGTACTCGGGTGCAACATTCCAGACGCTTTACTAACACTCTCCCCACTTGGAGAGTCAGTGCCTTTAACCTCCTGTTTGGCCCAGTTTGCAATTTCTGCGGGAAATGAACAGGAATAGGGAGAACCAATGAGAGACTAGCTGGAGGTGTCTGGACGGGCAAATTTAACTCTCATTTCCCACCAGGAAGAGGAATTAACCAAAGGCTCAGCTTGCCATGCCAAAACCACACTAGGGCCTGAAGCAATCCTGCGCTGTTGCGGCCAGCTCACAATAAAGAGAGTTGAAGAAAGGAGCTCAGGGGCACTGTCATTCACAAACATGCAGAGTTATAAATGACAGCTATCGTCCAAAAATATATTGAAGTAAGGCTGCCAAGAGCACTTGAAAGCGGGGCAGAATTGCAGGACACCGATTTCAGGAGGTAGACTGGAATTGCATGAAAAGCATAGGAAAAGAGGCAGAACGTCCACAATGATGCACTTGGCCAAAAAGGGCGAATGCGTTTTTTTCCTGAATATATTCAGGAAAAAACGCATACGCCCTTTTTGGCCAACCAAGCAAGCTTGCAAAGGAAATCTGCACTACAATGAAGTCTCACTGCCCCCCGGGCAAAAGGGCCATCTGAAAAAAGTGTAAAATCCAGAAAGGCAGGACAGGCCATGGAGAACTGGGAGCCTTGTTATGCTGATGGGCGGGATGTAAATTGCCAACAGCCACTCTGGAGAAGTGTATGGTGTTTCCTGAAACATCTAAAAAACAAAGCAACAGAGCCTAGGGCACTTCCACTTATGCTCCTATAGCTTAGGGAAATTCAAATCAAAAAGACACAGCCACCCCAAAGTTTGGGACGGCTCTGTTTACAAGAACCTCGTTTATGGTACAAGTTCAATATCACAGAAAGCGAAAAATGAATAAAGAATTTGTGGTACTTACGTACAATGCAATATCACTCAGCAATGAAATCTATGTCATCAGGCCTGTAGCAGCATAATGAGTGGACTCAGGTACGATGATTCTAAGAGAAATAAGTCACACAGAAAAAGAAATATCATAAGGTATCACTAATACACGGAATGTAAACTTGGCTACCCAGGAACTGAATTACAAAACAGAACAGGGTCTCAAATGTAGAAAACCAACTTATGCTTGCTTAAGGGGAAAGGTGAGTTGGGGTGCTGCATAAAACCAGAGATTGAAATTAGCACAGATACCGTTCCATAAGCCAAATATGTAATAGACAAGAGCTACTCCTTGCTCAACGAAGTGGACTCAACACCCCATATTAAACGCCTAAGAATATAGCTGACTAGTAAGAATCTTAAAACCTATGGATTTACATGTCTCCGAAAGAGAATCAAGCGTGTGTACAGCAGCATAAACGCAGCAGTGATAGGATTGTTGAGGTTCGGTGAGCAAATGCAGACCCTTTGAAGTCATATTGCATGGCACCCATTCCATGGGTCTCAACTCTCCAGGTTTAAGGGATTCTTCCTTCAGCTAAAACATGCATGTGGAACCCAGAGTATGATCCACCGTGTGATCGGGAAACGTGTTCAAATGTGTCTCAGTTTTCGTCCCCTGGTACTCGGGTGCAACATTCCAGACGCTTTACTAACACTCTCCCCACTTGGAGAGTCAGTGCCTTTAACCTCCTGTTTGGCCCAGTTTGCAATTTCTTCGGGAAATGAACAGGAATAGGGAGAACCAATGAGAGACTAGCTGGAGGTGTCTGGACGGGCAAATTTAACTCTCATTTCCCACCAGGAAGAGGAATTAACCAAAGGCTCAGCTTGCCATGCCAAAACCACACTAGGGCCTGAAGCAATCCTGCGCTGTTGCGGCCAGCTCACAATAAAGAGAGTTGAAGAAAGGAGCTCAGGGGCACTGTCATTCACAAACATGAAGAGTTATAAATGACAGCTATCGTCCAAAAATATATTGAAGTAAGGCTGCCAAGAGGACTTGAAAGCGGGGCAGAATTGCAGGAAACCGATTTCAGGAGGTAGACTGGAATTGCATGAAAAGCATAGGAAAAGAGGCAGAACGTCCACAATGATGCACTTGGCCAAAAAGGGCGTATGCGTTTTTTCCTGAATATATTCAGGAAAAAACGCATACGCCCTTTTTGGCCAACCAAGCAAGCTTGCAAAGGAAATCTGCACTACAATGAAGTCTCACTGCCCCACGGGCAAAAGGGCCATCTGAAAAAAGTGTAAAATCCAGAAAGGCAGGACAGGCCATGGAGAACTGGGAGCCTTGTTATGCTGATGGGCGGGATGTAAATTGCCAACAGCCACTCTGGAGAAGTGTATGGTGTTTCCTGAAACATCTAAAAAACAAAGCAACAGAGCCTAGGGCACTTCCACTTATGCTCCTATAGCTTAGGGAAATTCAAATCAAAAAGACACAGCCACCCCAAAGTTTGGGACGGCTCTGTTTACAAGAACCTCGTTTATGGTACAAGTTCAATATCACAGAAAGCGAAAAATGAATAAAGAATTTGTGGTACTTACGTACAATGCAATATCACTCAGCAATGAAATCTATGTCATCAGGCCTGTAGCAGCATAATGAGAGGACTCAGGTACGATGATTCTAAGAGAAATAAGTCACACAGAAAAAGAAATATCATAAGGTATCACTAATACACGGAATGTAAACTTGGCTACCCAGGAACTGAATTACAAAACAGAACAGGGTCTCAAATGTAGAAAACCAACTTATGCTTGCTTAAGGGGAAAGGTGAGTTGGGGTGCTGCATAAAACCAGAGATTGAAATTAGCACAGATACCGTTCCATAAGCCAAATATGTAATAGACAAGAGCTACTCCTTGCTCAACGAAGTGCACTCAACACCCCATATTAAACGCCTAAGAATATAGCTGACTAGTAAGAATCTTAAAACCTATGGATTTACATGTCTCCGAAAGAGAATCAAGCGTGTGTACAGCAGGATAAACGCAGCAGTGATAGGATTGTTGAGGTTCGGTGAGCAAATGCAGACCCTTTGAAGTCATATTGCATGGTACCCATTCCATGGGTCTCAACTCTCCAGGTTTAAGGGATTCTTCCTTCAGCTAAAACATGCATGTGGAACCCAGAGTATGATCCACCGTGTGATCGGGAAACGTGTTCAAATGTGTCTCAGTTTTCGTCCCCTGGTACTCGGGTGCAACATTCCAGACGCTTTACTAACACTCTCCCCACTTGGAGAGTCAGTGCCTTTAACGTCGTGTTTTGCCCAGTTTGCAATTTCTGCGGGAAATGAACAGGAATAGGGAGAACCAATGAGAGACTAGCTGGAGGTGTCTGGACGGGCAAATTTAACTCTCATTTCCCACCAGGAAGAGGAATTAACCAAAGGCACAGCTTGCCATGCCGGAACCACACTAGGACCTGAAGCAATCCTGCGGTGTTGCGGCCAGCTCACAATAAAGAGAGTTGAAGAAAGGACCTCAGGGGCACTGTCATTCACAAACCTGCAGAGTTATAAATGACAGCTATCGTCCAAAAATATATTGAAGTAAGGCTGCCAAGAGCACTTGAAAGCGGGGCAGAATTGCAGGACACCGATTTCAGGAGGTAGACTGGAATTGCATGAAAAGCATAGGAAAAGAGGCAGAACGTCCACAATGATGCACTTGGCCAAAAAGGGGGTATGCGTTTTTTCCTGAATATATTCAGGAAAAAACGCATACGCCCTTTTTGGCCAACCAAGCAAGCTTGCAAAGGAAATCTGCACTACAATGAAGTCTCACTGCCCCCCGGGCAAAAGGGCCATCTGAAAAAAGTGTAAAATCCAGAAAGGCAGGACAGGCCATGGAGAACTGGGAGCCTTGTTATGCTGATGGGCGGGATGTAAATTGCCAACAGCCACTCTGGAGAAGTGTATGGTGTTTCCTGAAACATCTAAAAAACAAAGCAACAGAGCCTAGGGCACTTCCACTTATGCTCCTATAGCTTAGGGAAATTAAAATCAAAAAGACACAGCCACCCCAAAGTTTGGGACGGCTCTGTTTACAAGAACCTCGTTTATGGTACAAGTTCAATATCACAGAAAGCGAAAAATGAATAAAGAATTTGTGGTACTTACGTACAATGCAATATCACTCAGCAATGAAATCTATGTCATCAGGCCCATAGCAGCATAATGAGTGGACTCAGGTACGATGATTCTAAGAGAAATAAGTCACACAGAAAAAGAAATATCATAAGGTATCACTAATACACGGAATGTAAACTTGGCTACCCAGGAACTGAATTACAAAACAGAACAGGGTCTCAAATGTAGAAAACCAACTTATGCTTGCTTAAGGGGAAAGGTGAGTTGGGGTGCTGCATAAAACCAGAGATTGAAATTAGCACAGATACCGTTCCATAAGCCAAATATGTAATAGACAAGAGCTACTCCTTCCTCAACGAAGTGGACTCAACACCCAATATTAAACGCCTAAGAATATACCTGACTAGTAAGAATCTTAAAACCTACGGATTTACATGTCTCCGAAAGGGAATCAATCATGTGTACAGCAGGATAAACGCAGCAGTGATAGGATTGGTGAGGTTCGGTGAGCAAATGCAGACCCTTTGAAGTCATATTGCATGGTACCCATTCCATGGGTCACAACTCTGCAGGTTTAAGGGATTCCTCCTTCAGCTAAAACATGCATGTGGAACCCAGAGTATGATCCACCGTGTGATCGGGAAACGTGTTCAAATGTGTCTCAGTTTTCGTCCCCTGGTACTCGGGTGCAACATTCCAGACGCTTTACTAACACTCTCCCCACTTGGAGAGTCAGTGCCTTTAACCTCCTGTTTGGCCCAGTTTGCAATTTCTGCGGGAAATGAACAGGAATAGGGAGAACCAATGAGAGACTAGCTGGAGGTGTCTGGACGGGCAAATTTAACTCTCATTTCCCACCAGGAAGAGGAATTAACCAAAGGCTCAGCTTGCCGTGCCGGAACCACACTAGGGCCTGAAGCAATCCTGCAGTGTTGCGGCCAGCTCACAATAAAGAGAGCTGAAGAAAGGAGCTCAGGGGCACTGTCATTCACAAACCTGCAGAGTTATAAATGACAGCTATCGTCCAAAAATATATTGAAGTAAGGCTGCCAAGAGGACTTGAAAGCGGGGCAGAATTGCAGGACACCGATTTCAGGAGGTAGACTGGAATTGCATGAAAAGCATAGGAAAAGAGGCAGAACGTCCACAATGATGCACTTGGCCACAAAGGGCCTATGCGTTTTTTCCTGAATATATTCAGGAAAAAACGCATACGCCCTTTTTGGCCAACCAAGCAAGCTTGCAAAGGAAATCTGCACTACAATGAAGTCTCACTGCCCCCCGGGCAAAAGGGCCATCTGAAAAAAGTGTAAAATCCAGAAAGGCAGGACAGGCCATGGAGAACTGGGAGCCTTGTTATGCTGATGGGCGGGATGTAAATTGCCAACAGCCACTCTGGAGAAGTGTATGGTGTTTCCTGAAACATCTAAAAAACAAAGCAACAGAGCCTAGGGCACTTCCACTTATGCTCCTATAGCTTAGGGAAATTCAAATCAAAAAGACACAGCCACCCCAAAGTTTGGGACGGCTCTGTTTACAAGAACCTCGTTTATGGTACAAGTTCAATATCACAGAAAGCGAAAAATGAATAAAGAATTTGTGGTACTTACGTACAATGCAATATCACTCAGCAATGAAATCTATGTCATCAGGCCCATAGCAGCATAATGAGTGGACTCAGGTACGATGATTCTAAGAGAAATAAGTCACACAGAAAAAGAAATATCATAAGGTATCACTAATACACGGAATGTAAACTTGGCTACCCAGGAACAGAATTACAAAACAGAACAGGGTCTCAAATGTAGAAAACCAACTTATGCTTGCTTAAGGGGAAAGGTGAGTTGGGGTGCTGCATAAAACCAGAGATTGAAATTAGCACAGATCCCGTTCCATAAGCCAAATATGTAATAGACAAGAGCTACTCCTTCCTCAACGAAGTGGACTCAACACCCCATATTAAACGCCTAAGAATATACCTGACTAGTAAGAATCTTAAAACCTATGGATTTACATGTCTCCGAAAGGGAATCAAGCATGTGTACAGCAGCATAAACGCAGCAGTGATAGGATTGGTGAGGTTCGGTGAGCAAATGCAGACCCTTTGAAGTCATATTGCATGGTACCCATTCCATGGGTCACAACTCTGCAGGTTTAAGGGATTCCTCCTTCAGCTAAAACATGCATGTGGAACCCAGAGTATGATCCACCGTGTGATCGGGAAACGTGTTCAAATGTGTCTCAGTTTTCGTCCCCTGGTACTCGGGTGCAACATTCCAGACGCTTTACTAACACTCTCCCCACTTGGAGAGTCAGTGCCTTTAACCTCCTGTTTGGCCCAGTTTGCAATTTCTGCGGGAAATGAACAGGAATAGGGAGAACCAATGAGAGACTAGCTGGAGGTGTCTGGACGGGCAAATTTAACTCTCATTTCCCACCAGGAAGAGGAATTAACCAAAGGCTCAGCTTGCCATGCCAAAACCACACTAGGGCCTGAAGCAATCCTGCGGTGTTGCGGCCAGCTCACAATAAAGAGAGTTGAAGAAAGGAGCTCAGGGGCACTGTCATTCACAAACATGCAGAGTTATAAATGACAGCTATCGTCCAAAAATATATTGAAGTAAGGCTGCCAAGAGCACTTGAAAGCGGGGCAGAATTGCAGGACACCGATTTCAGGAGGTAGACTGGAATTGCATGAAAAGCATAGGAAAAGAGGCAGAACGTCCACAATGATGCACTTGGCCAAAAAGGGCGAATGCGTTTTTTTCCTGAATATATTCAGGAAAAAACGCATACGCCCTTTTTGGCCAACCAAGCAAGCTTGCAAAGGAAATCTGCACTACAATGAAGTCTCACTGCCCCCCGGGCAAAAGGGCCATCTGAAAAAAGTGTAAAATCCAGAAAGGCAGGACAGGCCATGGAGAACTGGGAGCCTTGTTATGCTGATGGGCGGGATGTAAATTGCCAACAGCCACTCTGGAGAAGTGTATGGTGTTTCCTGAAACATCTAAAAAACAAAGCAACAGAGCCTAGGGCACTTCCACTTATGCTCCTATAGCTTAGGGAAATTCAAATCAAAAAGACACAGCCACCCCAAAGTTTGGGACGGCTCTGTTTACAAGAACCTCGTTTATCGTACAAGTTCAATATCACAGAAAGCGAAAAATGAATAAAGAATTTGTGGTACTTACGTACAATGCAATATCACTCAGCAATGAAATCTATGTCATCAGGCCCATAGCAGCATAATGAGTGGACTCAGGTACGATGATTCTAAGAGAAATAAGTCACACAGAAAAAGAAATATCATAAGGTATCACTAATACACGGAATGTAAACTTGGCTACCCAGGAACTGAATTACAAAACAGAACAGGGTCTCAAATGTAGAAAACCAACTTATGCTTGCTTAAGGGGAAAGGTGAGTTGGGGTGCTGCATAAAACCAGAGATTGAAATTAGCACAGATCCCGTTCCATAAGCCAAATATGTAATAGACAAGAGCTACTCCTTCCTCAACGAAGTGGACTCAACACCCCATATTAAACGCCTAAGAATATACCTGACTAGTAAGAATCTTAAAACCTATGGATTTACATGTCTCCGAAAGGGAATCAAGCATGTGTACAGCAGCATAAACGCAGCAGTGATAGGATTGGTGAGGTTCGGTGAGCAAATGCAGACCCTTTGAAGTCATATTGCATGGTACCCATTCCATGGGTCACAACTCTGCAGGTTTAAGGGATTCCTCCTTCAGCTAAAACATGCATGTGGAACCCAGAGTATGATCCACCGTGTGATCGGGAAACGTGTTCAAATGTGTCTCAGTTTTCGTCCCCTGGTACTCGGGTGCAACATTCCAGACGCTTTACTAACACTCTCCCCACTTGGAGAGTCAGTGCCTTTAACCTCCTGTTTGGCCCAGTTTGCAATTTCTGCGGGAAATGAACAGGAATAGGGAGAACCAATGAGAGACTAGCTGGAGGTGTCTGGACGGGCAAATTTAACTCTCATTTCCCACCAGGAAGAGGAATTAACCAAAGGCTCAGCTTGCCGTGCCGGAACCACACTAGGGCCTGAAGCAATCCTGCAGTGTTGCGGCCAGCTCACAATAAAGAGAGCTGAAGAAAGGAGCTCAGGGGCACTGTCATTCACAAACCTGCAGAGTTATAAATGACAGCTATCGTCCAAAAATATATTGAAGTAAGGCTGCCAAGAGCACTTGAAAGCGGGGCAGAATTGCAGGACACCGATTTCAGGAGGTAGACTGGAATTGCATGAAAAGCATAGGAAAAGAGGCAGAACGTCCACAATGATGCACTTGGCCAAAAAGGACGTATGCGTTTTTTCCTGACGCATACGCCCTTTTTGGCCAACCAAGCAAGCTTGCAAAGGAAATCTGCACTACAATGAAGTCTCACTGCCCCCCGGGCAAAAGGGCCATCTGAAAAAAGTGTAAAATCCAGAAAGGCAGGACAGGCCATGGAGAACTGGGAGCCTTGTTATGCTGATGGGCGGGATGTAAATTGCCAACAGCCACTCTGGAGAAGTGTATGGTGTTTCCTGAAACATCTAAAAAACAAAGCAACAGAGACTAGGGCACTTCCACTTATGCTCCTATAGCTTAGGGAAATTAAAATCAAAAAGACACAGCCACCCCAAAGTTTGGGACGGCTCTGTTTACAAGAACCTCGTTTATGGTACAAGTTCAATATCACAGAAAGCGAAAAATGAATAAAGAATTTGTGGTACTTACGTACAATGCAATATCACTCAGCAATGAAATCTATGTCATCAGGCCCGTAGCAGCATAATGAGTGGACTCAGGTACGATGATTCTAAGAGAAATAAGTCACACAGAAAAAGAAATATCATAAGGTATCACTAATACACGGAATGTAAACTTGGCTACCCAGGAACTGAATTACAAAACAGAACAGGGTCTCAAATGTAGAAAACCAACTTATGCTTGCTTAAGGGGAAAGGTGAGTTGGGGTGCTGCATAAAACCAGAGATTGAAATTAGCACAGAAACCGTTCCATAAGCCAAATATGTAATAGACAAGAGCTACTCCTTCCTCAACGAAGTGGACTCAGCACCCCATATTAAACGCCTAAGAATATACCTGACTAGTAAGAATCTTAAAACCTATGGATTTACATGTCCCCGAAAGGGAATCAAGCATGTGTACAGCAGCATAAACGCAGCAGTGATAGGATTGGTGAGGTTCGGTGAGCAAATGCAGACCCTTTGAAGTCATATTGCATGGTACCCATTCCATGGGTCACAACTCTGCAGGTTTAAGGGATTCCTCCTTCAGCTAAAACATGCATGTGGAACCCAGAGTATGATCCACCGTGTGATCGGGAAACGTGTTCAAATGTGTCTCAGTTTTCGTCCCCTGGTACTCGGGTGCAACATTCCAGACGCTTTACTAACACTCTCCCCACTTGGAGAGTCAGTGCCTTTAACCTCCTGTTTGGCCCAGTTTGCAATTTCTGCGGGAAATGAACAGGAATAGGGAGAACCAATGAGAGACTAGCTGGAGGTGTCTGGACGGGCAAATTTAACTCTCATTTCCCACCAGGAAGAGGAATTAACCAAAGGCTCAGCTTGCCGTGCCGGAACCACACTAGGGCCTGAAGCAATCTTGCGGTGTTGCGGCCAGCTCACAAGAAAGCGAGTTGAACAAAGGAGCTCAGGGGAACTGTCATTCACAAACCTGCAGAGTTATAAATGACAGCTATCGTCCAAAAATATATTGAAGTAAGGCTGCCAAGAGCACTTGAAAGCGGGGCAGAATTGCAGGACACCGATTTCAGGAGGTAGACTGGAATTGCATGAAAAGCATAGGAAAAGAGGCAGAACGTCCACAATGATGCACTTGGCCAAAAAGGGCGTATGCGTTTTTTCCTGAATATATTCAGGAAAAAACGCATACGCCCTTTTTGGCCAACCAAGCAAGCTTGCAAAGGAAATCTGCACTACAATGAAGTCTCACTGCCCCCCGGGCAAAAGGGCCATCTGAAAAAAGTGTAAAATCCAGAAAGGCAGGACAGGCCATGGAGAACTGGGAGCCTTGTTATGCTGATGGGCGGGATGTAAATTGCCAACAGCCACTCTGGAGAAGTGTATGGTGTTTCCTGAAACATCTAAAAAACAAAGCAACAGAGCCTAGGGCACTTCCACTTATGCTCCTATAGCTTAGGGAAATTAAAATCAAAAAGACACAGCCACCCCAAAGTTTGGGACGGCTCTGTTTACAAGAACCTCGTTTATGGTACAAGTTCAATATCACAGAAAGCGAAAAATGAATAAAGAATTTGTGGTACTTACGTACAATGCAATATCACTCAGCAATGAAATCTATGTCATCAGGCCCATAGCAGCATAATGAGTGGACTCAGGTACGATGATTCTAAGAGAAATAAGTCACACAGAAAAAGAAATATCATAAGGTATCACTAATACACGGAATGTAAACTTGGCTACCCAGGAACTGAATTACAAAACAGAACAGGGTCTCAAATGTAGAAAACCAACTTATGCTTGCTTAAGGGGAAAGGTGAGTTGGGGTGCTGCATAAAACCAGAGATTGAAATTAGCACAGATACCGTTCCATAAGCCAAATATGTAATAGACAAGAGCTACTCCTTCCTCAACGAAGTGGACTCAACACCCCATATTAAACGCCTAAGAATATACCTGACTAGTAAGAATCTTAAAACCTATGGATTTACATGTCTCCGAAAGGGAATCAAGCATGTGTACAGCAGCATAAACGCAGCAGTGATAGGATTGGTGAGGTTCGGTGAGCAAATGCAGACCCTTTGAAGTCATATTGCATGGTACCCATTCCATGGGTCACAACTCTGCAGGTTTAAGGGATTCCTCCTTCAGCTAAAACATGCATGTGGAACCCAGAGTATGATCCACCGTGTGATCGGGAAACGTGTTCAAATGTGTCTCAGTTTTCGTCCCCTGGTACTCGGGTGCAACATTCCAGACGCTTTACTAACACTCTCCCCACTTGGAGAGTCAGTGCCTTTAACCTCCTGTTTGGCCCAGTTTGCAATTTCTGCGGGAAATGAACAGGAATAGGGAGAACCAATGAGAGACTAGCTGGAGGTGTCTGGACGGGCAAATTTAACTCTCATTTCCCACCAGGAAGAGGAATTAACCAAAGGCTCAGCTTGCCGTGCCGGAAGCACACTAGGGCCTGAAGCAATCCTGCGGTGTTGCGGCCAGCTCACAAGAAAGAGAGCTGAAGAAAGGAGCTCAGGCGCACTGTCATTCACAAACCTGCAGAGTTATAAATGACAGCTATCGTCCAAAAATATATTGAAGTAAGGCTGCCAAGAGCACTTGAAAGCGGGGCAGAATTGCAGGACACCGATTTCAGGAGGTAGACTGGAATTGCATGAAAAGCATAGGAAAAGAGGCAGAACGTCCACAATGATGCACTTGGCCAAAAAGGGCGTATGCGTTTTTTCCTGAATATATTCAGGAAAAAACGCATACGCCCTTTTTGGCCAACCAAGCAAGCTTGCAAATGAAATCTGCACTACAATGAAGTCTCACTGCCCCCCGGGCAAAAGGGCCATCTGAAAAAAGTGTAAAATCCAGAAAGGCAGGACAGGCCATGGAGAACTGGGAGCCTTGTTATGCTGATGGGCGGGATGTAAATTGCCAACAGCCACTCTGGAGAAGTGTATGGTGTTTCCTGAAACATCTAAAAAACAAAGCAACAGAGCCTAGGGCACTTCCACTTATGCTCCTATAGCTTAGGGAAATTAAAATCAAAAAGACACAGCCACCCCAAAGTTTGGGATGGCTCTGTTTACAAGAACCTCGTTTATGGTACAAGTTCAATATCACAGAAAGCGAAAAATGAATAAAGAATTTGTGGTACTTACGTACAATGCAATATCACTCAGCAATGAAATCTATGTCATCAGGCCCATAGCAGCATAATGAGTGGACTCAGGTACGATGATTCTAAGAGAAATAAGTCACACAGAAAAAGAAATATCATAAGGTATCACTAATACACGGAATGTAAACTTGGCTACCCAGGAACAGAATTACAAAACAGAACAGGGTCTCAAATGTAGAAAACCAACTTATGCTTGCTTAAGGGGAAAGGTGAGTTGGGGTGCTGCATAAAACCAGAGATTGAAATTAGCACAGATACCGTTCCAAAAGCCAAATATATAATAGACAAGAGCTACTCCTTCCTCAACGAAGTGGACTCAACACCCCATATTAAACGCCTAAGAATATACCTGACTAGTAAGAATCTAAAAACCTATGGATTTTCATGTCTCCAAAAGAGAATCAAGCGTGTGTACAGCAGCATAAACACAGCAGTGATAGGATTGGTGAGGTTCGGTGAGCAAATGCAGACACTTTGAAGTCATATTGCATGGTACCCATTCCATGTCTCTCATCTCTCCAGGTTTAAGGGATTCTTCCTTCAGCTAAAACATGCATGTGGAACCCAGAGTATGATCCACCGTGTGATCGGGAAACGTGTTCAAATGTGTCTCAGTTTAAGTCCCCTGGTACTCGGGTGCAACATTCCAGACGCTTTAATAACACTCTCCCCACTTGGAGAGTCAGTGCCTTTAACCTCCTGTTTGGCCCAGTTTGCAATTTCTGCGGGAAATGAACAGGAATAGGGAGAACCAATGAGAGACTAGCTGGAGGTGTCTGGACGGGCAAATTTAACTCTCATTTCCCACCAGGAAGAGGAATTAACCAAAGGCTCAGCTTGCCGTGCCGGAACCACACTAGGGCCTGAAGCAATCCTGCAGTGTTGCGGCCAGGTCACAATAAAGAGAGCTGAAGAAAGGCGCTCAGGCGCACTGTCATTCACAAACCTGCAGAGTTATAAATGACAGCTATCGTCCAAAAATATATTGAAGTAAGGCTGCCAAGAGCACTTGAAAGCGGGGCAGAATTGCAGGACACCGATTTCAGGAGGTAGACTGGAATTGCATGAAAAGCATAGGAAAAGAGGCAGAACGTCCACAATGATGCACTTGGCCAAAAAGGGCGTATGCGTTTTTTCCTGAATATATTCAGGAAAAAACGCATACGCCCTTTTTGGCCAACCAAGCAAGCTTGCAAAGGAAATCTGCACTACAATGAAGTCTCACTGCCCCCCGGGCAAAAGGGCCATCTGAAAAAAGTGTAAAATCCAGAAAGGCAGGACAGGCCATGGAGAACTGGGAGCCTTGTTATGCTGATGGGCGGGATGTAAATTGCCAACAGCCACTCTGGAGAAGTGTATGGTGTTTCCTGAAACATCTAAAAAACAAAGCAACAGAGCCTAGGGCACTTCCACTTATGCTCCTATAGCTTAGGGAAATTCAAATCAAAAAGACACAGCCACCCCAAAGTTTGGGACGGCTCTGTTTACAAGAACCTCGTTTATGGTACAAGTTCAATATCACAGAAAGCGAAAAATGAATAAAGAATTTGTGGTACTTACGTACAATGCAATATCACTCAGCAATGAAATCTATGTCATCAGGCCCGTAGCAGCATAATGAGTGGACTCAGGTATGATGATTCTAAGAGAAATAAGTCACACAGAAAAAGAAATATCATAAGGTATCACTAATACACAGAATGTAAACTTGGCTACCCAGGAACTGAATTACAAAACAGAACAGGGTCTCAAATGTAGAAAACCAACTTATGCTTGCTTAAGGGGAAAGGTGAGTTGGGGTGCTGCATAAAACCCGAGATTGAAATTAGCACAGATACCGTTCCATAAGCCAAATATATAATAGACAAGAGCTACTCCTTCCTCAACGAAGTGGACTCAACACCCCATATTAAACGCGTAAGAATATACCTGACTAGTAAGAATCTTAAAACCTATGGATTTACATGTCTCCGAAAGAGAATCAAGCATGTGTACAGCAGCATAAACGCAGCAGTGATTGGATTGGTTAGGTTCGGTGAGCAAATGCAGACCCTTTGAAGACATATTGCATGGTACCCATTCCATGGGTCTCAACTCTCCAGGTTTAAGGGATTCTTCCTTCAGCTAAAACATCCATATGGAACCCAGAGTATGATCCACCGTGTGATCGGGAAACGTGTTCAAATATGTCTCAGTTTTCGTCCCCTGGTACTCGGGTGCAACATTCCAGACGCTTTACTAACGCTCTCCCCAATTGGAGAGTCAGTGCCTTTAACCTCCTGTTTGGCCCAGTTTGCAATTTCTGCGGGAAATGAACAGGAATAGGGAGAACCAATGAGAGACTAGCTGGAGGTGTCTGGACGGGCAAATTTAACTCTCATTTCCCACCAGGAAGAGGAATTAACCAAAGGCTCAGCTTGCCGTGCCGGAAGCACACTAGGGCCTGAAGCAATCCTGCGGTGTTGCGGCCAGCTCACAAGAAAGAGAGCTGAAGAAAGGAGCTCAGGCGCACTGTCATTCACAAACCTGCAGAGTTATAAATGACAGCTATCGTCCAAAAATATATTGAAGTAAGGCTGCCAAGAGCACTTGAAAGCGGGGCAGAATTGCAGGACACCGATTTCAGGAGGTAGACTGGAATTGCATGAAAAGCATAGGAAAAGAGGCAGAACGTCCACAATGATGCACTTGGCCAAAAAGGGCGTATGCGTTTTTTCCTGAATATATTCAGGAAAAAACGCATACGCCCTTTTTGGCCAACCAAGCAAGCTTGCAAAGGAAATCTGCACTACAATGAAGTCTCACTGCCCCCCGGGCAAAAGGGCCATCTGAAAAAAGTGTAAAATCCAGAAAGGCAGGACAGGCCATGGAGAACTGGGAGCCTTGTTATGCTGATGGGCGGGATGTAAATTGCCAATAGCCACTCTGGAGAAGTGTATGGTGTTTCCTGAAACATCTAAAAAACAAAGCAACAGAGCCTAGGGCACTTCCACTTATGCTCCTATAGCTTAGGGAAATTAAAATCAAAAAGACACAGCCACCCCAAAGTTTGGGATGGCTCTGTTTACAAGAACCTCGTTTATGGTACAAGTTCAATATCACAGAAAGCGAAAAATGAATAAAGAATTTGTGGTACTTACGTACAATGCAATATCACTCAGCAATGAAATCTATGTCATCAGGCCCATAGCAGCATAATGAGTGGACTCAGGTACGATGATTCTAAGAGAAATAAGTCACACAGAAAAAGAAATATCATAAGGTATCACTAATACACGGAATGTAAACTTGGCTACCCAGGAACTGAATTACAAAACAGAACAGGGTCTCAAATGTAGAAAACCAACTTATGCTTGCTTAAGGGGAAAGGTGAGTTGGGGTGCTGCATAAAACCAGAGATTGAAATTAGCACAGATACCGTTCCAAAAGCCAAATATATAATAGACAAGAGCTACTCCTTCCTCAACGAAGTGGACTCAACACCCCATATTAAACGCCTAAGAATATACCTGACTAGTAAGAATCTAAAAACCTATGGATTTTCATGTCTCCAAAAGAGAATCAAGCGTGTGTACAGCAGCATAAACACAGCAGTGATAGGATTGGTGAGGTTCGGTGAGCAAATGCAGACACTTTGAAGTCATATTGCATGGTACCCATTCCATGTCTCTCATCTCTCCAGGTTTAAGGGATTCTTCCTTCAGCTAAAACATGCATGTGGAACCCAGAGTATGATCCACCGTGTGATCGGGAAACGTGTTCAAATATGTCTCAGTTTAAGTCCCCTGGTACTCGGGTGCAACATTCCAGACGCTTTACTAACACTCTCCCCACTTGGAGAGTCAGTGCCTTTAACGTCGTGTTTGGCCCAGTTTGCAATTTCTGCGGGAAATGAACAGGAATAGGGAGAACCAATGAGAGACTAGCTGGAGGTGTCTGGACGGGCAAATTTAACTCTCATTTCCCACCAGGAAGAGGAATTAACCAAAGGCTCAGCTTGCCGTGCCGGAACCACACTAGGGCCTGAAGCAATCCTGCAGTGTTGCGGCCAGCTCACAATAAAGAGAGCTGAAGAAAGGAGCTCAGGGGCACTGTCATTCACAAACCTGCAGAGTTATAAATGACAGCTATCGTCCAAAAATATATTGAAGTAAGGCTGCCAAGAGCACTTGAAAGCGGGGCAGAATTGCAGGAAACCGATTTCAGGAGGTAGACTGGAATTGCATGAAAAGCATAGGAAAAGAGGCAGAACGTCCACAATGATGCACTTGGCCAAAAAGGGCATATGCGTTTTTTCCTGAATATATTCAGGAAAAAACGCATACGCCCTTTTTGGCCAACCAAGCAAGCTTGCAAAGGAAATCTGCACTACAATGAAGTCTCACTGCCCCCCGGGCAAAAGGGCCATCTGAAAAAAGTGTAAAATCCAGAAAGGCAGGACAGGCCATGGAGAACTGGGAGCCTTGTTATGCTGATGGGCGGGATGTAAATTGCCAACAGCCACTCTGGAGAAGTGTATGGTGTTTCCTGAAACATCTAAAAAACAAAGCAACAGAGCCTAGGGCACTTCCACTTATGCTCCTATAGCTTAGGGAAATTAAAATCAAAAAGACACAGCCACCCCAAAGTTTGGGACGGCTCTGTTTACAAGAACCTCGTTTATGGTACAAGTTCAATATCACAGAAAGCGAAAAATGAATAAAGAATTTGTGGTACTTACGTACAATGCAATATCACTCAGCAATGAAATCTATGTCATCAGGCCCATAGCAGCATAATGAGTGGACTCAGGTACGATGATTCTAAGAGAAATAAGTCACACAGAAAAAGAAATATCATAAGGTATCACTAATACACGGAATGTAAACTTGGCTACCCAGGAACAGAATTACAAAACAGAACAGGGTCTCAAATGTAGAAAACCAACTTATGCTTGCTTAAGGGGAAAGGTGAGTTGGGGTGCTGCATAAAACCAGAGATTGAAATTAGCACAGATACCGTTCCATAAGCCAAATATATAATAGACAACAGCTACTCCTTCCTCAACGAAGTGGACTCAACACCCCATATTAAACGCCTAAGAATATACCTGACTAGTAAGAATCTAAAAACCTATGGATTTACATGTCTCCGAAAGAGAATCAAGCGTGTGTACAGCAGCATAAACGCAGCAGTGATTGGATTGGTTAGGTTCGGTGAGCAAATGCAGACCCTTTGAAGTCATATTTCATGGTACCCATTCCATGGGTCTCAACTCTCCAGGTTTAAGGGATTCTTCCTTCAGCTAAAACATCCATATGGAACCCAGAGTATGATCCACCGTGTGATCGGGAAACGTTTTCAAATGTGTCTCAGTTTTCGTCCCCTGGTACTCGGGTGCAACATTCCAGACGCTTTACTAACGCTCTCCCCAATTGGAGAGTCAGTGCCTTTAACCTCCTGTTTGGCCCAGTTTGCAATTTCTGCGGGAAATGAACAGGAATAGGGAGAACCAATGAGAGACTAGCTGGAGGTGTCTGGACGGGCAAATTTAACTCTCATTTCCCACCAGGAAGAGGAATTAACCAAAGGCTCAGCTTGCCATGCCGGAACCACACTAGGACCTGAAGCAATCCTGCGGTGTTGCGGCCAGCTCACAATAAAGAGAGTTGAAGAAAGGACCTCAGGGGCACTGTCATTCACAAACCTGCAGAGTTATAAATGACAGCTATCGTCCAAAAATATATTGAAGTAAGGCTGCCAAGAGCACTTGAAAGCGGGGCAGAATTGCAGGACACCGATTTCAGGAGGTAGACTGGAATTGCATGAAAAGCATAGGAAAAGAGGCAGAACGTCCACAATGATGCACTTGGCCAAAAAGGGGGTATGCGTTTTTTCCTGAATATATTCAGGAAAAAACGCATACGCCCTTTTTGGCCAACCAAGCAAGCTTGCAAAGGAAATCTGCACTACAATGAAGTCTCACTGCCCCCCGGGCAAAAGGGCCATCTGAAAAAAGTGTAAAATCCAGAAAGGCAGGACAGGCCATGGAGAACTGGGAGCCTTGTTATGCTGATGGGCGGGATGTAAATTGCCAACAGCCACTCTGGAGAAGTGTATGGTGTTTCCTGAAACATCTAAAAAACAAAGCAACAGAGCCTAGGGCACTTCCACTTATGCTCCTATAGCTTAGGGAAATTCAAATCAAAAAGACACAGCCACCCCAAAGTTTGGGACGGCTCTGTTTACAAGAACCTCGTTTATGGTACAAGTTCAATATCACAGAAAGCGAAAAATGAATAAAGAATTTGTGGTACTTACGTACAATGCAATATCACTCAGCAATGAAATCTATGTCATCAGGCCTGTAGCAGCATAATGAGGGGACTCAGGTACGATGATTCTAAGAGAAATAAGTCACACAGAAAAAGAAATATCATAAGGTATCACTAATACACGGAATGTAAACTTGGCTACCCAGGAACTGAATTACAAAACAGAACAGGGTCTCAAATGTAGAAAACCAACTTATGCTTGCTTAAGGGGAAAGGTGAGTTGGGGTGCTGCATAAAACCAGAGATTGAAATTAGCACAGATACCGTTCCATAAGCCAAATATGTAATAGACAAGAGCTACTCCTTGCTCAACGAAGTGCACTCAACACCCCATATTAAACGCCTAACAATATAGCTGACTAGTAAGAATCTTAAAACCTATGGATTTACATGTCTCCGAAAGAGAATCAAGCGTGTGTACAGCAGCATAAACGCAGCAGTGATAGGATTGTTGAGGTTCGGTGAGCAAATGCAGACCCTTTGAAGTCATATTGCATGGTACCCATTCCATGGGTCTCAACTCTCCAGGTTTAAGGGATTCTTCCTTCAGCTAAAACATGCATGTGGAACCCAGAGTATGATCCACCGTGTGATCGGGAAACGTGTTCAAATGTGTCTCAGTTTTCGTCCCCTGGTACTCGGGTGCAACATTCCAGACGCTTTACTAACACTCTCCCCACTTGGAGAGTCAGTGCCTTTAACCTCCTGTTTGGCCCAGTTTGCAATTTCTGCGGGAAATGAACAGGAATAGGGAGAACCAATGAGAGACTAGCTGGAGGTGTCTGGACGGGCAAATTTAACTCTCATTTCCCACCAGGAAGAGGAATTAACCAAAGGCTCAGCTTGCCGTGCCGGAAGCACACTAGGGCCTGAAGCAATCCTGCGGTGTTGCGGCCAGCTCACAAGAAAGAGAGCTGAAGAAAGGAGCTCAGGCGCACTGTCATTCACAAACCTGCAGAGTTATAAATGACAGCTATCGTCCAAAAATATATTGAAGTAAGGCTGCCAAGAGCACTTGAAAGCGGGGCAGAATTGCAGGACACCGATTTCAGGAGGTAGACTGGAATTGCATGAAAAGCATAGGAAAAGAGGCAGAACGTCCACAATGATGCACTTGGCCAAAAAGGGCGTATGCGTTTTTTCCTGAATATATTCAGGAAAAAACGCATACGCCCTTTTTGGCCAACCAAGCAAGCTTGCAAAGGAAATCTGCACTACAATGAAGTCTCACTGCCCCCCGGGCAAAAGGGCCATCTGAAAAAAGTGTAAAATCCAGAAAGGCAGGACAGGCCATGGAGAACTGGGAGCCTTGTTATGCTGATGGGCGGGATGTAAATTGCCAATAGCCACTCTGGAGAAGTGTATGGTGTTTCCTGAAACATCTAAAAAACAAAGCAACAGAGCCTAGGGCACTTCCACTTATGCTCCTATAGCTTAGGGAAATTAAAATCAAAAAGACACAGCCACCCCAAAGTTTGGGATGGCTCTGTTTACAAGAACCTCGTTTATGGTACAAGTTCAATATCACAGAAAGCGAAAAATGAATAAAGAATTTGTGGTACTTACGTACAATGCAATATCACTCAGCAATGAAATCTATGTCATCAGGCCCATAGCAGCATAATGAGTGGACTCAGGTACGATGATTCTAAGAGAAATAAGTCACACAGAAAAAGAAATATCATAAGGTATCACTAATACACGGAATGTAAACTTGGCTACCCAGGAACTGAATTACAAAACAGAACAGGGTCTCAAATGTAGAAAACCAACTTATGCTTGCTTAAGGGGAAAGGTGAGTTGGGGTGCTGCATAAAACCAGAGATTGAAATTAGCACAGATACCGTTCCAAAAGCCAAATATGTAATAGACAAGAGCTACTCCTTGCTCAACGAAGTGCACTCAACACCCCATATTAAACGCCTAACAATATAGCTGACTAGTAAGAATCTTAAAACCTATGGATTTACATGTCTCCGAAAGAGAATCAAGCGTGTGTACAGCAGCATAAACGCAGCAGTGATAGGATTGTTGAGGTTCGGTGAGCAAATGCAGACCCTTTGAAGTCATATTGCATGGTACCCATTCCATGGGTCTCAACTCTCCAGGTTTAAGGGATTCTTCCTTCAGCTAAAACATGCATGTGGAACCCAGAGTATGATCCACCGTGTGATCGGGAAACGTGTTCAAATGTGTCTCAGTTTTCGTCCCCTGGTACTCGGGTGCAACATTCCAGACGCTTTACTAACACTCTCCCCACTTGGAGAGTCAGTGCCTTTAACCTCCTGTTTGGCCCAGTTTGCAATTTCTGCGGGAAATGAACAGGAATAGGGAGAACCAATGAGAGACTAGCTGGAGGTGTCTGGACGGGCAAATTTAACTCTCATTTCCCACCAGGAAGAGGAATTAACCAAAGGCTCAGCTTGCCGTGCCGGAAGCACACTAGGGCCTGAAGCAATCCTGCGGTGTTGCGGCCAGCTCACAAGAAAGAGAGCTGAAGAAAGGAGCTCAGGCGCACTGTCATTCACAAACCTGCAGAGTTATAAATGACAGCTATCGTCCAAAAATATATTGAAGTAAGGCTGCCAAGAGCACTTGAAAGCGGGGCAGAATTGCAGGACACCGATTTCAGGAGGTAGACTGGAATTGCATGAAAAGCATAGGAAAAGAGGCAGAACGTCCACAATGATGCACTTGGCCAAAAAGGGCGTATGCGTTTTTTCCTGAATATATTCAGGAAAAAACGCATACGCCCTTTTTGGCCAACCAAGCAAGCTTGCAAAGGAAATCTGCACTACAATGAAGTCTCACTGCCCCCCGGGCAAAAGGGCCATCTGAAAAAAGTGTAAAATCCAGAAAGGCAGGACAGGCCATGGAGAACTGGGAGCCTTGTTATGCTGATGGGCGGGATGTAAATTGCCAATAGCCACTCTGGAGAAGTGTATGGTGTTTCCTGAAACATCTAAAAAACAAAGCAACAGAGCCTAGGGCACTTCCACTTATGCTCCTATAGCTTAGGGAAATTAAAATCAAAAAGACACAGCCACCCCAAAGTTTGGGATGGCTCTGTTTACAAGAACCTCGTTTATGGTACAAGTTCAATATCACAGAAAGCGAAAAATGAATAAAGAATTTGTGGTACTTACGTACAATGCAATATCACTCAGCAATGAAATCTATGTCATCAGGCCCATAGCAGCATAATGAGTGGACTCAGGTACGATGATTCTAAGAGAAATAAGTCACACAGAAAAAGAAATATCATAAGGTATCACTAATACACGGAATGTAAACTTGGCTACCCAGGAACAGAATTACAAAACAGAACAGGGTCTCAAATGTAGAAAACCAACTTATGCTTGCTTAAGGGGAAAGGTGAGTTGGGGTGCTGCATAAAACCAGAGATTGAAATTAGCACAGATACCGTTCCAAAAGCCAAATATATAATAGACAAGAGCTACTCCTTCCTCAACGAAGTGGACTCAACACCCCATATTAAACGCCTAAGAATATACCTGACTAGTAAGAATCTAAAAACCTATGGATTTTCATGTCTCCAAAAGAGAATCAAGCGTGTGTACAGCAGCATAAACACAGCAGTGATAGGATTGGTGAGGTTCGGTGAGCAAATGCAGACACTTTGAAGTCATATTGCATGGTACCCATTCCATGTCTCTCATCTCTCCAGGTTTAAGGGATTCTTCCTTCAGCTAAAACATGCATGTGGAACCCAGAGTATGATCCACCGTGTGATCGGGAAACGTGTTCAAATATGTCTCAGTTTAAGTCCCCTGGTACTCGGGTGCAACATTCCAGACGCTTTACTAACACTCTCCCCACTTGGAGAGTCAGTGCCTTTAACGTCGTGTTTGGCCCAGTTTGCAATTTCTGCGGGAAATGAACAGGAATAGGGAGAACCAATGAGAGACTAGCTGGAGGTGTCTGGACGGGCAAATTTAACTCTCATTTCCCACCAGGAAGAGGAATTAACCAAAGGCTCAGCTTGCCGTGCCGGAACCACACTAGGGCCTGAAGCAATCCTGCAGTGTTGCGGCCAGCTCACAATAAAGAGAGCTGAAGAAAGGAGCTCAGGGGCACTGTCATTCACAAACCTGCAGAGTTATAAATGACAGCTATCGTCCAAAAATATATTGAAGTAAGGCTGCCAAGAGCACTTGAAAGCGGGGCAGAATTGCAGGACACCGATTTCAGGAGGTAGACTGGAATTGCATGAAAAGCATAGGAAAAGAGGCAGAACGTCCACAATGATGCACTTGGCCAAAAAGGGCATATGCGTTTTTTCCTGAATATATTCAGGAAAAAACGCATACGCCCTTTTTGGCCAACCAAGCAAGCTTGCAAAGGAAATCTGCACTACAATGAAGTCTCACTGCCCCCCGGGCAAAAGGGCCATCTGAAAAAAGTGTAAAATCCAGAAAGGCAGGACAGGCCATGGAGAACTGGGAGCCTTGTTATGCTGATGGGCGGGATGTAAATTGCCAACAGCCACTCTGGAGAAGTGTATGGTGTTTCCTGAAACATCTAAAAAACAAAGCAACAGAGCCTAGGGCACTTCCACTTATGCTCCTATAGCTTAGGGAAATTAAAATCAAAAAGACACAGCCACCCCAAAGTTTGGGACGGCTCTGTTTACAAGAACCTCGTTTATGGTACAAGTTCAATATCACAGAAAGCGAAAAATGAATAAAGAATTTGTGGTACTTACGTACAATGCAATATCACTCAGCAATGAAATCTATGTCATCAGGCCCATAGCAGCATAATGAGTGGACTCAGGTACGATGATTCTAAGAGAAATAAGTCACACAGAAAAAGAAATATCATAAGGTATCACTAATACACGGAATGTAAACTTGGCTACCCAGGAACAGAATTACAAAACAGAACAGGGTCTCAAATGTAGAAAACCAACTTATGCTTGCTTAAGGGGAAAGGTGAGTTGGGGTGCTGCATAAAACCAGAGATTGAAATTAGCACAGATACCGTTCCATAAGCCAAATATATAATAGACAAGAGCTACTCCTTCCTCAACGAAGTGGACTCAACACCCCATATTAAACGCCTAAGAATATACCTGACTAGTAAGAATCTAAAAACCTATGGATTTTCATGTCTCCAAAAGAGAATCAAGCGTGTGTACAGCAGCATAAACGCAGCAGTGATAGGATTGGTGAGGTTCGGTGAGCAAATGCAGACACTTTGAAGTCATATTGCATGGTACCCATTCCATCGGTCTCATCTCTCCAGGTTTAAGGGATTCTTCCTTCAGCTAAAACATGCATGTGAAACCCAGAGTATGATTCACCGTGTGATCGGGAAACGTGTTCAAATATGTCTCAGTTTAAGTCCCCTGGTACTCGGGTGCAACATTCCAGACGCTTTACTAACACTCTCCCCACTTGGAGAGTCAGTGCCTTTAACCTCCTGTTTGGCCCAGTTTGCAATTTCTGCGGGAAATGAACAGGAATAGGGAGAACCAATGAGAGACTAGCTGGAGGTGTCTGGACGGGCAAATTTAACTCTCATTTCCCACCAGGAAGAGGAATTAACCAAAGGCTCAGCTTGCCGTGCCGGAACCACACTAGGGCCTGAAGCAATCCTGCAGTGTTGCGGCCAGCTCACAATAAAGAGAGCTGAAGAAAGGAGCTCAGGGGCACTGTCATTCACAAACCTGCAGAGTTATAAATGACAGCTATCGTCCAAAAATATATTGAAGTAAGGCTGCCAAGAGGACTTGAAAGCGGGGCAGAATTGCAGGACACCGATTTCAGGAGGTAGACTGGAATTGCATGAAAAGCATAGGAAAAGAGGCAGAACGTCCACAATGATGCACTTGGCCAAAAAGGGCGTATGCGTTTTTTCCTGAATATATTCAGGAAAAAACGCATACGCCCTTTTTGGCCAACCAAGCAAGCTTGCAAAGGAAATCTGCACTACAATGAAGTCTCACTGCCCCCCGGGCAAAAGGGCCATCTGAAAAAAGTGTAAAATCCAGAAAGGCAGGACAGGCCATGGAGAACTGGGAGCCTTGTTATGCTGATGGGCGGGATGTAAATTGCCAACAGCCACTCTGGAGAAGTGTATGGTGTTTCCTGAAACATCTAAAAAACAAAGCAACAGAGCCTAGGGCACTTCCACTTATGCTCCTATAGCTTAGGGAAATTCAAATCAAAAAGACACAGCCACCCCAAAGTTTGGGACGGCTCTGTTTACAAGAACCTCGTTTATGGTACAAGTTCAATATCACAGAAAGCGAAAAATGAATAAAGAATTTGTGGTACTTACGTACAATGCAATATCACTCAGCAATGAAATCTATGTCATCAGGCCCGTAGCAGCATAATGAGTGGACTCAGGTATGATGATTCTAAGAGAAATAAGTCACACAGAAAAAGAAATATCATAAGGTATCACTAATACACAGAATGTAAACTTGGCTACCCAGGAACTGAATTACAAAACAGAACAGGGTCTCAAATGTAGAAAACCAACTTATGCTTGCTTAAGGGGAAAGGTGAGTTGGGGTGCTGCATAAAACCCGAGATTGAAATTAGCACAGATACCGTTCCATAAGCCAAATATGTAATAGACAAGAGCTACTCCTTGCTCAACGAAGTGGACGCAGCACCCCATATTAAACGCCTAAGGATATACCTGACTAGTAAGAATCTTAAAACCTATGGATTTACATGTCTCCGAAAGAGAATCAAGCGTGTGTACAGCAGCATAAACGCAGCAGTGATTGGATTGGTTAGGTTCGGTGAGCAAATGCAGACCCTTTGAAGTCATATTTCATGGTACCCATTCCATGGGTCTCAACTCTCCAGGTTTAAGGGATTCTTCCTTCAGCTAAAACATCCATATGGAACCCAGAGTATGATCCACCGTGTGATCGGGAAACGTTTTCAAATGTGTCTCAGTTTTCGTCCCCTGGTACTCGGGTGCAACATTCCAGACGCTTTACTAACGCTCTCCCCAATTGGAGAGTCAGTGCCTTTAACCTCCTGTTTGGCCCAGTTTGCAATTTCTGCGGGAAATGAACAGGAATAGGGAGAACCAATGAGAGACTAGCTGGAGGTGTCTGGACGGGCAAATTTAACTCTCATTTCCCACCAGGAAGAGGAATTAACCAAAGGCTCAGCTTGCCATGCCGGAACCACACTAGGACCTGAAGCAATCCTGCGGTGTTGCGGCCAGCTCACAATAAAGAGAGTTGAAGAAAGGACCTCAGGGGCACTGTCATTCACAAACCTGCAGAGTTATAAATGACAGCTATCGTCCAAAAATATATTGAAGTAAGGCTGCCAAGAGCACTTGAAAGCGGGGCAGAATTGCAGGAAACCGATTTCAGGAGGTAGACTGGAATTGCATGAAAAGCATAGGAAAAGAGGCAGAACGTCCACAATGATGCACTTGGCCAAAAAGGGCATATGCGTTTTTTCCTGAATATATTCAGGAAAAAACGCATACGCCCTTTTTGGCCAACCAAGCAAGCTTGCAAAGGAAATCTGCACTACAATGAAGTCTCACTGCCCCCCGGGCAAAAGGGCCATCTGAAAAAAGTGTAAAATCCAGAAAGGCAGGACAGGCCATGGAGAACTGGGAGCCTTGTTATGCTGATGGGCGGGATGTAAATTGCCAACAGCCACTCTGGAGAAGTGTATGGTGTTTCCTGAAACATCTAAAAAACAAAGCAACAGAGCCTAGGGCACTTCCACTTATGCTCCTATAGCTTAGGGAAATTCAAATCAAAAAGACACAGCCACCCCAAAGTTTGGGACGGCTCTGTTTACAAGAACCTCGTTTATGGTACAAGTTCAATATCACAGAAAGCGAAAAATGAATAAAGAATTTGTGGTACTTACGTACAATGCAATATCACTCAGCAATGAAATCTATGTCATCAGGCCTGTAGCAGCATAATGAGGGGACTCAGGTACGATGATTCTAAGAGAAATAAGTCACACAGAAAAAGAAATATCATAAGGTATCACTAATACACGGAATGTAAACTTGGCTACCCAGGAACTGAATTACAAAACAGAACAGGGTCTCAAATGTAGAAAACCAACTTATGCTTGCTTAAGGGGAAAGGTGAGTTGGGGTGCTGCATAAAACCAGAGATTGAAATTAGCACAGATACCGTTCCATAAGCCAAATATGTAATAGACAAGAGCTACTCCTTGCTCAACGAAGTGCACTCAACACCCCATATTAAACGCCTAACAATATAGCTGACTAGTAAGAATCTTAAAACCTATGGATTTACATGTCTCCGAAAGAGAATCAAGCGTGTGTACAGCAGCATAAACGCAGCAGTGATAGGATTGTTGAGGTTCGGTGAGCAAATGCAGACCCTTTGAAGTCATATTGCATGGTACCCATTCCATGGGTCTCAACTCTCCAGGTTTAAGGGATTCTTCCTTCAGCTAAAACATGCATGTGGAACCCAGAGTATGATCCACCGTGTGATCGGGAAACGTGTTCAAATGTGTCTCAGTTTTCGTCCCCTGGTACTCGGGTGCAACATTCCAGACGCTTTACTAACACTCTCCCCACTTGGAGAGTCAGTGCCTTTAACCTCCTGTTTGGCCCAGTTTGCAATTTCTGAGGGAAATGAACAGGAATAGGGAGAACCAATGAGAGACTAGCTGGAGGTGTCTGGACGGGCAAATTTAACTCTCATTTCCCACCAGGAAGAGGAATTAACCAAAGGCTCAGCTTGCCATGCCGGAACCACACTAGGACCTGAAGCAATCCTGCGGTGTTGCGGCCAGCTCACAATAAAGAGAGTTGAAGAAAGGACCTCAGGGGCACTGTCATTCACAAACCTGCAGAGTTATAAATGACAGCTATCGTCCAAAAATATATTGAAGTAAGGCTGCCAAGAGCACTTGAAAGCGGGGCAGAATTGCAGGACACCGATTTCAGGAGGTAGACTGGAATTGCATGAAAAGCATAGGAAAAGAGGCAGAACGTCAACAATGATGCACTTGGCCAAAAAGGGCGTATGCGTTTTTTCCTGAATATATTCAGGAAAAAACGCATACGCCCTTTTTGGCCAACCAAGCAAGCTTGCAAAGGATATCTGCACTACAATGAAGTCTCACTGCCCCCCGGGCAAAAGGGCCATCTGAAAAAAGTGTAAAATCCAGAAAGGCAGGACAGGCCATGGAGAACTGGGAGCCTTGTTATGCTGATGGGCGGGATGTAAATTGCCAACAGCCACTCTGGAGAAGTGTATGGTGTTTCCTGAAACATCTAAAAAACAAAGCAACAGAGCCTAGGGCACTTCCACTTATGCTCCTATAGCTTAGGGAAATTAAAATCAAAAAGACACAGCCACCCCAAAGTTTGGGACGGCTCTGTTTACAAGAACCTCGTTTATGGTACAAGTTCAATATCACAGAAAGCGAAAAATGAATAAAGAATTTGTGGTACTTACGTACAATGCAATATCACTCAGCAATGAAATCTATGTCATCAGGCCCGTAGCAGCATAATGAGGGGATTCAGATACGATGATTCTAAGTGAAATATGTCACACAGAAAAAGAAATATCATAAGGTATCACTAATACACGGAATGTAAACTTGGCTACACAGGAACTGAATTACAAAACAGAACAGGGTCTCAAATGTTGAAAACCAACTTATGCTTGCTTAAGGGGAAAGGTGAGTTGGGGTGCTGCATAAAACCAGAGATTGAAATTAGCACAGATACCGTTCCATAAGCCAAATATGTAATAGACAAGAGCTACTCCTTGCTCAACGAAGTGGACGCAGCACCCCATATTAAACGCCTAAGAATATACCTGACTAGTAAGAATCTTAAAACCTATGGATTTACATGTCTCTGAAAGAGAAAAAAGCGTGTGTACAGCAGCATAAACGCAGCAGTGATAGGATTGGTGAGGTTCGGTGAGCAAATGCAGACCCTTTGAAGTCATATTGCATGGTACCCATTCCATGGGTCTCAACTCTCCAGGCTTAAGGGATTCTTCCTTCAGCTAAAACATGCATATGGAACCCAGAGTATGATCCACCCTGTGATCGGGAAACGTGTTCAAATGTGTCTCAGTTTTCGTCCCCTGGTACTCGGGTGCAACATTCCAGACGCTTTACTAACACTCTCCCCACTTGGAGAGTCAGTGCCTTTAACGTCGTGTTTGGCCCAGTTTGCAATTTCTGCGGGAAATGAACAGGAATAGGGAGAACCAATGAGAGACTAGCTGGAGGTGTCTGGACGGGCAAATTTAACTCTCATTTCCCACCAGGAAGAGGAATTAACCAAAGGCTCAGCTTGCCGTGCCGGAACCACACTAGGGCCTGAAGCAATCTTGCGGTGTTGCGGCCAGCTCACAAGAAAGCGAGTTGAACAAAGGAGCTCAGGGGCACTGTCATTCACAAACCTGCAGAGTTATAAATGACAGCTATCGTCCAAAAATATATTGAAGTAAGGCTGCCAAGAGGACTTGAAAGCGGGGCAGAATTGCAGGACACCGATTTCAGGAGGTAGACTGGAATTGCATGAAAAGCATAGGAAAAGAGGCAGAACGTCCACAATGATGCACTTGGCCAAAAAGGGCGTATGCGTTTTTTCCTGAATATATTCAGGAAAAAACGCATACGCACTTTTTGGCCAACCAAGCAAGCTTGCAAAGGAAATCTGCACTACAATGAAGTCTCACTGCCCCACAGGCAAAAGGGCCATCTGAAAAAAGTGTAAAATCCAGAAAGGCAGGACAGGCCATGGAGAACTGGGAGCCTTGTTATGCTGATGGGCGGGATGTAAATTGCCAACAGCCACTCTGGAGAAGTGTATGGTGTTTCCTGAAACATCTAAAAAACAAAGCAACAGAGCCTAGGGCACTTCCACTTATGCTCCTATAGCTTAGGGAAATTCAAATCAAAAAGACACAGCCACCCCAAAGTTTGGGACGGCTCTGTTTACAAGAACCTCGTTTATGGTACAAGTTCAATATCACAGAAAGCGAAAAATGAATAAAGAATTTGTGGTACTTATATACAATGCAATATCAGTCAGCAATGAAATCTATGTCATCAGGTCCGTAGCAGCATAATGAGTGGACTCAGGTACGATGATTCTAAGAGAAATAAGTCACACAGAAAAAGAAATATCATAAGGTATCACTAATACACGGAATGTAAACTTGGCTACCCAGGAACTGAATTACAAAACAGAACAGGGTCTCAAATGTAGAAAACCAACTTATGCTTGCTTAAGGGGAAAAGTGAGTTGGGTTGCTGCATGAAACCAGAGATTGAAATTAGCACAGATACCGTTCCATAAGCCAAATATGTAATAGACAAGAGCTACTCCTTGCTCAACGAAGTGGACGCAGCACCCCATATTAAACGCCTAAGAATATACCTGACTAGTAAGAATCTTAAAACCTATGGATTTACATGTCTCTGAAAGAGAATCAAGCGTGTGTACAGCAGCATAAATGCAGCAGTGATAGGATTGGTGAGGTTCGCTGAGCAAATGCAGACCCTTTGAACTCATATAGCATGGTACCCATTCCATGGGTCTCAACTCTCCAGGTTTAAGGGATTCTTCCTTCAGCTAAAACATCCATATGGAACCCAGAGTATGATCCACCGTGTGATCGAGAAACGTGTTCAAATGTGTCTCAGTTTTCGTCCCCTGGTACTCGGGTGCAACATTCCAGACGCTTTACTAACACTCTCCCCACTTGGAGAGTCAGTGCCTTTAACGTCGTGTTTGGCCCAGTTTGCAATTTCTGCGGGAAATGAACAGGAATAGGGAGAACCAATGAGAGACTAGCTGGAGGTGTCTGGACGGGCAAATTTAACTCTCATTTCCCACCAGGAAGAGGAATTAACCAAAGGCTCAGCTTGCCGTGCCGGAACCACACTAGGGCCTGAAGCAATCTTGCGGTGTTGCGGCCAGCTCACAAGAAAGCGAGTTGAAGAAAGGAGCTCAGGGGCACTGTCATTCACAAACCTGCAGAGTTATAAATGACAGCTATCGTCCAAAAATATATTGAAGTAAGGCTGCCAAGAGGACTTGAAAGCGGGGCAGAATTGCAGGAAACCGATTTCAGGAGGTAGACTGGAATTGCATGAAAAGCATAGGAAAAGAGGCAGAACGTCCACAATGATGCACTTGGCCAAAAAGGGCGTATGCGTTTTTTCCTGAATATATTCAGGAAAAAACGCATACGCACTTTTTGGCCAACCAAGCAAGCTTGCAAAGGAAATCTGCACTACAATGAAGTCTCACTGCCCCACAGGCAAAAGGGCCATCTGAAAAAAGTGTAAAATCCAGAAAGGCAGGACAGGCCATGGAGAACTGGGAGCCTTG
Organism: Lagenorhynchus albirostris; assembly: GCF_949774975.1. Classification (NCBI taxonomy): domain Eukaryota; kingdom Metazoa; phylum Chordata; class Mammalia; order Artiodactyla; family Delphinidae; genus Lagenorhynchus; species Lagenorhynchus albirostris. The sequence continues at coordinate 105,461,276 of NC_083095.1, read as the reverse complement.
TTATGCTGATGGGCGGGATGTAAATTGCCAACAGCCACTCTGGAGAAGTGTATGGTGTTTCCTGAAACATCTAAAAAACAAAGCAACAGAGCCTAGGGCACTTCCACTTATGCTCCTATAGCTTAGGGAAATTAAAATAAAAAAGACACAGCCACCCCAAAGTTTGGGACGGCTCTGTTTACAAGAACCTCGTTTATGGTACAAGTTCAATATCACAGAAAGCGAAAAATGAATAAAGAATTTGTGGTACTTATGTACAATGCAATATCAGTCAGCAATGAAATCTATGTCATCAGGTCCGTAGCAGCATAATGAGTGGACTCAGGTACGATGATTCTAAGAGAAATAAGTCACACAGAAAAAGAAATATCATAAGGTATCACTAATACACGGAATGTAAACTTGGCTACCCAGGAACTGAATTACAAAACAGAACAGGGTCTCAAATGTAGAAAACCAACTTATGCTTGCTTAAGGGGAAAAGTGAGTTGGGTTGCTGCATGAAACCAGAGATTGAAATTAGCACAGATACCGTTCCATAAGCCAAATATGTAATAGACAAGAGCTACTCCTTGCTCAATGAAGTGGACGCAGCACCCCATATTAAACGCCTAAGAATATACCTGACTAGTAAGAATCTTAAAACCTATGGATTTACATGTCTCTGAAAGAGAATCAAGCGTGTGTACAGCAGCATAAATGCAGCAGTGATAGGATTGGTGAGGTTCGCTGAGCAAATGCAGACCCTTTGAACTCATATAGCATGGTACCCATTCCATGGGTCTCAACTCTCCAGGTTTAAGGGATTCTTCCTTCAGCTAAAACATCCATATGGAACCCAGAGTATGATCCACCGTGTGATCGGGAAACGTGTTCAAATGTGTCTCAGTTTTCGTCCCCTGGTACTCGGGTGCAACATTCCAGACGCTTTACTAACACTCTCCCCACTTGGAGAGTCAGTGCCTTTAACGTCGTGTTTGGCCCAGTTTGCAATTTCTGCGGGAAATGAACAGGAATAGGGAGAACCAATGAGAGACTAGCTGGAGGTGTCTGGACGGGCAAATTTAACTCTCATTTCCCACCAGGAAGAGGAGTTAACCAAAGGCTCAGCTTGCCGTGCCGGAACCACACTACGGCCTGAAGCAATCTTGTGGTGTTGCGGCCAGCTCACAAGAAAGCGAGTTGAACAAAGGAGCTCAGGGGCACTGTCATTCACAAGCCTGCAGAGTTATAAATGACAGCTACCGTCCAAAAATATATTGAAGTAAGGCTGCCAAGAGGACTTGAAAGCGGGGCAGAATTGCAGGAAACCGATTTCAGGAGGTAGACTGGAATTGCATGAAAAGCATAGGAAAAGAGGCAGAACGTCCACAATGATGCACTTGGCCAAAAAGGGCGTATGCGTTTTTTCCTGAATATATTCAGGAAAAAACGCATACGCCCTTTTTGGCCAACCAAGCAAGCTTGCAAAGGAAATCTGCACTACAATGAAGTCTCACTGCCCCCGGGGCAAAAGGGCCATCTGAAAAAAGTGTAAAATCCAGAAAGGCAAGACAGGCCATGGAGAATTGGGAGCCTTGTTATGCTGATGGGGGGGATGTAAATTGCCAACAGCCACTCTGGAGAAGTGTATGGTTTTTCCTGAAACATCTAAAAAACAAAGCAACAGAGCCTAGGGCACTTCCACTTATGCTCCTATAGCTTAGGGAAATTAAAATCAAAAAGACACAGCCACCCCAAAGTTTGGTACGGCTCTGTTTACAAGAACCTCGTTTATGGTACAAGTTCATTATCACAGAAAGCGAAAAATGAATAAAGAATTTGTGGTACTTACGTACAATGCAATACCACTCAGCAATGAAATCTATGTCATCAGGCCCGTAGCAGCATAATGAGTGGATTCAGATACGATGATTCTAAGTGAAATATGTCACACAGAAAAAGAAATGTCATAAGGTATCACTAATACACGGAATGTAAACTTGGCTACCCAGGAACTGAATTACAAAACAGAACAGGGTCTCAAATGTTGAAAACCAACTTATGCTTGCTTAAGGGAAAGGTGAGTTGGGGTGCTGCATAAAACCAGAGATTGAAATTAGCACAGATACCGTTCCATAAGCCAAATATGTAATAGACAAGAGCTACTCCTTGCTCAACGAAGTGGACGCAGCACCCCATATTAAACGCCTAAGAATATACCTGACTAGTAAGAATCTTAAAACCTATGGATTTACATTTCTCCGAAAGAGAATCAAGCGTGTGTACAGCAGCATAAACGCAGCAGTGATAGGATTGTTGAGGTTCGGTGAGCAAATGCAGACCCTTTGAAGTCATATTGCATGGTACCCATTCCATGGGTCTCAACTCTCCAGGTTTAAGGGATTCTTCCTTCAGCTAAAACATGCATGTGGAACCCAGAGTATGATCCACCGTGTGATCGGGAAACGTTTTCAAATGTGTCTCTGTTTTCGTCCCCTGGTACTCGGGTGCAACATTCCAGACGCTTTACTAACACTCTCCCCACTTGGAGAGTCAGTGCCTTTAACCTCCTGTTTGGCCCAGTTTGCAATTTCTGCGGGAAATGAACAGGAATAGGGAGAACCAATGAGAGACTAGCTGGAGGTGTCTGGACGGGCAAATTTAACTCTCATTTCCCACCAGGAAGAGGAATTAACCAAAGGCTCAGCTTGCCATGCCAAAACCACACTAGGGCCTGAAGCAATCCTGCGGTGTTGCGGCCAGCTCACAATAAAGAGAGTTGAAGAAAGGAGCTCAGGGGCACTGTCATTCACAAACATGCAGAGTTATAAATGACAGCTATCGTCCAAAAATATATTGAAGTAAGGCTGCCAAGAGCACTTGAAAGCGGGGCAGAATTGCAGGACACCGATTTCAGGAGGTAGACTGGAATTGCATGAAAAGCATAGGAAAAGAGGCAGAACGTCCACAATGATGCACTTGGCCAAAAAGGGCGTATGCGTTTTTTTCCTGAATATATTCAGGAAAAAACGCATACGCCCTTTTTGGCCAACCAAGCAAGCTTGCAAAGGAAATCTGCACTACAATGAAGTCTCACTGCCCCACAGGCAAAAGGGCCATCTGAAAAAAGTGTAAAATCCAGAAAGGCAGGACAGGCCATGGAGAACTGGGAGCCTTGTTATGCTGATGGGCGGGATGTAAATTGCCAACAGCCACTCTGGAGAAGTGTATGGTGTTTCCTGAAACATCTAAAAAACAAAGCAACAGAGCCTAGGGCACTTCCACTTATGCTCCTATAGCTTAGGGAAATTAAAATAAAAAAGACACAGCCACCCCAAAGTTTGGGACGGCTCTGTTTAGAAGAACCTCGTTTATGGTACAAGTTCAATATCACAGAAAGCGAAAAATGAATAAAGAATTTGTGTACTTATGTACAATGCAATATCACTCAGCAATGAAATCTATGTCATCAGGCCTGTAGCAGCATAATGAGTGGACTCAGGTACGATGATTCTAAGAGAAATAAGTCACACAGAAAAAGAAATATCATAAGGTATCACTAATACACGGAATGTAAACTTGGCTACCCAGGAACTGAATTACAAAACAGAACAGGGTCTCAAATGTAGAAAACCAACTTATGCTTGCTTAAGGGGAAAGGTGAGTTGGGGTGCTGCATAAAACCAGAGATTGAAATTAGCACAGATACCGTTCCATAAGCCAAATATGTAATAGACAAGAGCTACTCCTTCCTCAACGAAGTGGACTCAACACCCCATATTAAACGCCTAAGAATATACCTGACTAGTAAGAATCTTAAAACCTATGGATTTACATGTCTCTGAAAGAGAATCAAGCGTGTGTACAGCAGCATAAATGCAGCAGTGATAGGATTGGTGAGGTTCCGTGAGCAAATGCAGACCCTTTGAAGTCATATAGCATGGTACCCATTCCATGGGTCTCAACTCTCCAGGTTTAAGGGATTCTTCCTTCAGCTAAAACATGCATATGGAACCCAGAGTATGATCCACCGTGTGATCGGGAAACGTGTTCAAATGTGTCTCAGTTTTCGTCCCCTGGTACTCGGGTGCAACATTCCAGACGCTTTACTAACACTCTCCCCACTTGGAGAGTCAGTGCCTTTAACGTCGTGTTTGGCCCAGTTTGCAATTTCTGCGGGAAATGAACAGGAATAGGGAGAACCAATGAGAGACTAGCTGGAGGTGTCTGGACGGGCAAATTTAACTCTCATTTCCCACCAGGAAGAGGAGTTAACCAAAGGCTCAGCTTGCCGTGCCGGAACCACACTAGGGCCTGAAGCAATCTTGCGGTGTTGCGGCCAGCTCACAAGAAAGCGAGTTGAACAAAGGAGCTCAGGGGCACTGTCATTCACAAACCTGCAGAGTTATAAATGACAGCTATCGTCCAAAAATATATTGAAGTAAGGCTGCCAAGAGGACTTGAAAGCGGGGCAGAATTGCAGGACACCGATTTCAGGAGGTAGACTGGAATTGCATGAAAAGCATAGGAAAAGAGGCAGAACGTCCACAATGATGCACTTGGCCAAAAAGGGCGTATGCGTTTTTTCCTGAATATATTCAGGAAAAAACGCATACGCCCTTTTTGGCCAACCAAGCAAGCTTGCAAAGGAAATCTGCACTACAATGAAGTCTCACTGCCCCACAGGCAAAAGGGCCATCTGAAAAAAGTGTAAAATCCAGAAAGGCAGGACAGGCCATGGAGAACTGGGAGCCTTGTTATGCTGATGGGCGGGATGTAAATTGCCAACAGCCACTCTGGAGAAGTGTATGGTGTTTCCTGAAACATCTAAAAAACAAAGCAACAGAGCCTAGGGCACTTCCACTTATGCTCCTATAGCTTAGGGAAATTCAAATCAAAAAGACACAGCCACCCCAAAGTTTGGGACGGCTCTGTTTACAAGAACCTCGTTTATGGTACAAGTTCATTATCACAGAAGGCGAAAAATGAATAAAGAATTTGTGGTACTTACGTACAATGCAATACCACTCAGCAATGAAATCTATGTCATCAGGCCCGTAGCAGCATAATGAGTGGATTCAGATACGATGATTCTAAGTGAAATATGTCACACAGAAAAAGAAATATCATAAGGTATCACTAATACACGGAATATAAACTTGGCTACCCAGGAACTGAATTACAAAACAGAACAGGGTCTCAAATGTAGAAAACCAACTTATGCTTGCTTAAGGGGAAAGGTGAGTTGGGGTGCTGCATAAAACCAGAGATTGAAATTAGCACAGATACCGTTCCATAAGCCAAATATGTAATAGAAAAGAGCTACTCCTTGCTCAACGAAGTGGACTCAACACCCCATATTAAACGCCTAAGAATATAGCTGACTAGTAAGAATCTTAAAACCTATGGATTTACATGTCTCCGAAAGAGAATCAAGCGTGTGTACAGCAGCATAAACGCAGCAGTGATAGGATTGTTGAGGTTCGGTGAGCAAATGCAGACCCTTTGAAGTCATATTGCATGGTACCCATTCCATGGGTCTCAACTCTCCAGGTTTAAGGGATTCTTCCTTCAGCTAAAACATCCATACGGAACCCAGAGTATGATCCACCGTGTGATCGGGAAACGTGTTCAATAGTGTCTCAGTTTTCGTCCCCTGGTACTCGGGTGCAACATTCCAGACGCTTTACTAACACTCTCCCCACTTGGAGAGTCAGTGCCTTTAACCTCCTGTTTGGCCCAGTTTGCAATTTCTGCGGGAAATGAACAGGAATAGGGAGAACCAATGAGAGACTAGCTGGAGGTGTCTGGACGGGCAAATTTAACTCTCATTTCCCACCAGGAAGAGGAGTTAACCAAAGGCTCAGCTTGCCGTGCCGGAACCACACTACGGCCTGAAGCAATCTTGCGGTGTTGCGGCCAGCTCACAAGAAAGCGAGTTGAACAAAGGAGCTCAGGGGTACTGTCATTCACAAGCCTGCAGAGTTATAAATGACAGCTACCGTCCAAAAATATATTGAAGTAAGGCTGCCAAGAGGACTTGAAAGCGGGGCAGAATTGCAGGAAACCGATTTCAGGAGGTAGACTGGAATTGCATGAAAAGCATAGGAAAAGAGGCAGAACGTCAACAATGATGCACTTGGCCAAAAAGGGCGTATGCGTTTTTTCCTGAATATATTCAGGAAAAAACGCATACGCCCTTTTTGGCCAACCAAGCAAGCTTGCAAAGGAAATCTGCACTACAATGAAGTCTCACTGCCCCCCGGGCAAAAGGGCCATCAGAAAAAAGTGTAAAATCCAGAAAGGCAGGACAGGCCATGGAGAACTGGGAGCCTTGTTATGCTGATGGGCGGGATGTAAATTGCCAACAGCCACTCTGGAGAAGTGTATGGTGTTTCCTGAAACATCTAAAAAACAAAGCAACAGAGCCTAGGGCACTTCCACTTATGCTCCTATAGCTTAGGGAAATTAAAATCAAAAAGACACAGCCACCCCAAAGTTTGGGACGGCTTTGTTTACAAGAACCTCGTTTATGGTACAAGTTCAATATCACAGAAAGCGAAAAATGAATAAAGAATTTGTGGTACTTACGTACAATGCAATATCACTCAGCAATGAAATCTATGTCATCAGGCCCGTAGCAGCATAATGAGTGGACTCAGGTACGATGATTCTAAGAGAAATAAGTCACACAGAAAAAGAAATGTCATAAGGTATCACTAATACACGGAATGTAAACTTGGCTACCCAGGAACTGAATTACAAAACAGAACAGGGTCTCAAATGTTGAAAACCAACTTATGCTTGCTTAAGGGAAAGGTGAGTTGGGGTGCTGCATAAAACCAGAGATTGAAATTAGCACAGATACCGTTCCATAAGCCAAATATGTAATAGACAAGAGCTACTCCTTGCTCAACGAAGTGGACGCAGCACCCCATATTAAACGCCTAAGAATATACCTGACTAGTAAGAATCTTAAAATCTATGGATTTACATGTCTCCGAAAGAGAATCAAGCGTGTGTACAGCAGCATAAACGCAGCAGTGATAGGATTGTTGAGGTTCGGTGAGCAAATGCAGACCCTTTGAAGTCATATTGCATGGTACCCATTCCATGGGTCTCAACTCTCCAGGTTTAAGGGATTCTTCCTTCAGCTAAAACATGCATGTGGAACCCAGAGTATGATCCACCGTGTGATCGGGAAACGTTTTCAAATGTGTCTCTGTTTTCGTCCCCTGGTACTCGGGTGCAACATTCCAGACGCTTTACTAACACTCTCCCCACTTGGAGAGTCAGTGCCTTTAACCTCCTGTTTGGCCCAGTTTGCAATTTCTGCGGGAAATGAACAGGAATAGGGAGAACCAATGAGAGACTAGCTGGAGGTGTCTGGACGGGCAAATTTAACTCTCATTTCCCACCAGGAAGAGGAATTAACCAAAGGCTCAGCTTGCCATGCCAAAACCACACTAGGGCCTGAAGCAATCCTGCGGTGTTGCGGCCAGCTCACAATAAAGAGAGTTGAAGAAAGGAGCTCAGGGGCACTGTCATTCACAAACATGCAGAGTTATAAATGACAGCTATCGTCCAAAAATATATTGAAGTAAGGCTGCCAAGAGCACTTGAAAGCGGGGCAGAATTGCAGGACACCGATTTCAGGAGGTAGACTGGAATTGCATGAAAAGCATAGGAAAAGAGGCAGAACGTCCACAATGATGCACTTGGCCAAAAAGGGCGTATGCGTTTTTTTCCTGAATATATTCAGGAAAAAACGCATACGCCCTTTTTGGCCAACCAAGCAAGCTTGCAAAGGAAATCTGCACTACAATGAAGTCTCACTGCCCCACAGGCAAAAGGGCCATCTGAAAAAAGTGTAAAATCCAGAAAGGCAGGACAGGCCATGGAGAACTGGGAGCCTTGTTATGCTGATGGGCGGGATGTAAATTGCCAACAGCCACTCTGGAGAAGTGTATGGTGTTTCCTGAAACATCTAAAAAACAAAGCAACAGAGCCTAGGGCACTTCCACTTATGCTCCTATAGCTTAGGGAAATTAAAATAAAAAAGACACAGCCACCCCAAAGTTTGGGACGGCTCTGTTTAGAAGAACCTCGTTTATGGTACAAGTTCAATATCACAGAAAGCGAAAAATGAATAAAGAATTTGTGTACTTATGTACAATGCAATATCACTCAGCAATGAAATCTATGTCATCAGGCCTGTAGCAGCATAATGAGTGGACTCAGGTACGATGATTCTAAGAGAAATAAGTCACACAGAAAAAGAAATATCATAAGGTATCACTAATACACGGAATGTAAACTTGGCTACCCAGGAACTGAATTACAAAACAGAACAGGGTCTCAAATGTAGAAAACCAACTTATGCTTGCTTAAGGGGAAAGGTGAGTTGGGGTGCTGCATAAAACCAGAGATTGAAATTAGCACAGATACCGTTCCATAAGCCAAATATGTAATAGACAAGAGCTACTCCTTCCTCAACGAAGTGGACTCAACACCCCATATTAAACGCCTAAGAATATACCTGACTAGTAAGAATCTTAAAACCTATGGATTTACATGTCTCTGAAAGAGAATCAAGCGTGTGTACAGCAGCATAAATGCAGCAGTGATAGGATTGGTGAGGTTCCGTGAGCAAATGCAGACCCTTTGAAGTCATATAGCATGGTACCCATTCCATGGGTCTCAACTCTCCAGGTTTAAGGTATTCTTCCTTCAGCTAAAACATGCATGTGGAACCCAGAGTATGATCCACCGTGTGATCGGGAAACGTGTTCAAATGTGTCTCAGTTTTTGTCCCCTGGTACTCGGGTGCAACATTCCAGACGCTTTACTAACACTCTCCCCACTTGGAGAGTCAGTGCCTTTAACCTCCTGTTTGGCCCAGTTTGCAATTTCTGCGGGAAATGAACAGGAATAGGGAGAACCAATGAGAGACTAGCTGGAGGTGTCTGGACGGGCAAATTTAACTCTCATTTCCCACCAGGAAGAGGAATTAACCAAAGGCTCAGCTTGCCGTGCCGGAACCACACTAGGGCCTGAAGCAATCTTGCTGTGTTGCGGCCTGCTCACAAGAAAGCGAGTTGAACAAAGGAGCTCAGGGTCACTGTCATTCACAAACCTGCAGAGTTATAAATGACAGCTATCGTCCAAAAATATATTGAAGTAAGGCTGCCAAGAGGACTTGAAAGCGGGGCAGAATTGCAGGACACCGATTTCAGGAGGTAGACTGGAATTGCATGAAAAGCATAGGAATAGAGGCAGAACGTCCACAATGATGCACTTGGCCAAAAAGGGCGTATGCGTTTTTTCCTGAATATATTCAGGAAAAAACGCATACGCCCTTTTTGGCCAACCAAGCAAGCTTGCAAAGGAAATCTGCACTACAATGAAGTCTCACTGCCCCCCGGGCAAAAGGGCCATCTGAAAAAAGTGTAAAATCCAGAAAGGCAGGACAGGCCATGGAGAACTGGGAGCCTTGTTATGCTGATGGGCGGGATGTAAATTGCCAACAGCCACTCTGGAGAAGTGTATGGTGTTTCCTGAAACATCTAAAAAACAAAGCAACAGAGCCTAGGGCACTTCCACTTATGCTCCTATAGCTTAGGGAAATTCAAATCAAAAAGACACAGCCACCCCAAAGTTTGGGACGGCTCTGTTTACAAGAACCTCGTTTATGGTACAAGTTCAATATCACAGAAAGCGAAAAATGAATAAAGAATTTGTGTACTTACGTACAATGCAATATCACTCAGCAATGAAATCTATGTCATCAGGCCCATAGCAGCATAATGAGTGGACTCAGGTACGATGATTCTAAGAGAAATAAGTCACACAGAAAAAGAAATATCATAAGGTATCACTAATACACGGAATGTAAACTTGGCTACCCAGGAACTGAATTACAAAACAGAACAGGGTCTCAAATGTAGAAAACCAACTTATGCTTGCTTAAGGGGAAAGGTGAGTTGGGTTGCTGCATAAAACCAGAGATTGAAATTAGCACAGATACCGTTCCATAAGCCAAATATGTAATAGACAAGAGCTACTCCTTCCTCAACGAAGTGGACTCAACACCCCATATTAAACGCCTAAGAATATACCTGACTAGTAAGAATCTTAAAACCTATGGATTTACATGTCTCTGAAAGAGAATCAAGCGTGTGTACAGCAGCATAAATGCAGCAGTGATAGGATTGGTGAGGTTCGGTGAGCAAATGCAGACCCTTTGAAGTCATATAGCATGGTACCCATTCCATGGGTCTCAACTCTCCAGGTTTAAGGGATTCTTCCTTCAGCTAAAACATGCATATGGAACCCAGAGTATGATCCACCGTGTGATCGGGAAACGTGTTCAAATGTGTCTCAGTTTTCGTCCCCTGGTACTCGGGTGCAACATTCCAGACGCTTTACTAACACTCTCCCCACTTGGAGAGTCAGTGCCTTTAACCTCCTGTTTGGCCCAGTTTGCAATTTCTGCGGGAAATGAACAGGAATAGGGAGAACCAATGAGAGACTAGCTGGAGGTGTCTGGACGGGCAAATTTAACTCTCATTTCCCACCAGGAATAGGAGTTAACCAAAGGCTCAGCTTGCCGTGCCGGAACCACACTAGGGCCTGAAGCAATCTTGCGGTGTTGCGGCCAGCTCACAAGAAAGCGAGTTGAACAAAGGAGCTCAGGGGCACTGTCATTCACAAACCTGCAGAGTTATAAATGACAGCTATCGTCCAAAAATATATTGAAGTAAGGCTGCCAAGAGGACTTGAAAGCGGGGCAGAATTGCAGGAAACCGATTTCAGGAGGTAGACTGGAATTGCATGAAAAGCATAGGAAAAGAGGCAGAACGTCCACAATGATGCACTTGGCCAAAAAGGGCGTATGCGTTTTTTCCTGAATATATTCAGGAAAAAACGCATACGCCCTTTTTGGCCAACCAAGCAAGCTTGCAAAGGAAATCTGCACTACAATGAAGTCTCACTGCCCCACAGGCAAAAGGGCCATCTGAAAAAAGTGTAAAATCCAGAAAGGCAGGACAGGCCATGGAGAACTGGGAGCCTTGTTATGCTGATGGGCGGGATGTAAATTGCCAACAGCCACTCTGGAGAAGTGTATGGTGTTTCCTGAAACATCTAAAAAACAAAGCAACAGAGCCTAGGGCACTTCCACTTATGCTCCTATAGCTTAGGGAAATTCAAATCAAAAAGACACAGCCACCCCAAAGTTTGGGACGGCTCTGTTTACAAGAACCTCGTTTATGGTACAAGTTCAATATCACAGAAAGCGAAAAATGAATAAAGAATTTGTGGTACTTACGTACAATGCAATACCACTCAGCAATGAAATCTATGTCATCAGGCCCGTAGCAGCATAATGAGTGGATTCAGATACGATGATTCTAAGTGAAATATGTCACACAGAAAAAGAAATATCATAAGGTATCACTAATACACGGAATGTAAACTTGGCTACCCAGGAACTGAATTACAAAACAGAACAGGGTCTCAAATGTAGAAAACCAACTTATGCTTGCTTAAGGGGAAAGGTGAGTTGGGGTGCTGCATAAAACCAGAGATTGAAATTAGCACAGATACCGTTCCATAAGCCAAATATGTAATAGAAAAGAGCTACTCCTTGCTCAACGAAGTGGACTCAACACCCCATATTAAACGCCTAAGAATATAGCTGACTAGTAAGAATCTTAAAACCTATGGATTTACATGTCTCCGAAAGAGAATCAAGCGTGTGTACAGCAGCATAAACGCAGCAGTGATAGGATTGTTGAGGTTCGGTGAGCAAATGCAGACCCTTTGAAGTCATATTGCATGGTACCCATTCCATGGGTCTCAACTCTCCAGGTTTAAGGGATTCTTCCTTCAGCTAAAACATCCATACGGAACCCAGAGTATGATCCACCGTGTGATCGGGAAACGTGTTCAAATGTGTCTCAGTTTTCGTCCCCTGGTACTCGGGTGCAACATTCCAGACGCTTTACTAACACTCTCCCCACTTGGAGAGTCAGTGCCTTTAACCTCCTGTTTGGCCCAGTTTGCAATTTCTGCGGGAAATGAACAGGAATAGGGAGAACCAATGAGAGACTAGCTGGAGGTGTCTGGACGGGCAAATTTAACTCTCATTTCCCACCAGGAAGAGGAATTAACCAAAGGCTCAGCTTGCCATGCCGGAACCACACTAGGGCCTGAATCAATCTTGCAGTGTTGCGGCCAGCTCACAAGAAAGCGAGTTGAAGAAAGGAGCTCAGGGGCACTGTCATTCACAAACCTGCAGAGTTATAAATGACAGCTATCGTCCAAAAATATATTGAAGGAAGGCTGCCAAGAGGACTTGAAAGCGGGGCAGAATTGCAGGACACCGATTTCAGGAGGTAGACTGGAATTGCATGAAAAGCATAGCAAAAGAGGCAGAACGTCCACAATGATGCACTTGGCCAAGAAGGGCATATGCGTTTTTTCCTGAATATATTCAGGAAAAAACGCATACGCCCTTTTTGGCCAACCAAGCAAGCTTGCAAAGGAAATCTGCACTACAATGAAGTCTCACTGCCCCCCGGGCAAAAGGGCCATCTGAAAAAAGTGTAAAATCCAGAAAGGCAGGACAGGCCATGGAGAACTGGGAGCCTTGTTATGCTGATGGGCGGGATGTAAATTGCCAACAGCCACTCTGGAGAAGTGTATGGTGTTTCCTGAAACATCTAAAAAACAAAGCAACAGAGCCTAGGGCACTTCCACTTATGCTCCTATAGCTTAGGGAAATTAAAATCAAAAAGACACAGCCACCCCAAAGTTTGGGACGGCTTTGTTTACAAGAACCTCGTTTATGGTACAAGTTCAATATCACAGAAAGCGAAAAATGAATAAAGAATTTGTGGTACTTACGTACAATGCAATACCACTCAGCAATGAAATCTATGTCATCAGGCCCGTAGCAGCATAATGAGTGGATTCAGATACGATGATTCTAAGTGAAATATGTCACACAGAAAAAGAAATATCATAAGGTATCACTAATACACGGAATGTAAACTTGGCTACCCAGGAACTGAATTACAAAACAGAACAGGGTCTCAAATGTAGAAAACCAACTTATGCTTGCTTAAGGGGAAAGGTGAGTTGGGGTGCTGCATAAAACCAGAGATTGAAATTAGCACAGATACCGTTCCATAAGCCAAATATGTAATAGAAAAGAGCTACTCCTTGCTCAACGAAGTGGACTCAACACCCCATATTAAACGCCTAAGAATATAGCTGACTAGTAAGAATCTTAAAACCTATGGATTTACATGTCTCCGAAAGAGAATCAAGCGTGTGTACAGCAGCATAAACGCAGCAGTGATAGGATTGTTGAGGTTCGGTGAGCAAATGCAGACCCTTTGAAGTCATATTGCATGGTACCCATTCCATGGGTCTCAACTCTCCAGGTTTAAGGGATTCTTCCTTCAGCTAAAACATCCATACGGAACCCAGAGTATGATCCACCGTGTGATCGGGAAACGTGTTCAAATGTGTCTCAGTTTTCGTCCCCTGGTACTCGGGTGCAACATTCCAGACGCTTTACTAACACTCTCCCCACTTGGAGAGTCAGTGCCTTTAACCTCCTGTTTGGCCCAGTTTGCAATTTCTGCGGGAAATGAACAGGAATAGGGAGAACCAATGAGAGACTAGCTGGAGGTGTCTGGACGGGCAAATTTAACTCTCATTTCCCACCAGGAAGAGGAATTAACCAAAGGCTCAGCTTGCCATGCCGGAACCACACTAGGGCCTGAATCAATCTTGCAGTGTTGCGGCCAGCTCACAAGAAAGCGAGTTGAAGAAAGGAGCTCAGGGGCACTGTCATTCACAAACCTGCAGAGTTATAAATGACAGCTATCGTCCAAAAATATATTGAAGGAAGGCTGCCAAGAGGACTTGAAAGCGGGGCAGAATTGCAGGACACCGATTTCAGGAGGTAGACTGGAATTGCATGAAAAGCATAGCAAAAGAGGCAGAACGTCCACAATGATGCACTTGGCCAAGAAGGGCATATGCGTTTTTTCCTGAATATATTCAGGAAAAAACGCATATGCCCTTTTTGGCCAACCAAGCAAGCTTGCAAAGGAAATCTGCACTACAATGAAGTCTCACTGCCCCCCGGGCAAAAGGGCCATCTGAAAAAAGTGTAAAATCCAGAAAGGCAGGACAGGCCATGGAGAACTGGGAGCCTTGTTATGCTGATGGGCGGGATGTAAATTGCCAACAGCCACTCTGGAGAAGTGTATGGTGTTTCCTGAAACATCTAAAAAACAAAGCAACAGAGCCTAGGGCACTTCCACTTATGCTCCTATAGCTTAGGGAAATTAAAATCAAAAAGACACAGCCACCCCAAAGTTTGGGACGGCTTTGTTTACAAGAACCTCGTTTATGGTACAAGTTCAATATCACAGAAAGCGAAAAATGAATAAAGAATTTGTGGTACTTACGTACAATGCAATATCACTCAGCAATGAAATCTATGTCATCAGGCCCGTAGCAGCATAATGAGTGGACTCAGGTACGATGATTCTAAGAGAAATAAGTCACACAGAAAAAGAAATATCATAAGGTATCACTAATACACCGAATGTAAACTTGGCTACCCAGGAACTGAATTACAAATCAGAACAGGGTCTCAAATGTAGAAAACCAACTTATGCTTGCTTAAGGGGAAAGGTGAGTTGGGGTGCTGCATAAAACCCGAGATTGAAATTAGCACAGATACCGTTCCATAAGCCAAATATGTAATAGACAAGAGCTACTCCTTCCTCAACGAAGTGGACTCAACACCCCATATTAAACGCGTAAGAATATACCTGACTAGTAAGAATCTTAAAACCTATGGATTTACATGTCTCTGAAAGAGAATCAAGCGTGTGTACAGCAGCATAAATGCAGCAGTGATAGGATTGGTGAGGTTCGGTGAGCAAATGAAGACCCTTTGAAGTCATATAGCATGGTACCCATTCCATGGGTCTCAACTCTCCAGGTTTAAGGGATTCTTCCTTCAGCTAAAACATCCATATGGAACCCAGAGTATGATCCACCGTGTGATCGGGAAACGTGTTCAAATGTGTCTCAGTTTTCGTCCCCTGGTACTCGGGTGCAACATTCCAGACGCTTTACTAACACTCTCCCCACTTGGAGAGTCAGTGCCTTTAACGTCCTGTTTGGCCCAGTTTGCAATTTCTGCGGGAAATGAACAGGAATAGGGAGAACCAATGAGAGACTAGCTGGAGGTGTCTGGACGTGCAAATTTAACTCTCATTTCCCACCAGGAAGAGGAGTTAACCAAAGACTCAGCTTGCCGTGCCGGAACCACACTAGGGCCTGAAGCAATCTTGCGGTGTTGCGGCCAGTTCACAAGAAAGCGAGTTGAACAAAGGAGCTCAGAGGCACTGTCATTCACAAACCTGCAGAGTTATAAATGACAGCTACCGTCCAAAAATATATTGAAGTAAGGCTGCCAAGAGGACTTGAAAGCGGGGCAGAATTGCAGGAAACTGATTTCAGGAGGTAGACTGGAATTGCATGAAAAGCATAGGAAAAGAGGCAGAACGTCCACAATGATGCACTTGGCCAAAAAGGGGGTATGCGTTTTTTCCTGAATATATTCAGGAAAAAACGCATACGCCCCTTTTGGCCAACCAAGCAAGCTTGCAAAGGAAATCTGCACTACAATGAAGTCTCACTGCCCCCGGGCAAAAGGGCCATCTGAAAAAAGTGTAAAATCCAGAAAGGCAAGACAGGCCATGGAGAACTGGGAGCCTTGTTATGCTGATGGGCGGGATGTAAATTGCCAACAGCCACTCTGGAGAAGTGTATGGTGTTTCCTGAAACATCTAAAAAACAAAGCAACAGAGCCTAGGGCACTTCCACTTATGTTCCTATAGCTTAGGGAAATTAAAATCAAAAAGTCACAGCCACCCCAAAGTTTGGGACGGCTCTGTTTACAAGATCCTCGTTTATGGTACAAGTTCATTATCACAGAAAGCGAAAAATGAATAAAGAATTTGTGGTACTTACGTACAATGCAATATCACTCAGCAATGAAATCTATGTCATCAGGCCCGTAGCAGCATAATGAGTGGACTCAGGTACGATGATTCTAAGAGAAATAAGTCACACAGAAAAAGAAATATCATAAGGTATCACTAATACACGGAATGAAAACTTGGCTACCCAGGAACTGAATTACAAAACAGAACAGGGTCTCAAATGTAGAAAACCAACTTATGCTTGCTTAAGGGGAAAGGTGAGTTGGGGTGCTGCATAAAACCAGAGATTGAAATTAGCACAGATACCGTTCCATAAGCCAAATATGTAATAGACAAGAGCTACACCTTCCTCAACGAAGTGGACTCAACACCCCATATTAAACGCTTAAGAATATACCTGACTAGTAAGAATCTTAAAACCTATGGATTTACATGTCTCCGAAAGAGAATCAAGCGTGTGTACAGCAGCATAAACACAGCAGTGATAGGATTGGTGAGGTTCGGTGAGCAAATGCAGACACTTTGAAGTCATATTGCATGGTACCCATTCCATGGGTCTCAACTCTCCAGGTTTAAGGGATTCTTCCTTCAGCTAAAACATGCATGTGGAACCCAGAGTATGATCCACCGTGTGATCGGGAAACGTGTTCAAATGTGTCTCAGTTTTTGTCCCCTGGTACTCGGGTGCAACATTCCAGACGCTTTACTAACACTCTCCCCACTTGGAGAGTCAGTGCCTTTAACGTCCTGTTTGGCCCAGTTTGCAATTTCTGCGGGAAATGAACAGGAATAGGGAGAACCAATGAGAGACTAGCTGGAGGTGTCTGGACGGGCAAATTTAACTCTCATTTCCCACCAGGAAGAGGAATTAACCAAAGGCTCAGCTTGCCGTGCCGGAACCACACTAGGGCCTGAAGCAATCTTGCTGTGTTGCGGCCTGCTCACAAGAAAGCGAGTTGAACAAAGGAGCTCAGGGTCACTGTCATTCACAAACCTGCAGAGTTATAAATGACAGCTATCGTCCAAAAATATATGGAAGTAAGGCTGCCAAGAGCACTTGAAAGCGGGGCAGAATTGCAGGACACCGATTTCAGGAGGTAGACTGGAATTGCATGAAAAGCATAGGAAAAGAGGCAGAACGTCCACAATGATGCACTTGGCCAAAAAGGGCGTATGCGTTTTTTCCTGAATATATTCAGGAAAAAACGCATACGCCCTTTTTGGCCAACCAAGCAAGCTTGCAAAGGAAATCTGCACTACAATGAAGTCTCACTGCCCCCCGGGCAAAAGGGCCATCTGAAAAAAGTGTAAAATCCAGAAAGGCAGGACAGGCCATGGAGAACTGGGAGCCTTGTTATGCTGATGGGCGGGATGTAAATTGCCAACAGCCACTCTGGAGAAGTGTATGGTGTTTCCTGAAACATCTAAAAAACAAAGCAACAGAGCCTAGGGCACTTCCACTTATGCTCCTATAGCTTAGGGAAATTCAAATCAAAAAGACACAGCCACCCCAAAGTTTGGGACGGCTCTGTTTACAAGAACCTCATTTATGGTACAAGTTCAATATCACAGAAGGCGAAAAATGAATAAAGAATTTGTGGTACTTACGTACAATGCAATATCAGTCAGCAATGAAAACTATGTCATCAGGTCCGTAGCAGCATAATGAGTGGACTCAGGTACGATGATTCTAAGAGAAATAAGTCACACAGAAAAAGAAATATCATAAGGTATCACTAATACACGGAATGTAAACTTGGCTACCCAGGAACTGAATTACAAAACAGAACAGGGTCTCAAATGTAGAAAACCAACTTATGCTTGCTTAAGGGGAAAGGTGAGTTGGGTTGCTGCATGAAACCAGAGATTGAAATTAGCACAGATACCGTTCCATAAGCCAAATATGTAATAGACAAGAGCTACTCCTTGCTCAACGAAGTGGACGCAGCACCCCATATTAAACGCCTAAGAATATACCTGACTAGTAAGAATCTTAAAACCTATGGATTTACATGTCTCTGAAAGAGAATCAAGCGTGTGTACAGCAGCATAAATGCAGCAGTGATAGGATTGGTGAGGTTCGGTGAGCAAATGAAGACCCTTTGAAGTCATATAGCATGGTACCCATTCCATGGGTCTCAACTCTCCAGGTTAAAGGGATTCTTCCTTCAGCTAAAACATGCATATGGAACCCAGAGTATGATCCACCGTGTGATCGGGAAACGTGTTCAAATGTGTCTCAGTTTTCGTCCCCTGGTACTCGGGTGCAACATTCCAGACGCTTTACTAACACTCTCCCCACTTGGAGAGTCAGTGCCTTTAACCTCCTGTTTGGCCCAGTTTGCAATTTCTGCGGGAAATGAACAGGAATAGGGAGAACCAATGAGAGACTAGCTGGAGGTGTCTGGACGGGCAAATTTAACTCTCATTTCCCACCAGGAAGAGGAATTAACCAAAGGCTCAGCTTGCCGTGCCGGAACCACACTAGGGCCTGAAGCAATCTTGCTGTGTTGCGGCCTGCTCACAAGAAAGCGAGTTGAACAAAGGAGCTCAGGGTCACTGACATTCACAAACCTGCAGAGTTATAAATGACAGCTATCGTCCAAAAATATATTGAAGTAAGGCTGCCAAGAGCACTTGAAAGCGGGGCAGAATTGCAGGAAACCGATTTCAGGAGGTAGACTGGAATTGCATGAAAAGCATAGGAAAAGAGGCAGAACGTCCACAATGATGCACTTGGCCAAAAAGGGCGTATGCGTTTTTTCCTGAATATATTCAGGAAAAAACGCATACGCCCTTTTTGGCCAACCAAGCAAGCTTGCAAAGGAAATCTGCACTACAATGAAGTCTCACTGCCCCCGGGGCAAAAGGGCCATCTGAAAAAAGTGTAAAATCCAGAAAGGCAGGACAGGCCATGGAGAACTGGGAGCCTTGTTATGCTGATGGGCGGGATGTAAATTGCCAACAGCCACTCTGGAGAAGTGTATGGTGTTTCCTGAAACATCTAAAAAACAAAGCAACAGAGCCTAGGGCACTTCCACTTATGCTCCTATAGCTTAGGGAAATTAAAATCAAAAAGTCACAGCCACCCCAAAGTTTGGGACGGCTCTGTTTACAAGATCCTCGTTTATGGTACAAGTTCATTATCACAGAAAGCGAAAAATGAATAAAGAATTTGTGGTACTTACGTACAAGGCAATATCACTCAGCAATGAAATCTATGTCATCAGGCCCATAGCAGCATAATGAGTGGACTCAGGTACGATGATTCTAAGAGAAATAAGTCACACAGAAAAAGAAATATCATAAGGTATCACTAATACACGGAATGAAAACTTGGCTACCCAGGAACTGAATTACAAATCAGAACAGGGTCTCAAATGTAGAAAACCAACTTATGCTTGCTTAAGGGGAAAGGTGAGTTGGGGTGCTGCATAAAACCAGAGATTGAAATTAGCACAGATACCGTTCCATAAGCCAAATATGTAATAGACAAGAGCTACTCCTTCCTCAACGAAGTGGACTCAACACCCCATATTAAACGCTTAAGAATATACCTGACTAGTAAGAATCTTAAAACCTATGGATTTACATGTCTCCGAAAGAGAATCAAGCGTGTGTACAGCAGCATAAACGCAGCAGTGATAGGATTGTTGAGGTTCGGTGAGCAAATGCAGACCCTTTGAAGTCATATTGCATGGTACCCATTCCATGGGTCTCAACTCTCAAGGTTTAAGGGATTCTTCCTTCAGCTAAAACATGCATGTGGAACCCAGAGTATGATCCACCGTGTGATCGGGAAACGTGTTCAAATATGTCTCAGTTTAAGTCCCCTGGTACTCGGGTGCAACATTCCAGACGCTTTACTAACACCCTCCCGACTTGGAGAGTCAGTGCCTTTAACCTCCTGTTTGGCCCAGTTTGCAATTTCTGCGGGAAATGAACAGGAATAGGGAGAACCAATGAGAGACTAGCTGGAGGTGTCTGGACGGGCAAATTTAACTCTCATTTCCCACCAGGAAGAGGAATTAACCAAAGGCTCAGCTTGCCGTGCCGGAACCACACTAGGGCCTGAAGCAATCCTGCGGTGTTGCGGCCAGCTCACAATAAAGAGAGTTGAACAAAGGAGCTCAGGGGCACTGTCATTCACAAACATGCAGAGTTATAAATGACAGCTATCGTCCAAAAATATATGGAAGTAAGGCTGCCAAGAGGACTTGAAAGCGGGGCAGAATTGCAGGAAACCGATTTCAGGAGGTAGACTGGAATTGCATGAAAAGCATAGGAAAAGAGGCAGAACGTCCACAATGATGCACTTGGCCAAAAAGGGCGTATGCGTTTTATCCTGAATATATTCAGGAAAAAACGCATACGCCCTTTTTGGCCAACCAAGCAAGCTTGCAAAGGAAATCTGCACTACAATGAAGTCTCACTGCCCCACAGGCAAAAGGGCCATCTGAAAAAAGTGTAAAATCCAGAAAGGCAGGACAGGCCATGGAGAACTGGCAGCCTTGTTATGCTGATGGGCGGGATGTAAATTGCCAACAGCCACTCTGGAGAAGTGTATGGTGTTTCCTGAAACAACTAAAAAACAAAGCAACAGAGCCTAGGGCACTTCCACTTATGCTCCTATAGCTTAGGGAAATTCAAATCAAAAAGACACAGCCACCCCAAAGTTTGGGACGGCTCTGTTTACAAGAACCTCGTTTATGGTACAAGTTCAATATCACAGAAAGCGAAAAATGAATAAAGAATTTGTGGTACTTACGTACAATGCAATATCACTCAGCAATGAAATCTCTGTCATCAGGCCCGTAGCAGCATAATGAGTGGACTCAGGTACGATGATTCTAAGAGAAATAAGTCACACAGAAAAAGAAATATCATAAGGTATCACTAATACACGGAATGAAAACTTGGCTACCCAGGAACTGAATTACAAAACAGAACAGGGTCTCAAATGTAGAAAACCAACTTATGCTTGCTTAAGGGGAAAGGTGAGTTGGGGTGCTGCATAAAACCAGAGATTGAAATTAGCACAGATACCGTTCCATAAGCCAAATATGTAATAGACAAGAGCTACTCCTTCCTCAACGAAGTGGACTCAACACCCCATATTAAACGCCTAAGAATATACCTGACTAGTAAGAATCATAAAACCTATGGATTTACATGTCTCCGAAAGAGAATCAAGCAAGTCTACAGCAGCATAAATGCAGCAGTGATAGGATTGTTGAGGTTCGGTGAGCAAATGCAGACCCTTTGAAGTCATATTGCATGGTACCCATTCCATGGGTCTCAACTCTCCAGGTTTAAGGGATTCTTCCTTCAGCTAAAACATGCATGTGGAACCCAGAGTATGATCCACCGTGTGATCGGGAAACGTGTTCAAATGTGTCTCAGTTTTCGTCCCCTGGTACTCAGGTGCAACATTCCAGACGCTTTACTAACACTCTTCCCACTTGGAGAGTCAGTGCCTTTAACGTCCTGTTTGGCCCAGTTTGCAATTTCTGCGGGAAATGAACAGGAATAGGCAGAACCAATGAGAGACTAGCTGGAGGTGTCTGGACGGGCAAATTTAACTCTCATTTCCCACCAGGAAGAGGAATTAACCAAAGGCTCAGCTTGCCGTGCCGGAACCACACTAGGGCCTGAAGCAATCCTGTGGTGTTGCGGCCAGCTCACAATAAAGAGAGTTGAACAAAGGAGATCAGGGGCACTGTCATTCATAAACCTGCAGAGTTATAAATGACAGCTATCGTCCAAAAATATATGGAAGTAAGGCTGCCAAGAGGACTTGAAAGCGGGGCAGAATTGCAGGAAACCGATTTCAGGAGGTAGACTGGAATTGCATGAAAAGCATAGGAAAAGAGGCAGAACGTCCACAATGATGCACTTGGCCAAAAAGGGCGTATGCGTTTTTTCCTGAATATATTCAGGAAAAAACGCATACGCCCTTTTTGGCCAACCAAGCAAGCTTGCAAATGAAATCTGCACTACAATGAAGTCTCACTGCCCCCGGGCAAAAGGGCCATCTGAAAAAAGTGTAAAATCCAGAAAGGGAGGACAGGCCATGGAGAACTGGGAGCCTTGTTATGCTGATGGGCGGGATGTAAATTGCCAACAGCCACTCTGGAGAAGTGTATGGTGTTTCCTGAAACATCTAAAAAACAAAGCAACAGAGCCTAGGGCACTTCCACTTATGCTCCTATAGCTTAGGGAAATTAAAATCAAAAAGACAGAGCCACCCCAAAATTTGGGACGGCTCTGTTTACAAGAACCTCGTTTATGGTACAAGTTCAATATCACAGAAAGCGAAAAATGAATAAAGAATTTGTGGTACTTACGTACAATGCAATATCACTCAGCAATGAAATCTATGTCATCAGGCCCGTAGCAGCATAATGAGTGGACTCAGGTACGATGATTCTAAGAGAAATAAGTCACACAGAAAAAGCAATATCATAACGTATCACTAATACAAGGAATGTAAGCTTGGCTATCCAGGAACAGAATTACAAAACAGAACAGGGTCTCAAATGTAGAAAACCAACTTATGCTTGCTTAAGGGGAAAGGTGAGTTGGGGTGCTGCATAAAACAAGAGATTGAAATTAGCACAGATACCGTTCCATAAGCCAAATATGTAATAAACAAGAGCTACTCCTGCCTCAACGAAGTGGACTCAACACCCCATATTAAACGCCTAGGAATATACCTGACTAGTAAGAATCTTAAAACCTATGGAGTTACATGTCTCCAAAAGAGAATCAAGCGTGTGTACAGCAGCATAAACGCAGCAGTGATAGGATTGGTGAGGTTCGGTGAGCAAATGCAGACCCTTTGAAGTCATATTGCATGGTACCCATTCCATGGGTCACAACTCTCCAGGTTTAAGGGATTCCTCCTTCAGCTAAAACATGCATGTGGAACCCAGAGTATGATCCACCGTGTGATCGGGAAACGTGTTCAAATATGTCTCAGTTTAAGTCCCCTGCTACTCGGGTACAACACTCCAGACGCTTTACTAACACTCTCCCCACTTGGAGAGTCAATGCCTTTACGTCCTGTTTGGCCCAGTTTGCAATTTCTGCGGGAAATGAACAGGAATAGGGAAAACCAATGAGAGACTAGCTGGAGGTGTCTGGACCGGCAAATTTAACTCTCATTTCCCACCAGGAAGAGGAATTAACCAAAGGCTCAGCTTGCCGTGCCGGAACCACACTAGGGCCTGAAGCAATCTTGCGGTGTTGCGGCCAGCTCACAAGAAAGCGAGTTGAACAAAGGAGCTCAGGGGCACTGTCATTCACAAACCTGCAGAGTTATAAATGACAGCTATCGTCCAAAAATATATTGAAGTAAGGCTGCCAAGAGCACTTGAAAGCGGGGCAGAATTGCAGGACACCGATTTCAGGAGGTAGACTGGAATTGCATGAAAAGCATAGGAAAAGAGGCAGAACGTCCACAATGATGCACTTGGCCAAAAAGGGCGTATGCGTTTTTTCCTGAATATATTCAGGAAAAAACGCATACGCCCTTTTTGGCCAACCAAGCAAGCTTGCAAAGGAAATCTGCACTACAATGACGTCTCACTGCCCCCCGGGCAAAAGGGCCATCTGAGAAAGGTGTAAAATCCAGAAAGGTAGGACAGGCCATGGAGAACTGGGAGCCTTGTTATGCTGATGGGCGGGATGTAAATTGCCAACAGCCACTCTGGAGAAGTGTATGGTGTTTCCTGAAACATCTAAAAAACAAAGCAACAGAGCCTAGGGCACTTCCACTTATGCTCCTATAGCTTAGGGAAATTAAAATCAAAAAGACACAGCCACCCCAAAATTTGGGATGGCTCTGTTTACAAGAACCTCGTTTATGGTACAAGTTCAATATCACAGAAAGCGAAAAATGAATAAAGAATTTGTGGTACTTACGTACAATGCAATATCACTCAGCAATGAAATCTATGTCATCAGGCCAGTAGCAGCATAATGAGTGGACTCAGGTACGATGATTCTAAGAGAAATAAGTCACACAGAAAAAGAAATATCATAAGGTATCACTAATACACGGAATGTAAACTTGGCTACCCAGGAACTGAATTACAAAACAGAACAGGGTCTCAAATGTAGAAAACCAACTTATGCTTGCTTAAGGGGAAAGGTGAGTTGGGGTGCTGCATAAAACCAGAGATTGAAATTAGCACAGATACCGTTCCATAAGCCAAATATGTAATAGACAAGAGCTACTACTTGCTCAACGAAGTGGACTCAACACCCCATATTAAACGCCTAAGAATATACCTGACTAGTAAGAATCTTAAAACCTATGGATTTACATGTCTCCGAAAGAGAATCAAGCATGTGTACAGCAGCATAAATGCAGCAGTGATAGGATTGTTGAGGTTCGGTGAGCAAATGCAGACCCTTTGAAGTCATATTGCATGGTACCCATTCCATGGGTCTCAACTCTCCAGGTTTAAGGGATTCTTCCTTCAGCTAAAACATGCATGTGGAACCCAGAGTATGATCCACCGTGTGATCGGGAAACGTGTTCAAATATGTCTCAGTTTAAGTCCCCTGGTACTCGGGTGCAACATTCCAGACGCTTTACTAACACTCTCCTCACTTGGAGAGTCAGTGCCTTTAACGTCGTGTTTTGCCGAGTTTGCAATTTCTGCGGGAAATGAACAGGAATAGGGAGAACCAATGAGAGACTAGCTGGAGGTGTCTGGACGGGCAAATTTAACTCTCATTTCCCACCAGGAAGAGGAATTAACCAAAGGCTCAGCTTGCCGTGCTGGAACCACACTAGGGCCTGAAGCAATCTTCGGGTGTTGCGGCCAGCTCACAAGAAAGCGAGTTGAAGAAAGGAGCTCAGGGGCACTGTCATTCACAAACCTGCAGAGTTATAAATGACAGCTATCGTCCAAAAATATATTGAAGTAAGGCTGCCAAGAGCACTTGAAAGCGGGGCAGAATTGCAGGAAACCGATTTCAGGAGGTAGACTGGAATTGCATGAAAAGCATAGGAAAAGAGGCAGAACGTCCACAATGATGCACTTGGCCAAAAAGGGCGTATGCGTTTTTTCCTGAATATATTCAGGAAAAAACGCATACGCCCTTTTTGGCCAACCAAGCAAGCTTGCAAAGGAAATCTGCACTACAATGAAGTCTCACTGCCCCACGGGCAAAAGGGCCATCTGAAAAAGCTGTAAAATCCAGAAAGGCAGGACAGGCCATGGAGAACTGGGAGCCTTGTTATGCTGATGGGCGGGATGTAAATTGCCTACAGCCACTCTGGAGAAGTGTATGGTGTTTCCTGAAACATCTAAAAAACAAAGCAACAGAGCCTAGGGCACTTCCACTTATGCTCCTATAGCTTAGGGAAATTAAAATCAAAAAGACAGAGCCACCCCAAAGTTTGGAACGGCTCTGTTTACAAGAACCTCGTTTATGGTACAAGTTCAATATCACAGAAAGCGAAAAATGAATAAAGAATTTGTGGTACTTACGTACAATGCAATATCACTCAGCAATGAAATCTATGTCATCAGGCCCGTAGCAGCATAATGAGTGGACTCAGGTACGATGATTCTAAGAGAAATAAGTCACACAGAAAAAGAAATATCATAAGGTATCACTAATACACGGAATGTAAACTTGGCTACACAGGAATTGAATTACAAAACAGAACAGGGTCTCAGATGTAGAAAACCAACTTATGCTTGCTTAAGGGGAAAGGTGAGTTGGGGTGCTGCATAAAACAAGAGATTGAAATTAGCACAGATACCGTTCCATAAGCCAAATATGTAATAGACAAGAGCTACTCCTTGCTCAACGAAGTGGACTCAACACCCCATATTAAACGCCTAAAAATATACCTGAATAGTAAGAATCTTAAAACCTATGAATTTATATGTCTCCGAAAAGTAATCAAGCGTGTGTACAGCAGCATAAACGCAGCAGTGATAGGATTGGTGAGTTTCGGTGAGCAAATGCAGACCCTTTGAAGTCATATTGCATGGTACCCATTCCATGGGTCACAACTCTCCAGGTTTAAGGGATTCTTCCTTCAGCTAAAACATGCATGTGGAACCCAGAGTATGATCCACCGTGTGATTGGGAAACGTGTTCAAATGTGTCTCAGTTTTCGTCCTCTGGTACTCGGATACAACATTCCAGACGCTTTACTAACACTCTCCCCACTTGGAGAGTCAGTGCCTTTAACGTCCTGTTTGGCCCAGTTTGCAATTTCTGCGGGAAATGAACAGGAATAGGGAAAACCAATGAGAGACTAGCTGGAGGTGTCTGGACGGGCAAATTTAACTCTCATTTCCCACCAGGAAGAGGAATTAACCAAAGGCTCAGCTTGCCGTGCCGGAACCACACTAGGGCCTGAAGCAATCTTGCGGTGTTGCGGCCAGCTCACAAGAAAGCGAGTTGAACGAAGGAGCTCAGGGGTACTGTCATTCACAAACCTGCAGAGTTATAAATGACAGCTATCGTCCAAAAATATATTGAAGTAAGGCTGCCAAGAGCACTTGAAAGCGGGGCAGAATTGCAGGAAACCGATTTCAGGAGGTAGACTGGAATTGCATGAAAAGCATAGGAAAAGAGGCAGAACGTCCACAATGATGCACTTGGCCAAAAAGGGCGTATGCGTTTTTTCCTGAATATATTCAGGAAAAAACGCATACGCCCTTTCTGGCCAACCAAGCAAGCTTGCAAAGGAAATCTGCACTACAATGAAGTCTCACTGCCCCCCGGGCTAAAGGGCCATCTGAGAAAGGTGTAAAATCCAGAAAGGCAGGACAGGCCATGGAGAACTTGGAGCCTTGTTATGCTGATGGGCGGGATGTAAATTGCCAACAGCCACTCTGGAGAAGTGTATGGTGTTTCCTGAAACATCTAAAAAACAAAGCATCAGAGCCTAGGGCACTTCCACTTATGCTCCTATAGCTTAGGGAAATTAAAATCAAAAAGACACAGCCACCCCAAAGTTTGGGACGGCTCTGTTTACAAGAACTTCGTTTATGGTACAAGTTCATTATCACAGAAAGCGAAAAATGAATAAAGAATTTGTGGTACTTACGTACAATGCAATATCACTCAGCAATGAAATCTATGTCATCAGGCCCGTAGCAGCATAATGAGTGGATTCAGGTACGATGATTCTAAGTGAAATATGTCACACAGAAAAAGAAATATCATAAGGTATCACTAATACACGGAATGTAAACTTGGCTACACAGGAACTGAATTACAAAACAGAACAGGGTCTCAAATGTAGAAAACCAACTTATGCTTGCTTAAGGGAAAGGTGAGTTGGGGTGCTGCATAAAACCAGAGATTGAAATTAGCACAGATACCGTTCCATAAGCCAAATATGTAATAGACAAGAGCTACTCCTTGCTCAACGAAGTGGACTCAACACCCCATATTAAACGCCTAAGAATATACCTGACTAGTAAGAATCTTAAAACCTATGGATTTACATGTCTCTGAAAGAGAGTCAAGCGTATGTACAGCAGCATAAATGCAGCATTGATAGAATTGGTGAGTTTCGGTGAGCAAATGCAGACCCTTTGAAGTCATATTGCATGGTACCCATTCCATGGGTCACAACTCTCCAGGTTTAAGGGATTCTTCCTTCAGCTAAAACATGCATGTGGAACCCAGAGTATGATCCACCGTGTGATCGGGAAACGTGTTCAAATATGTCTCAGTTTAAGTCCCCTGGTACTCGGGTGCAACATTCCAGACGCTTTACTAAAACTCTCCCCACTTGGAGAGTCAGTGCCTTTAACCTCCTGTTTGGCCCAGTTTGCAATTTCTGAGGGAAATGAACAGGAATAGGGAGAACCAATGAGAGACTAGCTGGAGGTGTCTGGACGGGCAAATTTAACTCTCATTTCCCACCAGGAAGAGGAATTAACCAAAGGCTCAGCTTGCCATGCCGGAACCACACTAGGGCCTGAAGAAATCTTGCGGTGTTGCGGCCAGCTCACAAGAAAGCGAGTTGAACAAAGGAGCTCAGGGGCAGTGTCATTCACAAACCTGCAGAGTTATAAATGACAGCTATCGTCCAAAAATATATTGAAGTAAGGCTGCCAAGAGCACTTGAAAGCGGGGCAGAATTGCAGGAAACCGATTTCAGGAGGTAGACTGGAATTGCATGAAAAGCATAGGAAAAGAGGCAGAACGTCCACAATGATGCACTTGGCCAAAAAGGGCGTATGCGTTTTTTCCTGAATATATTCAGGAAAAAACGCATACGCCCTTTTTGGCCAACCAAGCAAGCTTGCAAAGGAAATCTGCACTACAATGAAGTCTCACTGCCCCCCGGGCAAAAGGGCCATCTGAAAAAAGTGTAAAATCCAGAAAGGCAGGACAGGCCATGGAGAACTGGCAGCCTTGTTATGCTGATGGGCGGGATGTAAATTGCCAACAGCCACTCTGGAGAAGTGTATGGTGTTTCCTGAAACATCTAAAAAACAAAGCAACAGAGCCTAGGGCACTTCCACTTATGCTCCTATAGCTTAGGGAAATTCAAATCAAAAAGACACAGCCACCCCAAAGTTTGGGACGGCTCGGTTTACAAGAACCTCGTTTATGGTACAAGTTCATTATCACAGAAAGCGAAAAATGAATAAAGAATTTGTGGTACTTACGTACAATGCAATATCACTGAGCAATGAAATCTATGTCATCAGGCCCGTAGCAGCATAATGAGTGGACTCAGGTACGATGATTCTAAGAGAAATAAGTCACACAGAAAAAGAAATATCATAAGGTATCACTAATACACGGAATGTAAACTTGGCTACCCAGGAACTGAATTACAAAACAGAACAGGGTCTCAAATGTAGAAAACCAACTTATGCTTGCTTAAGGGCAAAGGTGAGTTGGGGTGCTGCATAAAACCAGAGATTGAAATTAGCACAGATACCGTTCCATAAGCCAAATATGTAATAGACAAGAGCTACTCCTTCCTCAACGAAGTAGACTCAACACCCCATATTAAATGCCTAAGAATATACCTGACTAGTAAGAATCTTAAAACCTATGGATTTACATGTCTCCAAAAGAGAATCAAGCGTGTGTACAGCAGCATAAACGCAGCAGTGATAGGATTAGTGAGGTTCGGTGAGCAAATGCAGACCCTTTGAAGTCATATTGCATGGTACCCATTCCATGGGTCTCAACTCTCCAGGTTTAAGGGATTCTTCCTTCAGCTAAAACATGCATGTGGAACCCAGAGTATGATCCACCGTGTGATCGGGAAACGTGTTCAAATATGTCTCAGTTTAAGTCCCCTGGTACTCGGGTGCAACATTCCAGACGCTTTACTAACACTCTCCCCACTTGGAGAGTCAGTGCCTTTAACGTCCTGTTTGGCCCAGTTTGCAATTTCTGCGGGAAATGAACAGGAATAGGGAGAACCAATGAGAGACTAGCTGGAGGTGTCTGGACGGGCAAATTTAACTCACATTTCCCACCAGGAAGAGGAATTAACCAAAGGCTCAGCTTGCCGTGCCGGAACCACACTAGGGCCTGAAGCAATCTTGCGGTGTTGCGGCCAGCTCACAAGAAAGCGAGTTGAACAAAGGAGCTCAGGGGCACTGTCATTCACAAACCTGCAGAGTTATAAATGACAGCTATCGTCCAAAAATATATTGAAGTAGGGCTGCCAAGAGGACTTGAAAGCGGGGCAGAATTGCAGGAAACCGATTTCAGGAGGTAGACTGGAATTGCATGAAAAGCATATGAAATGAGGCAGAACGTCCACAATGATGCACTTGGCCAAAAAGCGCGTATGCGTTTTTCCCTGAATATATTCAGGAAAAAACGCATACGCCCTTTTTGGCCAACCAAGCAAGCTTGCAAAGGAAATCTGCACTACAATGAAGTCTCACTGCCCCCCGGGCAAAAGGGCCATCTGAAAAAAGTGTAAAATCCAGAAAGGCAGGACAGGCCATGGAGAACTGGGAGCCTTGTTATGCTGATGGGCGGGATGTAAATTGCCAACAGCCACTCTGGAGAAGTGTATGGTGTTTCCTGAAACATCTAAAAAACAAAGCAACAGAGCCTAGGGCACTTCCACTTATGCTCCTATAGCTTAGGGAAATTAAAATCAAAAAGACACAGCCACCCCAAAGTTTGGGACGGCTCTGTTTACAAGAACCTCGTTTATGGTACAAGTTCAATATCACAGAAAGCGAAAAATGAATAAAGAATTTGTGGTACTTACGTACAATGCAATATCACTCAGCAATGAAATCTATGTCATCAGGCCCATAGCAGCATAATGAGTGGACTCAGGTACGATGATTCTAAGAGAAATAAGTCACACAGAAAAAGAAATATCATAAGGTATCACTAATACACGGAATGTAAACTTGGCTACCCAGGAACTGAATTACAAAACAGAACAGGGTCTCAAATGTAGAAAACCAACTTATGCTTGCTTAAGGGGAAAGGTGAGTTGGGGTGCTGCATAAAACCAGAGATTGAAATTAGCACAGATACCGTTCCATAAGCCAAATATGTAATAGACAAGAGCTACTCCTTGCTCAACGAAGTGGACTCAACACCCCATATTAAACGCCTAAGAATATAGCTGACTAGTAAGAATCTTAAAACCTATGGATTTACATGTCTCCGAAAGAGAATCAAGCGTGTGTACAGCAGCATAAACGCAGCAGTGATAGGATTGTTGAGGTTCGGTGAGCAAATGCAGACCCTTTGAAGTCATATTGCATGGCACCCATTCCATGGGTCTCAACTCTCCAGGTTTAAGGGATTCTTCCTTCAGCTAAAACATGCATGTGGAACCCAGAGTATGATCCACCGTGTGATCGGGAAACGTGTTCAAATGTGTCTCAGTTTTCGTCCCCTGGTACTCGGGTGCAACATTCCAGACGCTTTACTAACACTCTCCCCACTTGGAGAGTCAGTGCCTTTAACCTCCTGTTTGGCCCAGTTTGCAATTTCTGCGGGAAATGAACAGGAATAGGGAGAACCAATGAGAGACTAGCTGGAGGTGTCTGGACGGGCAAATTTAACTCTCATTTCCCACCAGGAAGAGGAATTAACCAAAGGCTCAGCTTGCCATGCCAAAACCACACTAGGGCCTGAAGCAATCCTGCGGTGTTGCGGCCAGCTCACAATAAAGAGAGTTGAAGAAAGGAGCTCAGGGGCACTGTCATTCACAAACATGAAGAGTTATAAATGACAGCCATCGTCCAAAAATATATTGAAGTAAGGCTGCCAAGAGGACTTGAAAGCGGGGCAGAATTGCAGGAAACCGATTTCAGGAGGTAGACTGGAATTGCATGAAAAGCATAGGAAAAGAGGCAGAACGTCCACAATGATGCACTTGGCCAAAAAGGGCGTATGCGTTTTTTCCTGAATGTATTCAGGAAAAAACGCATACGCCCTTTTTGGCCAACCAAGCAAGCTTGCAAAGGAAATCTGCACTACAATGAAGTCTCACTGCCCCCCGGGCAAAAGGGCCATCTGAAAAAAGTGTAAAATCCAGAAAGGCAGGACAGGCCATGGAGAACTGGGAGCCTTGTTATGCTGATGGGCGGGATGTAAATTGCCAACAGCCACTCTGGAGAAGTGTATGGTGTTTCCTGAAACATCTAAAAAACAAAGCAACAGAGCCTAGGGCACTTCCACTTATGCTCCTATAGCTTAGGGAAATTAAAATAAAAAAGACACAGCCACCCCAAAGTTTGGGACGGCTCTGTTTACAAGAACCTCGTTTATGGTACAAGTTCAATATCACAGAAAGCAAAAAATGAATAAAGAATTTGTGGTACTTACGTACAATGCAATATCACTCAGCAATGAAATCTATGTCATCAGGCCCATAGCAGCATAATGAGTGGACTCAGGTACGATGATTCTAAGAGAAATAAGTCACACAGAAAAAGAAATATCATAAGGTATCACTAATACACGGAATGTAAACTTGGCTACCCAGGAACTGAATTACAAAACAGAACAGGGTCTCAAATGTAGAAAACCAACTTATGCTTGCTTAAGGGAAAGGTGAGTTGGGGTGCTGCATAAAACCAGAGATTGAAATTAGCACAGATACCGTTCCATAAGCCAAATATGTAATAGACAAGAGCTACTCCTTCCTCAACGAAGTGGACTCAACACCCCATATTAAACGCCTAAGAATATACCTGACTAGTAAGAATCTTAAAACCTATGGATTTACATGTCTCCAAAAGAGAATCAAGTGTGTGTACAGCAGCATAAACGCAGCAGTGATAGGATTAGTGAGGTTCGGTGAGCAAATGCAGACCCTTTGAAGTCATATTGCATGGTACCCATTCCATGGGTCTCAACTCTCCAGGTTTAAGGGATTCTTCCTTCAGATAAAACATGCATGTGGAACCCAGAGTATGATCCACCGTGTGATCGGGAAACGTGTTCAAATATGTCTCAGTTTTCGTCCCCTGGTACTCGGGTGCAACATTCCAGACGCTTTACTAACACTCTCCCCACTTGGAGAGTCAGTGCCTTTAACCTCCTGTTTGGCCCAGTTTGCAATTTCTGCGGGAAATGAACAGGAATAGGGAGAACCAATGAGAGACTAGCTGGAGGTGTCTGGACGGGCAAATTTAACTCTCATTTCCCACCAGGAAGAGGAATTAACCAAAGGCTCAGCTTGCCGTGCCGGAACCACACTAGGGCCTGAAGCAATCTTTGGGTGTTGCCGCCAGCTCACAAGAAAGCGAGTTGAAGAAAGGAGCTCAGGGGCACTGTCATTCACAAACCTGCAGAGTTATAAATGACAGCTATCATCCAAAAATATATTGAAGTAAGGCTGCCAAGAGCACTTGAAAGCGGGGCAGAATTGCAGGACACCGATTTTAGGAGGTAGACTGGAATTGCATGAAAAGCATAGGAAAAGAGGCAGAACGTCCACAATGATGCACTTGGCCAAAAAGGGCGTATGCGTTTTTTCCTGAATGTATTCAGGAAAAAACGCATACGCCCTTTTTGGCCAACCAAGCAAGCTTGCAAAGGAAATCTGCACTACAATGAAGTCTCACTGCCCCCCGGGCAAAAGGGCCATCTGAAAAAAGTGTAAAATCCAGAAAGGCAGGACAGGCCATGGAGAACTGGGAGCCTTGTTATGCTGATGGGCGGGATGTAAATTGCCAACAGCCACTCTGGAGAAGTGTATGGTGTTTCCTGAAACATCTAAAAAACAAAGCAACAGAGCCTAGGGCACTTCCACTTATGCTCCTATAGCTTAGGGAAATTAAAATAAAAAAGACACAGCCACCCCAAAGTTTGGGACGGCTCTGTTTACAAGAACCTCGTTTATGGTACAAGTTCAATATCACAGAAAGCAAAAAATGAATAAAGAATTTGTGGTTCTTACGTACAATGCAATATCACTCAGCAATGAAATCTATGTCATCAGGCCCATAGCAGCATAATGAGTGGACTCAGGTACGATGATTCTAAGAGAAATAAGTCACACAGAAAAAGAAATATCATAAGGTATCACTAATACACGGAATGTAAACTTGGCTACCCAGGAACTGAATTACAAAACAGAACAGGGTCTCAAATGTAGAAAACCAACTTATGCTTGCTTAAGGGAAAGGTGAGTTGGGGTGCTGCATAAAACCAGAGATTGAAATTAGCACAGATACCGTTCCATAAGCCAAATATGTAATAGACAAGAGCTACTCCTTCCTCAACGAAGTGGACTCAACACCCCATATTAAACGCCTAAGAATATACCTGACTAGTAAGAATCTTAAAACCTATGGATTTACATGTCTCCAAAAGAGAATCAAGTGTGTGTACAGCAGCATAAACGCAGCAGTGATAGGATTAGTGAGGTTCGGTGAGCAAATGCAGACCCTTTGAAGTCATATTGCATGGTACCCATTCCATGGGTCTCAACTCTCCAGGTTTAAGGGATTCTTCCTTCAGATAAAACATGCATGTGGAACCCAGAGTATGATCCACCGTGTGATCGGGAAACGTGTTCAAATATGTCTCAGTTTAAGTCCCCTGGTACTCGGGTGCAACATTCCAGACGCATTATTAACACTCTCCCCACTTGGAGAGTCAGTGCCTTTAACCTCCTGTTTGGCCCAGTTTGCAATTTCTGCGGGAAATGAACAGGAATAGGGAGAACCAATGAGAGACTAGCTGGAGGTGTCTGGACGGGCAAATTTAACTCTCATTTCCCACCAGGAAGAGGAATTAACCAAAGGCTCAGCTTTCCGTGCCGGAACCACACTAGGGCCTGAAGCAATCTTGCGGTGTTGCGGCCAGCTCACAAGAAAGCGAATTGAACAAAGGAGCTCAGGGGCACTGTCATTCACAAACGTGCAGAGTTATAAATGACAGCTATCGTCCAAAAATATATTGAAGTAAGGCTGCCAAGAGGACTTGAAAGCGGGGCAGAATTGCAGGAAACCGATTTCAGGAGGTAGACTGGAATTGCATGAAAAGCATAGGAAAAGAGGCAGAACGTCCACAATGATGCACTTGGCCAAAAAGGGCGTATGCGTTTTTTCCTGAATATATTCAGGAAAGAACCCATACGCCCTTTTTGGCCAAGCAAGCAAGCTTGCAAAGGAAATCTGCACTACAATGAAGTCTCACTGTCCCCGGGATCAAAAGGGCCATCTGAAAAAAGTGTAAAATCCAGAAAGGCAGGACAGGCCATGGAGAACTGGGAGCATTGTTATGCTGATGGGCGGGATGTAAATTGCCAACAGCCACTCTGGGGAAATGTATGGTGTTTCCTGAAACATCCAAAAAACAAAGCAAGAGAGCCTAGGGCACTTCCACTTATGGTCCAATAGCTTAGGGAAATTTAAATCATAAAGACATAGCCACCCCAAAGTTTGGGCCGGCTCTGTTTACAAGAACCTCGTTTACAGTACAGTTCAATATCGCAGAAAGTGAAAAATGGATAAAGAAGTTGTGGTTCTTACGTACAATGCAATATCACTCAGCAATGAAATCTATGTCATCAGGCCCATAGCAGCATAATGAGTGGATTCAGGTACGATGATTCTAAGTGAAATAAGTCACACAGAAAAAGAAACATCATAAGATATCACTACTACACGGAATGCAAACTTGGCTACACAGGAACTGAATTACAAAACAGAACAGGGTCTCAAATGTAGAAAACCAACTTATGCTTGCTTAAGGGGAAAGGTGAGTTGGGGTGCTGCATAAAACCAGAGATTGAAATTAGCACAGATACCATTCCATAAGCCAAATATGTAATAGACAAGAGCTACTCCTTGCTCAACGAAGTGGACTCAACACCCCATATTAAACGCCTAAGAATATACCTGACTAGTAAGAATCTTAAAACCTATGGATTTATATGTGTCTGAAAGAGAACGAATCTTGTGTACAGCGGCATAAACACAGCAGTGATAGGATTGGTGAGGTTCGGTGAGCAAATGCAGACCCTTTGAAGTCATATTGTATGGTACCCATTCCATGGGTCTCAACTCTCCAGGTTTAAGGGATTCTTCCTTCAGCTAAAACATGCATGAGACATGCAGAGTATGATCCACCATGTGATCGGGAAACGTGTTCAAATGTGTCTCAATTTTCGTCCCTAGTACTCGGGTGCAACATTCCAGATGCTTTACTAACACTCTCCCCACTTGGAGAGTCAGTGCCTTTAACCTCCTGTTTGGCCCAGTTTGCAATTTCTGCGGGAAATGAACAGGAATAGGGAGAACCAATGAGAGACTAGCTGGAAGTGTCTGGACGGGCAAATTTAACTCTCATTTCCCACCAGGAAGAGGAATTAACCAAAGGCTCAACATGCCATGCCGGAACCACGCTAGGGCCTTAAGGTATCCTGCGGTGTTGCGGCCAGCTCACAAGAAAGAGAGTTGAAGAAAGGAGCTCAGGGGCACTGTCATTCACAAACCTGCAGAGTTATAAATGACAGCTATGGTCCAAAAATATATTGAAATAAGGCTGGCAAGAGGACTTGAATGTGGGGCAGAATTGCAGGAAACCGATTTCAAAAGGTACACGGGAGTTGCTCTTAAAACATAGGAAAAGAGACAGAACTTGGAAAATAATGCACTTGGCAAAAAATGGCATATATGTTTTATCCAGATCTCTCATAACTGAGGGCAGGAGATTAACGGCAGGCTCCAACTGCCACCTGAGGGCTCACGTTGCCAAGGCTACGTGAGCAAGCCAGGCAGGAGTTACCTCACAGCAGAGGTCCCACCTCACAGAAGGTTGAGAAACCCAGCCAACTTCAGACTCTCACCAGAGGGCCCACATCACCAAGGGGATGGGAACCAGGCAGGAGTGTCTTCACACCAGTGGGGCCACATCATCGAAAGGTGAGGTACTCAGCACATGTGTCCTCAAACCAGAGGACCCACATCACCAAAGGCCTCGGAGTGAGGCAGGCAGGAGTAGCCTCACAACACTGGGCCCATAGAATAAAAAAGTGAGGAATGCAGCAGTTGGAACCTCCCAGCAGGCTGCCCAGTGCACCGAGGCTATGGGATCCAGGCCACAGTGAACTCACAGAAGAGGGCCCATGTCATGAAACTGAGCAACCCAGCCATTGGGACCTCAGAGCAGGAGGCCCACATCCCCATGGGGATGGAAATCTGGTAGGAGTGTCCTCGCACCACTGAGAACGTATCAGAAAATTTTGGGAGACCAGCAGTTAGGGCCTGACGCCAGAGGACCCTCATCACCAAGGGAAGGAGGCTCCCAGCAGGCTCCAACTGCCACCAGAGGGCTGACGTCGCCAAGGCGATGTGTGCCAACCAGGCACGAATGACCTCACAGCAGAGGGCCCACCTCAGAGAAGTGTGACGAACCCAGTCAGGATCAGACTCGCACCAGAGGGCCCACATCAACAAGGGGATGGGAACCAGGCAGGAGTGTCCCCACACCAGTGGGACAACATCATCGAAAGGTGAGGATCCCAGCACATGTAGCCTCAAACCAGAGGAACCACATCGTCAAGGGGTTCAGAATTAGGCTGGCAGGACCGGCCTCACAACACAGGGTCCATAGAATATAAAAGTTGAGGAATCCAGCAGTTGGAACCTCCCAGCAAGTGGCCCAGAGCACCGAGGCTATGGGATCCAGGCCACAGTGAACTCACAGCAGAGGGCCCACATCATGAACCTGTGAGCAGCCCAGCCATTGGGACCTCAGAACAGAAGGCCCACATCCCCATTGGGATGGGAACCTGGCAGGAGTGGCCTTGCACCACTTAGCACATATCAGAAAGTGTTAGGAGCCCAACAGTTAGGGCCTGACGCCAGGGGGCCCTCATAACTGAGGGGAGGAGACTCCCAGCAGGTTCCAACTGCCAACAGAGGGCCCACGTCTACAAGGTGGCATGCGCCAGCCAGGCAGTAGTGACCTCACCGCAGAGGGCCTATCTCACAGAAGGGTGAGGAACCGAGGCAGGATGTGATTCTCGCCAGAGGGCCCACAACACCAAGGGGATGGGAACCAGTCAGGACTGTCCTCCCACCAGTGGGGCCACATCATCGAAAGGTGAGGAACCCAGCACATGCGGCCTCAGATCAGAGGACATACATCACAAAGGGGATGGGAGTGAGGCAGGTAGGAGTAGCCTAAAAACAGAGGGCCCAAAGAATAAAAAAGGTGAGGAATCCAGCATTTGGAACCTCCCAGCAGGCGGCTGAGAGCACAGAAGCTATGGGATGCAGGCAGGAGTGAACTAACACCAGAGAGCCCACATCATGAAACTGTGAGCAACCCAGGCGTTGGGACCTCAGAGCAGAAAGCCCACATCCCCATGGGGATGGGAACCTGACAGGAGTGTCCTGGCATCACTGGGCTCACATCAGAAAACGTGGGGAGCCCAGCAGTTAGGGCCTGATGCTAGAGGGCCATTATCACCGAGGGCAGGATGCTCCCAGCAGGTTCCATGTGCCAACAGAGGGCCCACGTCACCAAGGTGATGTGTGCAAGTCAGGCAGGATTGACCTCACAGCAGAGGGCCTACCTCACAGAAGAGTAAGGAACCCAGCCAGGATAAGACTGTCACCAGAAGGCCCACATCACCAAGGGGATGGGAACCAGGCAGGAGTGTCCTCACACCAGTGGGGCCACATCATTGAAAGTTGCGGAACCCAGCACATGTGACCTCAAACCAGAGGACCCACATCACGAAGGGGTTGCGAGTGAGGCAGGCAGGAGGAACATCACAACACAGGACCCATAGAATACAAAAGTTGAGGAATCGAGCAGTTGGAACCTCCCAGCAGGCAGCCCAGAGCACAGAGGCTATGGCATCCAGGCCAGAGTGAACTAAGAGCAGAGAGCCCACATCATGAAACTGTGAACAACCCAGCCGTTGGGACCTCAGAGCAGAAGGCCCACATCCCAATGGGGATGTGAACCTGGATGGAGTGTCCTCGAACCACTGGGCGCACATCACAAAATGTGGGGAGCCCAGCAGTTAGGGCCTGACGCCAGAGGGCCCTCATCATCGAGGAGAGGAGGCTCCCAGCAGGCTCCAAGTGCCACCAGAGGGCTCATGTCCACAAGGCGAGGTGAGCAAGCCAGGCAGGAGTGACCTCACAGCAGATGGCTAACCTCACAGAAGGGTGAGGAACCCAGCCAGGATCAGACTCTCAACAGAGGGCCCACATCACCAAGGGGATGGGAACCAGGCAGGAGTCTCCTAAGACCATTGGTCCCACATCATCGAAAGGTGAGGAACCCAGCACATGTGGCCTCAAACCAGACGACACACATCACGAAGGGGCTGGGAGTGAGGCAGGAAGGAGGATCCTCACAACAGAGGGCCTAAAAAATTAAAAAAGTGAGGAATCCAGCAGTTGGAACCTCCCAGCAGGCGGCCAAGAGCACAGAGGCTATGGGATCCAGGCCACAGTCAACTAACACCAGAGAGCCCACATCATGAAATTGTGATCAACCCAGCCGTTGGAACCTCAGAGCAGAAGACCCACATCCCCATGGAGATGGGAACCTAAGAGGAGTGCCTGAGCATCACTGGGCTCACTAAGAAAAGTTGGGGAGCCCAGCAGTTAGGGCCTGACGTCAGAGGGCCCTCATCACAGAGGTGAGGAGGCTCCCAGCAGGGTCCAAGTGCCACCAGAGGGCTCATGTCAACAAGGCGAGGTGAGCAAGCCAGGCAAGAGTTACCTGATAGTAGAGGGCCCACCTCACAGATGGGTGAGGAACCCAGCCAGGATCAGACTCTCACCAGAGGACCCACATCACAAAGGGGATGGGAACCAGTCAGGATTATCCTCACACCAGTGGGGCCTCATCATCTTAAGGTGAGGAACCCAGCACATGTGTCCTCAAACCAGAGGACCCACATCACCAAGGGCCTTGGAGTGAGGCAGGCAGGAGTAGCCTCACAACACAGGGCACATAATATAAAAAACGTGAGGATTCCAGCATTTAGACCTTCCAGCAGGCGGCTCAGAACACCGAGGCTATGGGATCCAGGCCGCAGTGAACTCACATCAGAGGGCCCACATCATAAAACTGTGAGCAACCCAGGCATTGGGACCTCAGCGCAGAAGGCCCACATCCCCATGGGAATGGGAACCTGGCTGGAGAGTCCTCGCACCACTGGGCGCACATCAGAAAATGTGGGGAGCCCACCATTTAGGGCCTGACGCCAGAGGGCCGTCATCACCGAGAGGAGGAGGCACCCTGCATGCTCCAACTGCCACCAGAGGGCTCACGTCTCCAAGGTGACGTGTGCCAGCCAGGCAGGAGTGACCTCACAGCAGAGGGCCTACCTCACAGAACGTTGAGGAACCCAGCCAGGATCAGACTCTCACCTGAGGGCCCACATCAGCAAGGGGATGGGAACCAGTCAGGACTGTCTTCCCTCCAGTGGGGCCACATCATCGAAAGGTTCGGAACCCAGCACATGTGGCCTCAAATCTGAGGACACGTATCACAAAGGGAATGGGAGTGAGGCAGGCAGGAGTAGCCTAAAAACAGAGGGCCCAAAGAATAAGAAAGGTGAGGAATCCAGCAGTTGGAACCTCCCAGCAGGCGACCGAGAGCACAGAAGTTATGGGATGCAGGCAGGAGTGAACTAACAGCAGAGAGCCCACATCATGGTACTGTGAGCAAGCCAGCCGTTTTGACCTCAGAGCAGAAGGCCCATATCCCCATGGGGATGGGAACATGGCATGAGTGTCCTCACTCACTTGGCACACATCAGATAATGTGGGGAGCCCAGCAGTTAGGGCCTGATGCCAGAGGGCCCTCATCATCGAGGGGAGGAGGCTCCCAGCAGGCTCCAAGTGCCACCAGAGGGCTCATGTCCACAAGGCGACGTGTGCCAGACAGGCAGGAGTGACCTCACAGCAGAGGGCCCACCTCACAGATGGGTGAGGAACCCAGCCAGGATCAGACTCTCAACAGAGGGCCCACATCACCAAGGGGATGTGAACCAGGCAGGATTCTCCTAAGACCATTGGTCCCACATCATCGAAAGGTGAGGAACCCAGCACATGTGGCCTCAAACCAGAGGACACACATCACGAAGGGGCTGGGAGTGAGGCAGGCAGGAGGATCCTCACAATAGAGAGCCCAAAAAATTAAAAAAGTGAGGAATCCAGCAGTTGGAACCTCCCAGCAAGCGGCCAAGAGCACAGAGGCTATGGGATCCAGGCCTCTGTGAACTATCACCAGAGAGCCCACATCATGAAAATGTGAACAACCCAGCCGTTGGAACCTCAGAGCAGAAGGCCCACATCCCCATGGAGATGGGATCCTAAGAGGAGTGCCCAAGCATCATTGGGTTCACTAAGAAAAGTTGGTGAGCCCAGCAGTTAGGGCCTGACCCAAGAGGGCCCTCATCACCGGTGGAAGGAGATTCCCAGCATGCTCCAACTGCCACCACATGGCTGACTTCACCAAGGCAATGTGTGCCAGCCATGCAGGAGTGACCTATCAGCAGAGGGTCTCCCTCACAGAAGGGTGAGGAACACAGCCAGGAACAGACTCTCACCAGGGGGTTCACATAACCACGTGGATGAGAACCAGGCAGGAGTGTCCTCACACTAGTGGGGCCACATCATCGAAAGGTGAGGAACCCAACAAAGGTGGCCACAAACCAGAGGACCCACATCACCAAGGGGTTGAGAGTGAGGTAGGTGTCTGGACGGGCATATTTAACACTCATTTCCCACCAGGAAGAGGAATTAACCAAAGGCTCAGCATGCCATGCCAGAAGCAGATTAGGACCTGAAGCAGCCTTGCAGGTTTGCAG
The DNA here is from genome assembly GCF_949774975.1 of Lagenorhynchus albirostris. NCBI lineage: Eukaryota > Metazoa > Chordata > Mammalia > Artiodactyla > Delphinidae > Lagenorhynchus > Lagenorhynchus albirostris. The sequence goes on along the minus strand of NC_083095.1, from coordinate 105,419,954 downwards.
CCAGCTCACAAGAAATTGAGTTGAAGAAAGGAGCTCAGGGGCCCTGTAATTCACAAACCTGCAGAGTTATAAATGACAGATAACGTCCAAAAATATATTGAAGTAAGGCTGCGAAGAGGACTTGAAAGCGGGGCAGAATTGCAGGAAACCGATTTCAGGAGGTAGACTGGATTTGCATTTAAAGCATAGGAAAAGAGGCAGAACATCGACAATGATGCACTTGGCAAAAAAGGGCGTATGAGTTTGTTCCTGAATATATTCAGGAAAAAACACATACACCCTTTTTGGCAAACCAAGCAAGCTTGCAATGGAAATCCGAACTACTATGAAGTGTCACTTCCCCCCGGTCTAAAGGGCCATCTGAGAAAAGTGTAAAATCCAGAAAGGCAAGATAGGCCATGGGGAAAAAGGAGCCTTGTTATGCTGATGGGCGGGATGTAAATTGCCAACAGCCACTCTGGAGAAGTGTATGGTGTTTCCTGATACATCTCAAAAACAAAGCAACAGAGTCTAGGGCATTTCCACTTATGGTCCTATAGCTTAGGGAAATTAAAATCAAAAAGACACAGCCACCCCAAAATTTGGGACGGCTCTGTTTACCGGAACCTCTTCTACGGTACAAGTTAAATATCCCAGAGAACAAATAATTGATAAAGAAGTTGCAGTACTTACGTACAACAGAATACCACTCAGCAATGAAATCTGTGCCACCAGGCCTGTACCAGCATAATGAGTGGATTCAGATACGATGATTCTAAGTGAAATAAGTCACACAGAAAAAGAAACATCATAAGGTATCACTAATACACGGAATGTAAACTTGGCTACACATGAACTGAATTACAAAACAGAACAGGGTCTCAAGTTTAGAAAACCAACTTATGCTTGCTTAAGGGGAAAGGTGAGTTGGGGTGCTGCATAAAACCAGAGTTTGAAATTAGCACAGATAGCATTCCATAGGCCAAATATGTAATAGACAAGACCTACCCCTTGCTCAACGAAATGGACTCAACAATGAGGTATCACCTCACACCTGTTAGAATGGGCATCATCTGAAAATCTACAAACAACAAATGCTGGAAAGGGTGTGGAGAAAAGGAAGCCTCTTCCACTATTGTTGGGAATATAAATTGATACAGTCACTATGGAGAACAATATGGAGTTTCTTAAGAAACTAATAATAGAATTACCATATGATACAGCAATCCCAGTACTGGACATATACCCAGACAAAACCATAAATCAAAAAGAGACATTCACCGCAATGTTCATTGCATCACTATTTACAATATCGAGGTAATGGAAGCAACCTAAATGCCCACAGACAGACGAATGCATAAAGATGTGGTACATATATAAAATGGAATATTACTAAGCCATGAAAGGAATGAAATTGGGTCATTTGTAGAGACGTCGATGGATCTAGAGACTGTCATACAGAGTGAAGTAAGTCAGAAAGAGAAAAACAAATCTTGTATATTCATGCATCTATGTGGAACCTTGAAAAACTGTACAGATTAACCGTTTTGCAAGGCATAAATAGAGCAACAGATGTAGACAACAAACGTATGGACAACAAGGGGGGAAAGTTCTTGGGGTGGTGGTGGTGGGAGGAGTTGAGAGATTGGGATTGGCATGTAAACATTTATATGTATAAAATAGATAACCAATAAGAACCTGCTGTATAAAAATATAAAATAAAATTCAAAATTAAAAAGAAATAAAATTTAAAAAATAAAACAAAAAAAACAATTATTCCCTTCACATACATGTATTTATATGAATAAATTATTTCCATGCTTATATCTGTAAATACGAAAAAGAGGAATAAAATCTACCTTGAACCAAAAATGAAAAAGAGAAAAAAAAAACAGAACCCACCAGTTACTCAGAGGAAAACCGTAGCAGGGCACTTGCTCCAGTTGTAAACAATTCTGAAGTTGGTCAGTGGTGGGGAATCGTCTCCCATTCAGCCAGCAGCCCCCACACAACAAGCGTCCTCATTGCAAAGCTGGGGCACCGTGCCGTGGCATCTGTGAGTAAACGTGAGCTGAGCCCCAGGCCAGTTGCTGCTGAACTGTTCCCACCCTTCCCAGGTAAAACACCTGAATATATACAAGGACTTGAAAGCCTAGAGGAAGGGCCATGGAGCCACACGAGTGACAGCATGCCAGCTGACTTGGTGCCTGCAGGCCAGCCAGGATGGTCCTGGCCCTGGGTGCTCTTCTGGAAGATTTCCATTTCCCTGCCTGAGATACCCGTCCTGTCCCTGCCCCCACTGCTTTTTTCCTTCCTCACCTCTGCCCAGGGAGAAATTCCAGCAGCAGGCATGGGTGACACATCCTCTTCTTTAGCAGGTGGCAGCCTGGCAACTGCTGCAGAAAGTCCAGCAGAGCCCCACTCACACTGGGCCACCCACAAAGCCGTGGCCTCTCACTCCCTCCCACCAGCCCAGCCCCGAGACTGCTGACAGGGCAGAGAAAATGGCGTCAGGCACAGCTGCAGGGGCTTTTGCTGCCTGGAGTGGTATTTATATTGATCTCAACCCAGGCACACCTGGGGAGGGCTGGCCGGCACGGTAAGGCTGCCCAGGTCAGCCAATCATCACCTCTCAGGGACTCACAGTTGCAGAAAATGGAACTTGCTGAACCGGCCAGGTCCAAGGAACAGGTGTGGGCTCCTGAGAGTCAGGATAGACAAGGGGCTGCAGCTTTGGCTTGTTTTCTAATCATTTTATCTGGCCCATGAGTGGGAGACAACTTCAAGAAAACCCTCTCCTAATGAGAGGAACCCAGGAGTCAGGGAGAGGAGGGGTGGGTGGTGGTTGGAGACAGAGGCCTGGTGCCCCGGGTGCAGTGGAAGTCTCTGGAAGACCAGGTGGAGGGAGGCCACACAGAGTGATGCCCAGGGTCACAGACCTGTCGGAGCTGCTGTCTGTTAGTTCAAGTCCTGCTCTGAGGTGCTCTGTGTCAGCTCTGAGCAACAGGTGAGCTGGGGGTGCTCTTCAATGAGGGCTATGTGCACGGTTCCTGTGTGCCCAGCCCTGCCACGGTACCTGCAAGGGTAGCTCTGTATCCTGGGAGGGGCCTGACCACGAGAGCCCTGTGGGCTGGGTTGGGGGTGGGGTACCTGCCCAGGAGAGCTCCATATCCTGGGATTGGCCTGACCACGAGAGCCCCATGGGCTGCTGGGGACCTGGTAAACGATGTCAGGACAGTCAGTGAAGCCACCGAGGATATACCTCCAGTTGCTCCTGATTCCTACACCCTGCTGGTCATTCTACCAAACACCAGGACATGGTATTCTGTATTAGTCTTCAATGATGCCTTCTTTTGTATTCCATTAGTCCCAGAGTCACAAGAAATTTTGGCTTGTGAGTGGCAGGACTCAACATACAACTAAAACAATACTTCCGGGCCGTCTTGCCCCAAGGGCTCAAAAATTCCCACACCATCTTTGGGGAAAGCTTAGCTAAAGACCGAAAAGTTCTACCTCTGGAAAAGGAAACCCTCCTTCAATATGCAGACGACATTCTGATCGCCAGCCCTACTAAGGAGGCCTCTGAACTACCAAGCCAATAAAGGATAGAAGTTGTCCAAGAAAAAGCTCAAATATCACAGACTGCGGTGACCTGCCTGGGCTTCATTCTCACACAAGGTCAGAGAAGCCCATCCCAGGAAAGGGAAGAAACCATTTGCAGCCTTACCCCTTTCTAAAACTAGAAGACAGCTTAGGGGTTCCTGGGGAGGCCAGGGTTTGCTGCTTCTGGATCCCTAACTACAGTCTACTAGCTGGGCCTCTATATGAAACACTGAAAGGAAAAGATGATGATCCTTTTGAACAGAATCCAAAAGTGGCCTTTCAAGAATGGAAAGAGCAGTCAATTCAGACCCTTGCCCTGGAACTTCCTAATAGAGCTAAACCCTTTGACCTTTACATTCCTGGTGAAAGGTGAATCGCCATTGCAGAATTAGTGCAAAAACTGGGACCACTTGAAATGGAACAATGCAAGAATGCCATCCAAGTAGGATAAACTACAGTCACCAAGGGGCTTGGCCCACTGCCACATCTGGCCAAGATACTGGCGGTATCTAAAAACCTGGAAATCAGCAGCCCAAAAGGCCACCTCCCTCCTAAGGGAAAAGGACCCCACGTGGTGATCCTAATCACCAACCATGCCCTGAAGTTGCAGGGTTCGCTCCGTGGGCACACCGACCTCGAGTGAGGAGGCCCTCCAACTCCAACATCCAGAGAGATAACCGGGGGCAACAGGGCACCATGACGACTCGTGTGAACATCACTTGACCTGGAGTTTCTCTCATAAATCAACAATAGTGTGTCCCGAAGGAGTAGACTACTGCTTGCAGGACTTACTGCACCCGGAGGGGAGCTAATAATCTTGACGGGGGAACCGTATATCACACTGTCACCATAGAAAAGCCTACAGACACCGTGATGATGGTGGCCAATAAGACCGGCTGGACTCCTGTTTACTTCAAAAGGCTGTTGACTCAGTGGCCATCATGGTCCTTGATCACCACTGACCCTGGACTGTCTGGGAGTCGAGCGGGCAGGGCTCTGACACCTGGTGCTGTTTTTACGTTAATTCAGGGGCCTAATTGAAGAAAGAGCAGACTACTGGTCAGAGCATCTAGGCTGGCAGAAACGGTCAGCCTAAGGTGGCCGAACAAATGTGGGGCGGGGTGAAACCGGCCCCCACAGCGTCTCTGCACATCTCTTTCCTGGACCCTTAAAGGTCATTAGAATCTATAACACTTCCAATGCTGGTGCTCAGGCGGACGAGCAGGGAGGCAGGGGTCCTGGGGCCAATCAACGTCACCTGGAGGCTGCTGGGGAGAAGTTCTGACCCTCGTCCCCTGGTATGAGGGCTCCCAACTCAGCACTCAGCAGTTACAGAAGAAGGGTCTGCACCCTCAGCACTCCAAGAATGAGGAACGGGACAAAAGGCAGAGGAGGGGTTTGTCCCCAGCAAAGCCCATTAAAAATCCCTGGGAGATAAAAATAGAATCTGGGCAATAAAGTCAAGTCTGACCTTTTTGATCCTTTGTGCTTTGTCTAATTTCACGTGCTCCTAGGGTCCCGCATGCAGAGGTTCCACACCCGGCACTTCAGACCAGATTTCCTAGTGCAGAATGGCTGGGTCGACACCTCAGCTCCTGGGGCCCAGTGCAGACTCCGAGATATAGAGCCTGAGCTGCAGCCAACCCGGCCCTCGAGAGCTCCGCCCCCTCCCTCCCACTGACTCTGACAGGATCTCTACACAGCAGCCCAGCCCACAGCCCACGGGGTAGTGCATGCTCTCACCTCTCCATTCTCTGATCAAAATATAAAGTTTCCTTTGCTTGTGAACCAAACTCAGTCTCGATCTGTTGGCCCCAATGACACTGGGCAGGGGGACACTTGTTGGGGTCCACTCTGGAGGATCAGTAACAGAAATTGAGACTATTGTAACTTCAATGAACAGATGTGTGAGCCAAACTGTCGTTAACATAGAACAGTTTATAAGGCTCGGGTAAAATAAGATGTTTCTAACACTTCCATTTGATATTTCCATCACTTTATTATAAGCAAGTTCAGTGAAAAGGTTTGTCTTATTTGTCAGGTCAATATTAGAGAAATGAAGTGATTTCTTTCCAAGGATGTACATCTAATAATCTTGGTTAAAGCTTCAATCTTGTTTTAAATGCTTTTCCATTGAAAATGATACCTCTCTTTCAGCTCCCCCATTTCTGAGAAGTATAAAATCTTATAATTTATTATTACCAAAGGGGAAAGGTGGGAGGAGGGATAAATTAACAGTTTGGAATTAACACATACACACTGCTATGTATAAAATAGATCATCAACAAGGAACTACTGTATAGCACAGGGAACTACACTCAATATTTTGCAATAACCTATAAGGGGAAATAATCGGAAAAAGAATAGATATTTTTATTGACATCATCTATCAATGACAGTTAAAGTGTAACCTAAGGGAAGCTGGTGGTGAGTGCTTCTGACCCTGAAGACTTCAATCATCTAAAGTTTGGACTCTGCCTACTTCCCAAGGTCCTTAATGAACATATGTGTAGCCGTAGCTTAAAAAATTCCCCAGTTTGGGTTTCGGGGAGACACTGATTTTGAAAAAGCCCTGGTGTTCTCCTTAAATGAATGGGACTCTTCCTACTGCTAAAACATGTCTGTCACACCCAGAGGATGGTATACCGTCTGATCGGGAAGAGTTTGGAAAAGGCATCTCATCTCCTCATCTCCTGGTGCTTGGGTTCACCCCTCCAGCGTCTTTACTAACAGTCTCCCCACTTGGAGATGTCAGCACTGCCAACATCCTGTTGCGTACAGTTTGGAATTTGTCCAGAGGATGAAGCGGAAGGATGAGGAACAATGAGAGACAAGTCCTAGGTGTTCAGACAGGCACATGTCACTCTAATTTCCAATCAGGAAGACGAACTGACCAAAGGCTAGGGTTGCCCATGGAAACAGTATAGGGCTTGAGGAAATCCCACTGCTTTGTGGCCAGTTCCCATAAACACAAGTTGAACAATGGAACTCAGGGGCAGTAACATTCACAAAACTGCAGAGTTGAAAATATCTATCACTGAAAAATGTCTTGAGGAAAGTCAGAGAAAAGGATTGGTAAGCAAGGGAGAATGGCAGGAAAGGGATTTGAGGAGGTAGAAAGGACTCGCCATTAAGCACAAGAAAAAGGGCTGAACATTGCCAACATTGCAGTTGGCCAAAAAGGCTGTATGCGTTTTTTTTCTGTATATATTCAAGAAAAGGGCATACACTTTTTTAGCCAACCAAACAGGTGGGCACTGGAAATCAATACTACAAAAGATATCACTTCACATCAGTCAGAAGAGCCATCGTCATAAAGTGTAAACACCAGAAATGCAGGACAGGGCAAGGAGAAGAGGGAGCCCTGTGAGGCTTATAGTGGAAATGTATATTGCCAACGGCCATTCTGGAGAAGTGTATTGTGTTTACTAAAGCATCTAACAAATGAGCTACAGAGCATAGGGCACTTGCACTCATGGGCGTATATCTTGGGAAAAACAAAAATCGAGAGGACACAGGCACCCCAATGTTTACTGCCTCTCTGTTTAAAAGATCCTCGAATAGGATATAACTTAAATGTCTCTGGAGGGAAAAAATGGATAGAGATGTGGTACTTATGTAGAGTGGAATATTACTCAGCCTGGAAATCAATGAAATAGGGCCAGTTGTAACAACTCCGGAGGAGTTACGTATGATCATTCTAAGTGACATAATTCAAAAAGAAAAAGACACATATCATAAGATATCACTTAAAGGTGGAATCCAAAATGGCTACACATGAAATAAATTACAAAACAAAAACATAGTCAAATATGTAGAAAACATGCGTAAGGCTGCTAAACGGGAAAGGTGGGGAGGGGTGAGGCATCATCCAGGAGGTTGAAATTAGCAAAGATACCATTCCAAATACCAAACTGATAATCAACAAGGCCTACACGGTAGCTAAAAGAACTGCACTCAGCACACTCAAGTCACCGATAAGAATATCTATGACTGGTAAGAATCTGAAAAAGAATTTATTGATGTCTCTCTGTACGTGAATCAAGTGGATGTACAGCAGCAAGAAACAGAGCTTTGAAAATCAGCTGTAACCAATATAGTAATAAATTGAAAAAAATAAACGACAGAGAGACAGAGAAAACCTCTTACAACTTTTCCTCAGGGACGGTGATGCAACATGCATTGAACACATCTAGACCCACAGCAGGATGAGACATAAGGCTGGAAACTGTTCGTGCTAAGAGAAATGTGAGGTTGGGTGAGGAAATGCACACCCTTTAAAGTAATACTACCTGGTACCCATTCAATGGGTCCCAAATCTGCAGGTTCAAGGAATCTTCCTACAGCTAAAACATGCATGGAAAACCCAGAGGACTGTACACCATGTGATCGGGAGATGTGTCTAAAATGCACCTCATTTATCCTCTCCTGGTGCTCCTGTTCATCATTCCAGCCACGTTACTTAGAATCTCCCCACTTAGAGAATCAGCACATTTAAACTTCTGTTTCACACATTTTGCAAATTGTGAGGAGGATGAATGGGAAGAGGGGGAACCAATGAGAGAATAGTTGTAGGGGTTTGGACGGGCACATGTCACTCTAATTTCCCATTAAGAATAAGAATTAAAAGAAGGCTCAGCCTGCCTCGCCAGAGCCAAAATAGGGCCTGAAGCAATCCTGCGGCTTTGAGGCCAGCTCACAAAAGAGCAACTTAAAAAATGGAGCTCAGGGTCACTGCAATTCACAAACCTGCAGAGTTATAAATGAAAACTAACGTCCAAAAATATGTTGAGGTAAGGCAAAGAAGAGGATCTGAATGCAAGACAGAATTGCAAGAAACAGATTTCAAGAGATAGATTGGACTCGTCTTTAAAGCACATGAAAAGCGGCAGAATTTCGACAATGATGCAGTTGGCCCAAAAGGGAGTATGCGTTTTTTCCTGAATATATCCAGGAAAAAACGCATACGCACTTTATGGGCAACCAAGCAAGCAAGCAATGCAAATGTGCACAACAAAGAAGTCTCATTTCCCACCGGTCAAAAGGGCCATCCGAAAAAATTGTAAAAACCAGAAATGCAGGACAGGCCATGGAGAACAGGGAGCCTTTATACGCTGATGGACAGTGTGTGAACTGCCGAGAGCCACTCTGGAGAAGTGTATGGTGGTTCCTAAATCATCTAAAAAACAGAGCTACAGAGCATAGGGCACTTCCAATCATGGAAGTATATCTAGGGAAGTCTAAAAATCAACAAGACACAAGCACACCACAGTTTAGGGCTACTCTGTTTACAAGAACCTCAACTTCAGTACACCTTAAATATCCCAGGAAAGAGAACAATGGATAAAGAAAATGTGGTACTTATGTACAATGGAATATCTCTTCACCATGAAATCAATGTAATAAGGCTAGTAGAAGGATAAAGAGTGGATTTAGCTCCGATAATACTACTTGAAATAAGTCAAACAGAAAAAGAAACATATCATAAGATATCACTTATAGAGGGAGGATAAATATGGCTGCACAAAAAATGAATTACAAAACAGAACAGTGTCTCACATTTAGAAAACACACTTATGTCAGCTTAAGGGGAAAGGAGAGGTGGGGTGATGCATAAAACCAGAGTTTGAAATTAGCACAGATACCGTTCAATAAACCAAATAGGTATTAGACAAGATCTACACCTTGCTCAATGAACTGGCCTCAACACACCCTATACATCACAGAGAAATATATCTGACTAATAAGAATCTTAAAACCCATGTATTGATATATCTCCATAAGGGAATCAAGTGTGCGCAGAGCGGCACAAACACAGCAGTGAAAATGAGCTAAACCCCATTATAGAAATAAATTTTAAAACCAAAACGCAGAAACAATGAAAGAGAGAAAAATTCTTACAAAATTCACTCAGGGGCTGTGATGCAACCTGGAATGACCACATATAAACCCACAGCTGGATAAGACATAAGGCTGGACACTTGGGGCTGAGAGGATTGGTGAGCTTTGGTGAGCAACTGCCGAAAGTTTAATGCAATACTTCATGCTACTCATTCCAAGGGTCCCAACACTCCAGGTTGAAGGGAATCTTCCTACAGCTAAACCGTGCATGGGAAATCCAGCGGATGGTATACCATATGATTGGGAAAGGTTTCTAAAATGCACCTCATTTTCCTCTCCTGGGGCTCCGGATCAACATTCCAGCCACTTTACTAACAACATCTCCACATGGAGAGTCAATGCCTTTAAGTTCTGGTATCGCACAGTCTGCAGTTAGTGTGGAGGATGAATAGAAATAGGGGGAACCAGTGAGAAAATAGATGTAGCGGTTTCAATGGGCACATGTCACTCTAATTTCACATCAGGAAGAAGAATTAACCAAAGGCCGAGCAAGGCGTCCCAGAAGAAGAATAGGGCCTGAAGAAATTCTGTGGATATGAGGCAAGATCACAAAAATAAGAGCTGAAAAATAGAGCTAAGGGCCACTGCAATTCAAAAACCTGCAGAGTTATAAAGGCCAACTATTTTCCAAAAGTATATTGAGGTAAGGCTATGAAGAGGCACTGACAGCAAGGAAGAATTGCAGGAAACCGATTTCAGGAGGTAGACTGGAACTGCATTGAAAACATATGAAAAGACTCAGAATGTCAACAAAGATGCACTTGGCCAAAAGGGGCGTATGCGTTTTTTCCTGAATATATTCAGGAAAAAACGCATACGCCCTTTTTGGCCAACCAAGCAAGCTTGCAAAGGAAATCTGCACTACAATGAAGTCTCACTGTCCCCCAGTCAAAAGGGCCATCTGAAAAAAGTGTAAAATCCAGAAAGGCAGGACAGGCCATGAAGAACTGGGAGCCTTGTTATGCTGATGGGCGGGATGTAAATTGCAAACACCATTCTGGAGAACTGTATGGTGTTTCCTGAAATATCCAAAAAACAAAGCAACAGAGCTTAGGGCACTTCCACTTATGGTCCTATAGCTTAGGGAAATTAAAATAAAAAGACACAGCCAGCCCAAATTTTGGGACAGCTCTGTTTACAAGAACCTCGTTTACGGTACAAGTTCAATATCGCAGAAAGTGAACAATGTATAAAGAAGTTGTGGTACTTACATACAATGCAATATCACTCAGCAATGAAAAATATGTCATCAGGCCTGTAGCAGCATAATGAGTGGATTCAGATACGCTGATTCTAAGTGAAATAAGTCACACAGAAAAAGAAACATCATAAGATATCACTACTACACGGAATGTAAACTTGGCTACACAGGAACTGAATTACAAAACAGAACAGGGTCTCAAAGGTAGAAAACCAAATTATGCTTGCTTAAGGGGAATGCTGAGTTGGGGTGCTGCATGAAACCAGAGATTGAAATTGGCACAGATACCGTTCCATAAGCCAAATATGTAATAGTGCAGAGCTACCCCTTGCTCAACGAAGTGGACTCAAGACGCCATATTAAACGCCTAAGAATATACCTGACTAGTAAGAATCTTAAAACCTATGGATTTACATGTCTCCGAAAGGGAATCAAGCGTGTGTACAATGGCATAAGCGCAGCAGTGATAGGATTGGTGAGGTTCGGTGAGCAAATGCAGACCCTTTGAAGTCATATTGCATGGTACCCATTCCATGGGTCTCAACTCTCCAGGTTTAAGGGATTCTTCCTTCACCTAAAACATGCATGTGGAACCCAGAGTATGATCCACCGTGTGATCGGGAAACGTGTTCAAATGTGTCTCAGTTTTCGTCCCCTGGTACTCGGGTGCAACATTCCAGACGCTTTACTAACACTCTCCTCACTTGGAGAGTCAGTGCCTTTAACCTCCTGATTGGCCCAGTTTGCAATTTCTTCGGAAGATGAACAGGAATAAGGAGAACCAATGAGAGACTAGCTGGAGGTGTCTGGACGGGCAAATTTAACTCTCATTTCCCACCAGGAAGAGGAATTAACCAAAGGCTCAGCTTGCCGTGCCGGAACCACACTAGGGCCTGAATCAATCTTGCGGTGTTGCGGCCAGCTCACAAGAAAGCGAGTTGAAGAAAGGAGCTCAGGGCCACTGTAATTCACAAACCTGCGGAGTTATAAATGACAGCTATCATCCAAAATTATACTGAAGTAAGGCTGCGAAGAGGACTTGAATGCGGGGCAGATTGCTGGAAACCGATTTCAGAAGGTACACGGGAGTCGCTCTTAAACCATAGGAAAAGAGACAGAACTTGGAAAATAATGCACTTGGCAAAAAAGGGCATATGTGTTTTATCCAGAGCTCTCATAACTGAGGGGCGGAGATTCCCAGCAGGCTCCAACTGCCACCTGAGGGCTCACATTGCCAAGGCAACGTGAGCAAGCCAGGCGGGAGTTACCCAACAGCAGAGGTCCCACCTCACAGAAGGGTGAGAAACCCAGCCAACATCAGACTCTCACCAGAGGGCCCACATCACCAAGGGGATGGGAACCAGGCAGGAGTGTCTTCACACCAGTGGGGCCACATCATCGAAAGGTGAGGTACTCAGCACATGTGTCCTCCAACCAGAGGACCCACATCACCAAAGGCCTCGGAGTGAGGCAGGCAGGAGTAGCCTCACAACACTGGGCCCATAGAATAAAAAAGTGAGGAATCCAGCATTTGGAACCTCCCAGCAGGTGGCCCAGAGCGCTGAGGCTATGGGATCCAGGCCACAGTGAACTCACAGAAGAGGGCCCATGTCATGAAACTGAGCAACCCAGCCATTGGGACCTCAGAGCAGGAGGCCCACATCCCCATGGGGATGGAAATCTGGTAGGAGTGTCCTCGCACCACTGAGAACATATCAGAAAATTTTGGGCGACCAGCAGTTAGGGCCTGATGCCAGAGGACCCTCATCACCAAGGGAAGGAGGCTCCCAGCAGGCTCCAACTGCCACCAGAGGGCTGACGTCGCCAAGGCGCTGTGTGCCAACCAGGCACGAATGACCTCACAGCAGAGGGCCCACCTCAGAGAAGTGTGACGAACCCAGTCAGGATCAGACTCACACCAGAGGGCCCACATCACCAAATTGAATTGAACCAGGCAGGAGTGTCCTCACATGAGTAGGGCCACATCATCTAAAGGTGAGGAACCCAGAACATGTGGCTTCAAACCATAGGACACACATCACCAAGGGGCTGGGAGTGAGGCAGGCAGGAGGAGCCTCATAACAGAGGGCCCAAAAATAAGAAAGGTGAGGAATCCAGCAGTTGGAACCTCCCAGCAGGCGGCCCAGAGCACAGAGGCTAGGGGATCCAGGCCAGAGTGAACTAACACCAGACAGCCCACATCATGAACCCAGACATTGGGACCTCAGAGCAGAAGGCCCACATCCCCATGGTGATGGGAACATGACAGAAGTGTCCTGGCATCACTGGGCTCACATCAGAAAACGTGGGGTGCTCAGAAGTTAGGGCCTGACGCTAGAGGGCACACATCACCAAGAGGAGGAGGCTCCCAGCAGGCTCCAGCTGCCACCAGAGGGCCAACGTCGCCAAGGCGATGTGTGCCAGCCTGGCAGGAGTGACCTCACAGCAGAGGGCCCACCTCACAGAAGGGTGAGGAACACAGCCAGGATCAGACTCTCACCAGAGGGCCCACATCACCAAGGGGATGGGAACCAGGCAGGAGTGTCCCCACACCAGTGGGACAACATCATTGAAAGGTGAGGATCCCAGCACATGTGTCCTCAAATAGAGGAACCACATCACCAAGGGGTCGGAATGAGGCTGGCAGAACCGGCCTCACAACACAGGGTCCATAGAATATAAAAGTTGAGGAATCGAGCAGTTGGAACCTCCCAGCAAGTGGCCCAGAGCACCGAGGCTATGGGATCCAGGCCGCAGTGAACTCACAGCAGAGGGCCCACATCATGAACCTGTGAGCAGCCCAGCCGTTGGGACCTCAGAACAGAAGGCCCACATCCCCATTGGGATGGGAACCTGGCAGGTGTGGCTTCGCACCACTTAGGACATATCAGAAAATGTTAGGAGCCCAGCAGTTAGGGCCTGACGCCAGGGGGCCCTCATAACTGAGGGGAGGAGACTCCCAGCAGGTTCCAACTGCCAACAGAGGGCCCACGTCTACAAGGTGGCATGCGCCAGCCAGGCAGTAGTGACCTCACAGCAGAGGGCCTATCTCACAGAAGGGTGAGGAACCGAGGCAGGATGAGACTCTCACCAGAGGGCCCACAACAACAAGGGGATGGGAACCAGTCAGGACTGTCCTCCCACCAGTGGGGCCACATCATCGAAAGGTGAGGAACCCAGCACATGTGGCCTCATATCAGAGGACATACATCACAAAGGGGATGGGAGTGAGGCAGGTAGGAGTAGCCTAAAAACAGAGGGCCCAAAGAATAAAAAAGGTGAGGAATCCAGCATTTGGAACCTCCCAGCAGGCGGCCGAGAGCACAGAAGCTATGGGATGCAGGCAGGAGTGAACTAACACCAGAGAGCCCACATCATGAAACTGTGAGCAACCCAGGCGTTGGGACCTCAGAGCAGAAAGCCCACATCCCCATGGGGATGGGAACCTGACAGGAGTGTCCTGGCATCACTGGGCTCACATCAGAAAACGTGGGGAGCCCAGCAGTTAGAGCCTGATGCTAGAGGGCCGTCATCACCGAGGACAGGAGGCTCCCAGCAGGTTCCATGTGCCAACAGAGGGCCCACGTCGCCAAGGTGATGTGTGCAAGTCAGGCAGGATTGACCTCACAGCAGAGGGCCTACCTCACAGAAGAGTGAGGAGCCCAGCCATGATAAGACTTCACCAGAAGGCCCACATCACCAAGGGGATGGGAACCAGGCAGGAGTGTCCTCACACCAGTGGGGCCACATCATTGAAAGTTGCGGAACCCAGCACATGTAGCCTCAAACCAGAAGACCCACATCACGAAGGGGTTGCGAGTGAGGCAGGCAGGAGGAGCATCACAACACAGGACCCATAGAATACAAAAGTTGAGGAATCGAGCAGTTGGAACCTCCCAGCAGGCGGCCCAGAGCACAGAGGCTATGGGATCCAGGCCACAGTCAACTAACACCAGAGAGCCCACATCATGAAATTGTGATCAACCCAGCCGTTGGAACCTCAGAGCAGAAGGCCCACATCCCCATGGAGATGGGAACCTAAGAGGAGTGCCTGAGCATCACTGGGCTCACTAAGAAAAGTTGGGGAGCCCAGCAGTTAGGGCCTGACGTCAGAGGGCCCTCATCACAGAGGTGAGGAGGCTCCCAGCAGGGTCCAAGTGCCACCAGAGGGCTCATGTCAACAAGGCGAGGTGAGCAAGCCAGGCAAGAGTTACCTGATAGTAGAGGGCCCACCTCACAGATGGGTGAGGAACCCAGCCAGGATCAGACTCTCACCAGAGGGCCCACATCACAAAGGGGATGGGAACCAGTCAGGATTATCCTCACACCAGTGGGGTCTCATCATCTTAAGGTGAGGAACCCAGCACATGTGTCCTCAAACCAGAGGACCCACATCACCAAGGGCTTGGAGTGAGGCAGGCAGGAGTAGCCTCACAACACAGGGCACATAATATAAAAAACGTGAGGATTCCAGCATTTAGACCTTCCAGCAGGCGGGCCAGAACACCGAGGCTATGGGATTCAGGCCACAGTGAACTCACATCAGAGGGCCCACATCATATAACTGTGAGCAACCCAGGCGTTGGGACCTCAGCGCAGAAGGCCAACATCCCCATGGGAATGGGAACCTGGCTGGAGTGTCCTCGCACCACTGGGAGCACATGAGAAAATGTGGGGAGCCCACCATTTAGGGCCTGATGCCAGAGGGCCATCATCACCGAGAGGAGGAGGCACCCTGCATGCTCCAACTGCCACCAGAGGGCTCACGTCTCCAAGGTGATGTGTGCCAGCCAGGCAGGAGTGACCTCACAGCAGAGGGCCTACCTCACAGAACGTTGAGGAACCCAGCCAGCATTAGACTCTTGCCAGAGGGCCCACCTCACCAAGGGGATGGGAACCAGGCAGGAGTGTCCTCACACGAATGGGGCCACATCATCGAAAGGTGAGGAACGCAGCACATGTGGCCTCAAGCCATAGGACAGTCATCACCAAGGGGCTGGCAGTGAGGCAGGCAGGAGGAGCCTCACAACAGAGGGCACATAGAATAAAAAAGTTGAGGAATCCAGCAGTTGGAACCTCCCAGCAGGCGGCTCAGAGCACCGATGATAAGGGATCCTTGCCAGAGTGAACTCATAGTAGAGGGCCCACATCATGGTACTGTGAGCAAGCGAGCCGTTTTGACCTCAGAGCAGAAGGCCCATAACCCCATGGGGATGGGAACCTGGCAAGAGTGTCCTCACTCACTTGGCGCACATCAGAAAATGTGGGGAGCCCAGCAGTTATGGCCTAAGGCAAGAGGGCCCTCATCACCGAGGTGAGGAGGATCCCAGCACACTCCAACTGCCACCAGAGGGCCCACGTCACCAAGGTGACGTGCGCCAGACAGGCATGATTGACCTCACAGCAGAGGGCCCACCTCACAGATGGGTGAGGAACCCAGCCAGGATCAGACTCTCACCAGAGGACCCACATCACAAAGGGGATGGGAACCAGTCAGGATTATCCTCACACCAGTGGGGCCTCATCATCTTAAGGTGAGGAACCCAGCACATGTGTCCTCAAACCAGAGGACCCACATCACCAAGGGCCTTGGAGTGAGGCAGGCAGGAGTAGCCTCACAACACAGGGCACATAATATAAAAAACGTGAGGATTCCAGCATTTAGACCTTCCAGCAGGCGGCTCAGAACACCGAGGCTATGGGATCCAGGCCGCAGTGAACTCACATCAGAGGGCCCACATCATAAAACTGTGAGCAACCCAGGCATTGGGACCTCAGCGCAGAAGGCCCACATCCCCATGGGAATGGGAACCTGGCTGGAGAGTCCTCGCACCACTGGGCGCACATCAGAAAATGTGGGGAGCCCACCATTTAGGGCCTGACGCCAGAGGGCCGTCATCACCGAGAGGAGGAGGCACCCTGCATGCTCCAACTGCCACCAGAGGGCTCACGTCTCCAAGGTGACGTGTGCCAGCCAGGCAGGAGTGACCTCACAGCAGAGGGCCTACCTCACAGAACGTTGAGGAACCCAGCCAGGATCAGACTCTCACCTGAGGGCCCACATCAGCAAGGGGATGGGAACCAGTCAGGACTGTCTTCCCTCCAGTGGGGCCACATCATCGAAAGGTTCGGAACCCAGCACATGTGGCCTCAAATCTGAGGACACGTATCACAAAGGGAATGGGAGTGAGGCAGGCAGGAGTAGCCTAAAAACAGAGGGCCCAAAGAATAAGAAAGGTGAGGAATCCAGCAGTTGGAACCTCCCAGCAGGCGACCGAGAGCACAGAAGTTATGGGATGCAGGCAGGAGTGAACTAACAGCAGAGAGCCCACATCATGGTACTGTGAGCAAGCCAGCCGTTTTGACCTCAGAGCAGAAGGCCCATATCCCCATGGGGATGGGAACATGGCAAGAGTGTCCTCACTCACTTGGCACACATCAGATAATGTGGGGAGCCCAGCAGTTAGGGCCTGATGCCAGAGGGCCCTCATCATCGAGGGGAGGAGGCTCCCAGCAGGCTCCAAGTGCCACCAGAGGGCTCATGTCCACAAGGCGACGTGTGCCAGACAGGCAGGAGTGACCTCACAGCAGAGGGCCCACCTCACAGATGGGTGAGGAACCCAGCCAGGATCAGACTCTCAACAGAGGGCCCACATCACCAAGGGGATGTGAACCAGGCAGGATTCTCCTAAGACCATTGGTCCCACATCATCGAAAGGTGAGGAACCCAGCACATGTGACCTCAAACCAGAGGACACACATCACGAAGGGGCTGGGAGTGAGGCAGGCAGGAGGATCCTCACAATAGAGAGCCCAAAAAATTAAAAAAGTGAGGAATCCAGCAGTTGGAACCTCCCAGCAAGCGGCCAAGAGCACAGAGGCTATGGGATCCAGGCCTCTGTGAACTATCACCAGAGAGCCCACATCATGAAAATGTGAACAACCCAGCCGTTGGAACCTCAGAGCAGAAGGCCCACATCCCCATGGAGATGGGATCCTAAGAGGAGTGCCCAAGCATCATTGGGTTCACTAAGAAAAGTTGGTGAGCCCAGCAGTTAGGGCCTGACCCAAGAGGGCCCTCATCACCGGTGGAAGGAGATTCCCAGCATGCTCCAACTGCCACCACACGGCTGACTTCACCAAGGCAATGTGTGCCAGCCATGCAGGAGTGACCTATCAGCAGAGGGTCTCCCTCACAGAAGGGTGAGGAACACAGCCAGGAACAGACTCTCACCAGGGGGTTCACATAACCACGTGGATGAGAACCAGGCAGGAGTGTCCTCACACTAGTGGGGCCACATCATCGAAAGGTGAGGAACCCAACAAAGGTGGCCACAAACCAGAGGACCCACATCACCAAGGGGTTGAGAGTGAGGTAGGTGTCTGGACGGGCATATTTAACACTCATTTCCCACCAGGAAGAGGAATTAACCAAAGGCTCAGCGTGCCATGCCAGAAGCAGATTAGGACCTGAAGCAGCCTTGCAGGTTTGCAGCCAGCTCACAAGAAATTGAGTTGAAGAAAGGAGCTCAGGGGCCCTGTAATTCACAAACCTGCAGAGTTATAAATGACAGATAACGTCCAAAAATATATTGAAGTAAGGCTGCGAAGAGGACTTGAAAGCGGGGCAGAATTGCAGGAAACCGATTTCAGGAGGTAGACTGGATTTGCATTTAAAGCATAGGAAAAGAGGCAGAACATCGACAATGATGCACTTGGCAAAAAAGGGCGTATGAGTTTGTTCCTGAATATATTCAGGAAAAAACACATACACCCTTTTTGGCAAACCAAGCAAGCTTGCAATGGAAATCCGAACTACTATGAAGTGTCACTTCCCCCCGGTCTAAAGGGCCATCTGAAAAAAGTGTAAAATCCAGAAAGGCAAGATAGGCCATGGGGAAAAAGGAGCCTTGTTATGCTGATGGGCGGGATGTAAATTGCCAACAGCCACTCTGGAGAAGTGTATGGTGTTTCCTGATACATCTCAAAAACAAAGCAACAGAGTCTAGGGCATTTCCACTTATGGTCCTATAGCTTAGGGAAATTAAAATCAAAAAGACACAGCCACCCCAAAATTTGGGACGGCTCTGTTTACCGGAACCTCTTCTACGGTACAAGTTAAATATCCCAGAGAACAAATAATTGATAAAGAAGTTGCGGTACTTACGTACAACAGAATACCACTCAGCAATGAAATCTGTGCCACCAGGCCTGTACCAGCATAATGAGTGGATTCAGATACGATGATTCTAAGTGAAATAAGTCACACAGAAAAAGAAACATCATAAGGTATCACTAATACACGGAATGTAAACTTGGCTACACATGAACTGAATTACAAAACAGAACAGGGTCTCAAGTTTAGAAAACCAACTTATGCTTGCTTAAGGGGAAAGGTGAGTTGGGGTGCTGCATAAAACCAGAGTTTGAAATTAGCACAGATAGCATTCCATAGGCCAAATATGTAATAGACAAGACCTACCCCTTGCTCAACGAAATGGACTCAACAATGAGGTATCACCTCACACCTGTTAGAATGGGCATCATCTGAAAATCTACAAACAACAAATGCTGGAAAGGGTGTGGAGAAAAGGAAGCCTCTTCCACTATTGTTGGGAATATAAATTGATACAGTCACTATGGAGAACAATATGGAGTTTCTTAAGAAACTAATAATAGAATTACCATATGATACAGCAATCCCAGTACTGGACATATACCCAGACAAAACCATAAATCAAAAAGAGACATTCACCGCAATGTTCATTGCATCACTATTTACAATATCGAGGTAATGGAAGCAACCTAAATGCCCACAGACAGACGAATGCATAAAGATGTGGTACATATATAAAATGGAATATTACTAAGCCATGAAAGGAATGAAATTGGGTCATTTGTAGAGACGTCGATGGATCTAGAGACTGTCATACAGAGTGAAGTAAGTCAGAAAGAGAAAAACAAATCTTGTATATTCATGCATCTATGTGGAACCTTGAAAAACTGTACAGATTAACCGTTTTGCAAGGCATAAATAGAGCAACAGATGTAGACAACAAACGTATGGACAACAAGGGGGGAAAGCTCTTGGGGGGGTGGTGGTGGGAGGAGTTGAGAGATTGGGATTGGCATGTAAACATTTATATGTATAAAATAGATAACCAATAAGAACCTGCTGTATAAAAATATAAAATAAAATTCAAAATTAAAAAGAAATAAAATTTAAAAAATAAAACAAAAAAAACAATTATTCCCTTCACATACATGTATTTATATGAATAAATTATTTCCATGCTTATATCTGTAAATACGAAAAAGAGGAATAAAATCTACCTTGAACCAAAAATGAAAAAGAGAAAAAAAAAACAGAACCCACCAGTTACTCAGAGGAAAACCGTAGCAGGGCACTTGCTCCAGTTGTAAACAATTCTGAAGTTGGTCAGTGGTGGGGAATCGTCTCCCATTCAGCCAGCAGCCCCCACACAACAAGCGTCCTCATTGCAAAGCTGGGGCACCGTGCCGTGGCATCTGTGAGTAAACGTGAGCTGAGCCCCAGGCCAGTTGCTGCTGAACTGTTCCCACCCTTCCCAGGTAAAACACCTGAATATATACAAGGACTTGAAAGCCTAGAGGAAGGGCCATGGAGCCACACGAGTGACAGCATGCCAGCTGACTTGGTGCCTGCAGGCCAGCCAGGATGGTCCTGGCCCTGGGTGCTCTTCTGGAAGATTTCCATTTCCCTGCCTGAGATACCCGTCCTGTCCCTGCCCCCACTGCTTTTTTCCTTCCTCACCTCTGCCCAGGGAGAAATTCCAGCAGCAGGCATGGGTGACACATCCTCTTCTTTAGCAGGTGGCAGCCTGGCAACTGCTGCAGAAAGTCCAGCAGAGCCCCACTCACACTGGGCCACCCACAAAGCCGTGGCCTCTCACTCCCTCCCACCAGCCCAGCCCCGAGACTGCTGACAGGGCAGAGAAAATGGCGTCAGGCACAGCTGCAGGGGCTTTTGCTGCCTGGAGTGGTATTTATATTGATCTCAACCCAGGCACACCTGGGGAGGGCTGGCCGGCACGGTAAGGCTGCCCAGGTCAGCCAATCATCACCTCTCAGGGACTCACAGTTGCAGAAAATGGAACTTGCTGAACCGGCCTGGTCCAAGGAACAGGTGTGGGCTCCTGAGAGTCAGGATAGACAAGGGGCTGCAGCTTTGGCTTGTTTTCTAATCATTTTATCTGGCCCATGAGTGGGAGACAACTTCAAGAAAACCCTCTCCTAATGAGAGGAACCCAGGAGTCAGGGAGAGGAGGAGTGGGTGGTGGTTGGAGACAGAGGCCTGGTGCCCTGGGTGCAGTGGAAGTCTCTGGAAGACCAGGTGGAGGGAGGCCACACAGAGTGATGCCCAGGGTCACAGACCTGTCAGAGCTGCTGTCTGTTAGTTCAAGTCCTGCTCTGAGGTGCTCTGTGTCAGCTCTGAGCGACAGGTGAGCTGGGGGTGCTCTTCAATGAGGGCTATGTGCACGGTTCCTGTGTGCCCAGCCCTGCCACGGTACCTGCAAGGGTAGCTCTGTATCCTGGGAGGGGCCTGACCATGAGAGCCCCGTGGGCTGGGTTGGGGGTGGGGTACCTGCCCAGGAGAGCTCCATATCCTGGGATTGACCTGACCACGAGAGCCCCATGGGCTGCTGGGGACCTGGTAAACGATGTCAGGACAGTCAGTGAAGCCACCGAGGATATACCTCCAGTTGCTCCTGATTCCTACACCCTGCTGGTCATTCTACCAACCACCAGGACATGGTATTCTGTATTAGTCTTCAATGATGCCTTCTTTTGTATTCCATTAGTCCCAGAGTCACAAGAAATTTTGGCTTGTGAGTGGCAGGACTCAACATACAACTAAAACAATACTTCCGGGCCGTCTTGCCCCAAGGGTTCAAAAATTCCCACACCATCTTTGGGGAAAGCTTAGCTAAAGACCGAAAAGTTCTACCTCTGGAAAAGGAAACCCTCCTTCAATATGCAGATGACATTCTGATCGCCAGCCCTACTAAGGAGGCCTCTGAACTACCAAGCCAATAAAGGATAGAAGTTGTCCAAGAAAAAGCTCAAATATCACAGACTGCGGTGACCTGCCTGGGCTTCATTCTCACACAAGGTCAGAGAATCCCATCCCAGGAAAAGGAAGAAACCATTTGCAGCCTTACCCCTTTCTAAAACGAGAAGACAGCTTAGGTGTTCCTGGGGAGGCCAGGGTTTGCTGCTTCTGGATCCCTAACTACAGTCTACTAGCTGGGCCTCTATATGAAACACTGAAAGGAAAAGATGATGATCCTTTTGAACAGAATCCAGAAGTGGCCTTTCAAGAATGGAAAGAGCAGTCAATTCAGACCCTTGCCCTGGAACTCCCTAATTGAGCTAAACCCTTTGACCTTTACATTCCCGGTGAAAGGTGAATCGCCATTGCAGAATTAGTGCAAAAACTGGGACCACTTGAAATGGAACAATGCAAGAATGCCATCCAAGTAGGATAAACTACAGTCACCAAGGGGCTTGGCCCACTGCCACCAAGGGGCTTGGCCCACTGCCACATCTGGCCAAGATACTGGCGGTATCTAAAAACCTGGAAATCAGCAGCCCAAAAGGCCACCTCCCTCCTAAGGGAAAAGGACCCCACGTGGTGATCCTAATCACCAACCATGCCCTGAAGTTGCAGGGTTCGCTCCGTGGGCACACCGACCTCGAGTGAGGAGGCCCTCCAACTCCAACATCCAGAGAGATAACCAGGGGCAACAGGGCACCATGACGACTCGTGTGAACATCACTTGACCTGGAGTTTCTCTCATAAGACAACAAGAGTGTGTCCCGAAAGAGTAGACTACTGCTTGCAGGACTTACTGCACCCGGAGGGGAGCTAATAAACTTGGCGGGGGAACCGTATATCACACTGTCACCATAGAAAAGCCTACAGACACCGTGATGATGGTGGCCAATAAGACCGGCTGGACTCCTGTTTACTTCAAAAGGCTGTTGACTCAGTGGCCATCATGGTCCTTGATCACCACTGACCCTGGACTGTCTGGGAGTCGAGCGGGCAGGGCTCTGACACCTGGTGCTGTTTTTACGTTAATTCAGGGGCCTAATTGAAGAAAGAGCAGACTACTGGTCAGAGCATCTAGGCTGGCAGAAACGGTCAGCCTAAGGTGGCCGAACAAATGTGGGGCGGGGTGAAACCGGCCCCCACAGCGTCTCTGCACATCTCTTTCCTGGACCCTTAAAGGTCATTAGAATCTATAACACTTCCAATGCTGGTGCTCAGGCGGACGAGCAGGGAGGCAGGGGTCCTGGGGCCAATCAACGTCACCTGGAGGCTGCTGGGGAGAAGTTCTGACCCTCGTCCCCTGGTATGAGGGCTCCCAACTCAGCACTCAGCAGTTACAGAAGAAGGGTCTGCACCCTCAGCACTCCAAGAATGAGGAACGGGACAAAAGGCAGAGGAGGGGTTTGTCCCCAGCAAAGCCCATTAAAAATCCCTGGGAGATAAAAATAGAATCTGGGCAATAAAGTCAAGTCTGACCTTTTTGATCCTTTGTGCTTTGTCTAATTTCACGTGCTCCTAGGGTCCCGCATGCAGAGGTTCCACACCCGGCACTTCAGACCAGATTTCCTAGTGCAGAATGGCTGGGTCGACACCTCAGCTCCTGGGGCCCAGTGCAGACTCCGAGATATAGAGCCTGAGCTGCAGCCAACCTGGCCCTCGAGAGCTCCGCCCCCTCCCTCCCACTGACTCTGACAGGATCTCTACACAGCAGCCCAGCCCACAGCCCACGGGGTAGTGCATGCTCTCACCTCTCCATTCTCTGATCAAAATATAAAGCTTCCTTTGCTTGTGAACCAAACTCAGTCTCGATCTGTTGGCCCCAATGACACTGGGCAGGGGGACACTTGTTGGGGTCCACTCTGGAGGATCAGTAACAGAAATTGAGACTATTGTAACTTCAATGAACAGATGTGTGAGCCAAATTGTCGTTAACATAGAACAGTTTATAAGGCTCGGGTAAAATAAGATGTTTCTAACACTTCCATTTGATATTTCCATCACTTTATTATAAGCAAGTTCAGTGAAAAGGTTTGTCTTATTTGTCAGGCCAATATTAGAGAAATGAAGTGATTTCTTTCCAAGGATGTACATCTAATAATCTTGGTTAAAGCTTCAATCTTGTTTTAAATGCTTTTCCATTGAAAATGATACCTCTCTTTCAGCTCCCCCATTTCTGGGAAGTATAAAATCTTATAATTTATTATTACCAAAGGGGAAAGGTGGGAGGAGGGATAAATTAACAGTTTGGAATTAACACATACACACTGCTATGTATAAAATAGATCATCAACAAGGAACTACTGTATAGCACAGGGAACTACACTCAATATTTTGCAATAACCTATAAGGGGAAATAATCGGAAAAAGAATAGATATTTTTATTGACATCATCTATCAATGACAGTTAAAGTGTAACCTAAGGGAAGCCGGTGGTGAGTGCTTCTGACCCTGAAGACTTCAATCATCTAAAGTTTGGACTCTGCCTACTTCCCAAGGCCCTTAATGAACATATGTGTAGCCGTAGCTTAAAAAATTCCCCAGTTTGGGTTTCGGGGAGACACTGATTTTGAAAAAGCCCTGGTGTTCTCCTTACATGAATGGGACTCTTCCTACTGCTAAAACATGTCTGTCACACCCAGAGGATGGTATACAATCTGATCAGGAAGAGTTTGGAAAAGGCATCTCATCTCCTCATCTCCTGGTGCTCGGGTTCACCCCTCCAGCGTCTTTACTAACAGTCTCCCCACTTGGAGATGTCAGCACTGTCAACATCCTGTTGCGTACAGTTTGGAATTTGTCCAGTGGATGAAGCGGAAGTTTGAAGAACAATGAGAGACAAGTCCTAAGTGTTCAGACAGGCACATGTCACTCTAATTTCCAATCAGGAAGATGAATTGACCAAAGGCTAGGGTTGCCCATGGAAACAGTATAGGGCTTGAGGAAATCCCACTGCTTTGTGGCCAGTTCCCATAAACACAAGTTGAACAATGGAACTCAGGGGCAGTAACATTCACAAAACTGCAGAGTTGAAAATATCTATCACTGAAAAATGTCTTGAGGAAAGTCAGAGAAAAGGATTGGTAAGCAAGGGAGAATGGCAGGAAAGGGATTTGAGGAGGTAGAAAGGACTCGCCATTAAGCACAAAAAAGGGGCTGAACATTGCCAACATTGCAGTTGGCCAAAAAGGCTGTATGCGTTTTTTTCTGTATATATTCAAGAAAAGGGCATACACTTTTTTAGCCAACCAAACAGGTGGGCACTGGAAATCAATACTACAAAAGATATCACTTCGCATCAGTCAGAAGAGCCATCGTCATAAAGTGTAAACACCAGAAATGCAGGACAGGGCAAGGAGAAGAGGGAGCCCTGTGAGGCTTATAGTGGAAATGTATATTGCCAACGGCCATTCTGGAGAAGTGTATTGTGTTTACTAAAGCATCTAACAAATGAGCTACAGAGCATAGGGCACTTGCACTCATGGGCGTATATCTTGGGAAAAACAAAAATCGAGAGGACACAGGCACCCCAATGTTTACTGCCTCTCTGTTTAAAAGATCCTCGACTAGGATATAACTTAAATGTCTCTGGAGGGAAAAAATGGATAGAGATGTGGTACTTATGTAGAGTGGAATATTACTCAGCCTAGAAATCAATGAAATATGGCCAGGTGTAACAACTCCGGAGGAGTTACGTATGATCATTCTAAGTGACATAATTCAAAAAGAAAAAGACACATATCATAAGATATCACTTAAATGTGGAATCCAAAATGGCTACACATGAAATAAATTACAAAACAAAAACATAGTCAAATATGTAGAAAACATGCATAAGGCTGCTAAACGGGAAAGGTGGGGAGGGGTGAGGCATCATCCAGGAGGTTGAAATTAGCAAAGATACCATTCCAAATACCAAACTGATAATCAACAAGGCCTACACGGTAGCTAAAAGAACTGCACTCAGCACACTCAAGTCACCGGAAAAGAATATCTATGACTGGTAAGAATCTGAAGAAGAATTTATTGATGTCTCTCTGTATGTGAATCAAGTGGATGTACAGCAGCAAGAAACAGTGCTTTGAAAATCAGCTGTAACCAATATAGTAATAAATTGAAAAAAGTAAACGACAGAGAGACAGAGAAAACCTCTTACAACTTTTCCTCAGGGACGGTGATGCAACATGGATTGAACACATCTAGACCCACAGCAGGATGAGACATAAGGCTGGAAACTGTTCGCGCTAAGAGAAATGTGAGGTTGGGTGAGGAAATGCACACCATTTAAAGTAATACTACCTGGTACCCATTCAATGGGTCCCAAATCTGCAGATTCAAGGAATCTTCCTACAGCTAAAACATGCATGGAAAACCCAGAGGACTGTACACCATGTGATCGGGAGATGTGTCTAAAATGCACCTCATTTATCCTAAAATGCACCTCATTTATCCTCTCCTGGTGCTCCTGTTCATCATTCTAGCTACGTTACTTAGAATCTCCCCCACTTAGAGAATCAGCACATTTAAACTTCTGTTTCACACATTTTGCAAATTGTGAGGAGGATGAACGGGAAGAGGGGGAACCAATGAGAGAATAGTTGTAGGGGTTTGGACGGGCACATGTCACTCTAATTTCACTCTAATTTCCCATTAAGAATAAGAATTAATAAAAGGCTCAGCTCACCTCGCCGGAACCAAAATAGGGCCTGAAGCAATCCTGCGGCTTTGAGGCCAGCTCACAAAAGAGCAACTTAAAAAATGGAGCTCAGGGTCACTGCAATTCACAAACCTGCAGAGTTATAAATGAAAACTAACGTCCAAAAATATGTTGAGGTAAGGCAAAGAAGAGGATCTGAATGCAAGACAGAATTGCAAGAAACAGATTTCAAGAGATAGATTGGACTCGTCTTTAAAGCACATGAAAAGCGGCAGAATTTCGACAATGATGCAGTTGGCCCAAAAGGGAGTATGCGTTTTTTCCTGAATATATCCAGGAAAAAAACGCATACGCACTTTATGGGCAACCAAGCAATGCAAATGTGCACAACAAAGAAGTCTCATTTCCCACCGGTCAAAAGGGCCATACGAAAAATTTATAAAAACCAGAAATGCAGGACAGGCCATGGAGAACAGGGAGACTTTATATGCTGATGGACAGTGTGTGAACTGCTGAGAGCCACTCTGGAGAAGTGTATGATGGTTCCTAAATCATCTAAAAAACAGAGCTAAAATTTCTGTGGAAGATGAACAGGAATAGGGAGAACCAATGAGAGACTAGCTGGAGGTGTCTGGACGGGCAAATTTAACTCTCATTTCCCACCAGGAAGAGGAATTAACCAAAGGCTCAGCTTGCCATGCCAGAACCACACTAGGGCCTGAATCAATCTTGCGGTGTTGCAGTCAGCTCACAATAAAGAGTGTTGAAGAAAGGAGCTCAGGGGCACTGTCATTCACAAACCTGCAGAGTTATAAATGACAGCTATCGTCCAAAAATATATTGAAGTAAGGCTGCCAAGAGCACTTGAAAGCGGGGCAGAATTACAGGAAACCGATTTCAGGAGGTAGACTGGAATTGCATGAAAAGCATAGGAAAAGAGGCAGAACGTCCACAATGATGCACTTGGCCAAAAAGGGCGTATGCGGTTTTTCCTGAATATATTCAGGAAAAAACGCATACGCCCTTTTTGGCCAACCAAGCAAGCTTGCAAAGGAAATCTGCACTACAATGAAGTCTCACTGCCCCCCGGGCAAAAGGGCCATCTGAAAAAAGTGTAAAATCCAGAAAGGCAGGACAGGCCATGGAGAACTGGGAGCCTTGTTATGCTGATGGGCGGGATGTAAATTGCCAACAGCCACTCTGGAGAAGTGTATGGTGTTTCCTGAAACATCTAAAAAACAAAGCAACAGAGCCTAGGGCACTTCGACTTATGCTCCTATAGCTTAGGGAAATTCAAATCAAAAAGACACAGCCACCCCAAAGTTTGGGACGGCTCTGTTTACAAGAACCTCGTTTATGGTACAAGTTCAATATCACAGAAAGCGAAAAATGAATAAAGAATTTGTGGTACTTACGTACAATGCAATATCACTCAGCAATGAAATCTATGTCATCAGGCCCGTAGAAGCATAATGAGTGGACTCAGGTACGATGATGCTAAGAGAAATAAGTCACACAGAAAAAGAAATATCATAAGGTATCACTAATACACGGAATGTAAACTTGGCTACCCAGGAACTGAATAGAAAACAGAACAGGGTCTCAGATGTAGAAAACCAACTTATGCTTGCTTAAGGGGAAAGGTGAGTTGGGGTGCTGCATAAAACAAGAGATTGAAATTAGCACAGATACCGTTCCATAAGCCAAATATGTAATAGACAAGAGCTACTCCTTCCTCAGCGAAGTGGACTCAACACCCCATATTAAACGCCTAAGAATATACCTGACTAGTAAGAATCTTAAAACCTATGGATTTATATGTTTCTGAAAGAGAATCAAGCGTGTGTACAGCAGCATAAATGCAGCAGTGATAGGATTGGTGAGGTTCGGTGAGCAAATGCAGACCCTTTGAAGTCATATTGCATGGTACCCATTCCATGGGTCTCAACTCTCCAGGTTTAAGGGATTCTTCCTTCAGCTAAAACATGCATGTGGAACCCAGAGTATGATCCACCGTGTGATCGGGAAACGTGTTCAAATATGTCTCAGTTTAAGTCCCCTGGTACTCGGGTGCAACATTCCAGACGCTTTACTAACACTCTCCCCACTTGGAGAGTCAGTGCCTTTAACCTCCTGTTTGGCCCAGTTTGCAATTTCTGCGGGAAATGAACAGGAATAGGGAGAACCAATGAGAGACTAGCTGGAGGTGTCTGGACGGGCAAATTTAACTCTCATTTCCCACCAGGAAGAGGAATTAACCAAAGGCTCAGCTTGCCATGCCGGAACCACACTACGGCCTGAAGCAATCTTGGGGTGTTGTGGCCAGCTCACAAGAAAGCGAGTTGAAGAAAGGAGCTCAGGGGCACTGTAATTCACAAACCTGCAGAGTTATAAATGACAGCTATCGTCCAAAAATATATTGAAGTAAGGCTGCCAAGAGCACTTGAAAGCGGGGCAGAATTGCAGGACACCGATTTCAGGAGGTAGACTGGAATTGCATGAAAAGCATGGGAAAAGAGGCAGAACGTCCACAATGATGCACTTGGCCAAAAAGGGCGTATGCGTTTTTTCCTGAATATATTCAGGAAAAAACGCAAACGCCCTTTTTGGCCAACCAAGCAAGCTTGCAAAGAAATCTGCACTACAATGAAGTCTCACTGCCCCACGGGCAAAAGGGCCATCTGAAAAAAGTGTAAAATCCAGAAAGACAGGACAGGCCATGGAGAACTGGGAGCCTTGTTATGCTGATGGGCGGGATGTAAATTGCCAACAGCCACTCTGGAGAAGTGTATGGTGTTTCCTGAAACATCTAAAAAACAAAGCAACAGAACCTAGGGCACTTCGACTTATGCTCCTATAGCTTAGGGAAATTCAAATCAAAAAGACACAGCCACCCCAAAGTTTGGGACGGCTCTGTTTACAAGAACCTCGTTCATGGTACAAGTTCAATATCACAGAAAGCGAAAAATGAATAAAGAATTTGTGGTACTTACGTACAATGCAATATCACTCAGCAATGAAATCTATGTCATCAGACCCGTAGCAGCATAATGAGTGGACTCAGGTACGATGATTCTAAGAGAAATAAGTCACACAGAAAAAGAAATATCATAAGGTATCACTAATACACGGAATGTAAACTTGGCTACCCAGGAACTGAATTACAAAACAGAACAGGGTCTCAGATGTAGAAAACCAACTTATGCTTGCTTAAGGGGAAAGGTGAGTTGGGGTGCTGCATAAAACAAGAGATTGAAATTAGCACAGATACCGTTCCATAAGCCAAATATGTAATAGACAAGAGCTACTCCTTGCTCAACGAAGTGGACTCAACACCCCATATTAAACGCCTAAAAATATACCTGAATAGTAAGAATCTTAAAACCTGTGGATTTATATGTCTCCGAAAAGGAATCAAGCGTGTGTACAGCAGCATAAACGCAGCAGTGATAGGATTGGTGAGTTTCGGTGAGCAAATGCAGACCCTTTGAAGTCATATTGCATGGTACCCATTCCATGGGTCACAACTCTCCAGGTTTAAGGGATTCTTCCTTCAGCTAAAACATGCATGTGGAACCCAGAGTATGATCCACCGTGTGATTGGGAAACGTGTTCAAATGTGTCTCAGTTTTCGTCCCGTGCTACTCGGATACAACATTCCAGACGCTTTACTAACACTCTCCCCACTTGGAGAGTCAGTGCCTTTAACGTCCTGTTTGGCCCAGTTTGCAATTTCTTCGGGAAATGAACAGGAATAGGGAGAACCAATGAGAGACTAGCTGGAGGTGTCTGGACGGGCAAATTTAACTCTCATTTCCCACCAGGAAGAGGAATTAACCAAAGGCTCAGCTTGCCGTGCCGGAACCACACTAGGGCCTGAAGCAATCTTGCGGTGTTGCGGCCAGCTCACAAGAAAGCGAGTTGAACGAAGGCGCTCAGGGGCACTGTCATTCACAAACCTGCAGAGTTATAAATGACAGCTATCGTCCAAAAATATATTGAAGTAAGGCTGCCAAGAGCACTTGAAAGCGGGGCAGAATTGCAGGAAACCGATTTCAGGAGGTAGACTGGAATTGCATGAAAAGCATAGTAAAAGAGGCAGAACGTCCACAATGATGCACTTGGCCAAAAAGGGCGTATGCGTTTTTTCCTGAATATATTCAGGAAAAAACGCATACGCCCTTTTTGGCCAACCAAGCAAGCTTGCAAAGGAAATCTGCACTACAATGAAGTCTCACTGCCCCCCGGGCTAAAGGGCCATCTGAGAAAGGTGTAAAATCCAGAAAGGCAGGACAGGCCATGGAGAACTGGGAGCCTTGTTATGCTGATGGGCGGGATGTAAATTGCCAACAGCCACTCTGGAGAAGTGTATGGTGTTTCCTGAAACATCTAAAAAACAAAGCAACAGAGCCTAGGGCACTTCCACTTATGCTCCTATAGCTTAGGGAAATTCAAATCAAAAAGACACAGCCACCCCAAAGTTTGGGACGGCTCTGTTTACAAGAACCTCGTTTATGGTACAAGTTCAATATCACAGAAAGCGAAAAATGAATAAAGAATTTGTGGTACTTACGTACAATGCAATATCACTCAGCAATGAAATCTATGTCATCAGGCCCGTAGCAGCATAATGAGTGGATTCAGGTACGATGATTCTAAGTGAAATATGTCACACAGAAAAAGAAATATCATAAGGTATCACTAATACACGGAATGTAAACTTGGCTACCCAGGAACTGAATTACAAAACAGAACAGGGTCTCAAATGTAGAAAACCAACTTATGCTTGCTTAAGGGGAAAGGTGAGTTGGGGTGCTGCATAAAACCAGAGATTGAAATTAGCACAGATACCGTTCCATAAACCAAATATGTAATAGACAAGAGCTACTCCTTCCTCAATGAAGTGGACTCAACACACCATATTAAACGCCTAAGAATACACCTGACTAGTAAGAATCTTAAAACCTATGGATTTACATGTCTCTGAAAGAGAATCAAGCATGTGTACAGCAGCATAAACGCAGCAGTGATAGGATTAGTGAGGTTCGGTGAGCAAATGCAGACCCTTTGAAGTCATATAGCATGGTACGCATTCCATTCGTCTCTACTCTCCAGGTTTAAGGGATTCTTCCTTCAGCTAAAACATGCATGTGGAACCCAGAGTATGATCCACCGTGTGATTGGGAAACGTGTTCAAATGTGTCTCAGTTTTCGTCCCCTGCTACTCGGGTACAAGATTCCAGACGCTTTACTAACACTCTCCCCACTTGGAGAGTCAGTGCCTTTAACCTCCTGTTTGGCCCAGTTTGCAATTTCTTCGGGAAATGAACAGGAATAGGGAAAACCAATGAGAGACTAGCTGGAGGTGTCTGGACGGGCAAATTTAACTCTCATTTCCCACCAGGAAGAGGAATTAACCAAAGGCTCAGCTTGCCATGCCGGAACCACACTAGGGCCTGAAGCAATCTTGCGTTGTTGCGGCCAGCTCACAAGAAAGCGAGTTGAACGAAGGAGCTCAGGGTCACTGTCATTCACTAACCTGCAGAGTTATAAATGACAGCTATCGTCCAAAAATATATTGAAGTAAGGCTGCCAAGAGCACTTGAAAGCGGGGCAGAATTGCAGGAAACCGATTTCAGGAGGTAGACTGGAATTGCATGAAAAGCATAGTAAAAGAGGCAGAACGTCCACAATGATGCACTTGGCCAAAAAGGGCGTATGCGTTTTTTCCTGAATATATTCAGGAAAAAACGCATACGCCCTTTTTGGCCAACCAAGCAAGCTTGCAAAGGAAATCTGCACTACAATGAAGTCTCACTGCCCCACAGGGAAAAGGGCCATCTGAAAAAGGTGTAAAATCCAGAAAGGCAGGACAGGCCATGGAGAACTGGGAGCCTTGTTATGCTGATGGGCGGGATGTAAATTGCCAACAGCCACTCTGGAGAAGTGTATGGTGTTTCCTGAAACATCTAAAAAACAAAGCAACAGAGCCTAGGGCACTTCCACTTATGCTCCTATAGCTTAGGGAAATTAAAATCAAAAAGACACAGCCACCCCAAAGTTTGGGACGGCTCTGTTTACAAGAACCTCGTTTATGGTACAAGTTCATTATCACAGAAAGCGAAAAATGAATAAAGAATTTGTGGTACTTACGTACAATGCAATATCACTCAGCAATGAAATCTATGTCATCAGGCCCGTAGCAGCATAATGAGTGGATTCAGGTACGATGATTCTAAGTGAAATATGTCACACAGAAAAAGAAATATCATAAGGTATCACTAATACACGGAATGTAAACTTGGCTACCCAGGAACTGAATTACAAAACAGAACAGGGTCTCAAATGTAGAAAACCAACTTATGCTTGCTTAAGGGGAAAGGTGAGTTGGGGTGCTGCATAAAACCAGAGATTGAAATTAGCACAGATACCGTTCCATAAGCCAAATATGTAATAGACAAGAGCTACTCCTTCCTCAACGAAGTGGACTCAACACCCCATATTAAACGCCTAAGAATATACCTGACTAGTAAGAATCTTAAAACCTATGGATTTATATGTTTCTGAAAGAGAATCAAGCGTGTGTACAGCAGAATAAATGCAGCAGTGATAGGATTGGTGAGGTTCGGTGAGCAAATGCAGACCCTTTGAAGTCATATTGCATGGTACCCATTCCATGGGTCTCAACTCTCCAGGTTTAAGGGATTCTTCCTTCAGCAAAAACATGCATGTGGAACCCAGAGTATGATCCACCGTGTGATCGGGAAACGTGTTCAAATATGTCTCAGTTTAAGTCCCCTGGTACTCGGGTGCAACATTCCAGACGCTTTACTAACACTCTCCCCACTTGGAGAGTCAGTGCCTTTAACCTCCTGTTTGGCCCAGTTTGCAATTTCTGCGGGAAATGAACAGGAATAGGGAGAACCAATGAGAGACTAGCTGGAGGTGTCTGGACGGGCAAATTTAACTCTCATTTCCCACCAGGAAGAGGAATTAACCAAAGGCTCAGCTTGCCGTGCCGGAACCACACTAGGGCCTGAAGCAATCTTGGGGTGTTGTGGCCAGCTCACAAGAAAGCGAGTTGAAGAAAGGAGCTCAGGGGCACTGTAATTCACAAACCTGCAGAGTTATAAATGACAGCTATCGTCCAAAAATATATTGAAGTAAGGCTGCCAAGAGCACTTGAAAGCGGGGCAGAATTGCAGGAAACCGATTTCAGGAGGTAGACTGGAATTGCATGAAAAGCATAGGAAAAGAGGCAGAACGTCCACAATGATGCACTTGGCCAAAAAGGGCGTATGCGTTTTTTCCTGAATATATTCAGGAAAAAACGCATACGCCCTTTTTGGCCAACCAAGCAAGCTTGCAAATAAATCTGCACTACAATGAAGTCTCACTGCCCCACGGGCAAAAGGGCCATCTGAAAAAAGTGTAAAATCCAGAAAGACAGGACAGGCCATGGAGAACTGGGAGCCTTATTATGCTGATGGGCGGGATGTAAATTGCCAACAGCCACTCTGGAGAAGTGTATCGTGTTTCCTGAAACATCTAAAAAACAAAGCAACAGAACCTAGGGCACTTCGACTTATGCTCCTATAGCTTAGGGAAATTCAAATCAAAAAGACACAGCCACCCCAAAGTTTGGGACGGCTCTGTTTACAAGAACCTCGTTTATGGTACAAGTTCAATATCACAGAAAGCGAAAAATGAATAAAGAATTTGTGGTACTTACGTACAATGCAATATCACTCAGCAATGAAATCTATGTCATCAGGCCCGTAGCAGCATAATGAGTGGACTCAGGTACGATGATTCTAAGAGAAATAAGTCACACAGAAAAAGAAATATCATAAGGTATCACTAATACACGGAATGTAAACTTGGCTACACAGGAACTGAATTACAAAACAGAACAGGGTCTCAGATGTAGAACACCAACTTATGCTTGCTTAAGGGGAAAGGTGAGTTGGGGTGCTGCATAAAACAAGAGATTGAAATTAGCACAGATACCGTTCCATAAGCCAAATATGTAATAGACAAGAGCTACTCCTTGCTCAACGAAGTGGACTCAACATCCCATATTAAACGCCTAAATATATACCTGAATAGTAAGAATCTTAAAACCTATGGATTTATATGTCTCCGAAAAGGAATCAAGCGTGTGTACAGCAGCATAAACGCAGCAGTGATAGGATTGGTGAGTTTCGGTGAGCAAATGCAGACACTTTGAAGTCATATTGCATGGTACCCATTCCATGGGTCACAACTCTCCAGGTTTAAGGGATTCTTCCTTCAGCTAAAACATGCATGTGGAACCCAGAGTATGATCCACCGTGTGATTGGGAAACGTGTTCAAATGTGTCTCAGTTTTCGTCCCCTGCTACTCGGGTACAACACTCCAGACGCTTTACTAACACTCTCCCCACTTGGAGAGTCAGTGCCTTTAACGTCCTGTTTGGCCCAGTTTGCAATTTCTTCGGGAAATTAATAGGAATAGGGAAAACCAATGAGAGACTAGCTGGAGGTGTCTGGACGGGCAAATTTAACTCTCATTTGCCACCAGGAAGAGGAATTAACCAAAGGCTCAGCTTGCCGTGCCGGAACCACACTAGGGCCTGAAGCAATCTTGCAGTGTTGCGGCCAGCTCACAAGAAAGCGAGTTGAACGAAGGAGCTCAGGGGCACTGTCATTCACAAACCTGCAGAGTTATAAATGACAGCTATCGTCCAAAAATATATTGAAGTAAGGCTGCCAAGAGCACTTGAAAGCGGGGCAGAATTGCAGGAAACCGATTTCAGGAGGTAGACTGGAATTGCATGAAAAGCATAGTAAAAGAGGCAGAACGTCCACAATGATGCACTTGGCCAAAAAGGGCGTATGCGTTTTTTCCTGAATATATTCAGGAAAAAACGCATACGCCCTTTTTGGCCAACCAAGCAAGCTTGCAAAGGAAATCTGCACTACAATGAAGTCTCACTGCCCCACGGGCAAAAGGGCCATCTGAAAAAGGTGTAAAATCCAGAAAGGCAGGACAGGCCATGGAGAACTGGGAGCCTTGTTATGCTGATGGGCGGGATGTAAATTGCCAACAGCCACTCTGGAGAAGTGTATGGTGTTTCCTGAAACATCTAAAAAACAAAGCAACAGAGCCTAGGGCACTTCCACTTATGCTCCTATAGCTTAGGGAAATTAAAATCAAAAAGACACAGCCACCCCAAAGTTTGGGACGGCTCTGTTTACAAGAACCTCGTTTATGGTACAAGTTCAATATCACAGAAAGCGAAAAATGAATAAAGAATTTGTGGTACTTACGTACAATGCAATATCACTCAGCAATGAAATCTATGTCATCAGACCCGTAGCAGCATAATGAGTGGACTCAGGTACGATGATTCTAAGAGAAATAAGTCACACAGAAAAAGAAATATCATAAGGTATCACTAATACACGGAATGTAAACTTGGCTACACAGGAATTGAATTACAAAACAGAACAGGGTCTCAGATGTAGAAAACCAACTTATGCTTGCTTAAGGGGAAAGGTGAGTTGGGGTGCTGCATAAAACAAGAGATTGAAATTAGCACAGATACCGTTCCATAAGCCAAATATGTAATAGACAAGAGCTACTCCTTGCTCAACGAAGTGGACTCAACACCCCATATTAAACGCCTAAAAATATACCTGAATAGTAAGAATCTTAAAACCTATGGATTTATATGTCTCCGAAAAGGAATCAAGCGTGTGTACAGCAGCATAAACGCAGCAGTGATAGGATTGGTGAGTTTCGGTGAGCAAATGCAGACCCTTTGAAGTCATATTGCATGGTACCCATTCCATGGGTCACAACTCTCCAGGTTTAAGGGATTCTTCCTTCAGCTAAAACATGCATGTGGAACCCAGAGTATGATCCACCGTGTGATTGGGAAACGTGTTCAAATGTGTCTCAGTTTTCGTCCCGTGCTACTCGGATACAACATTCCAGACGCTTTACTAACACTCTCCCCACTTGGAGAGTCAGTGCCTTTAACGTCCTGTTTGGCCCAGTTTGCAATTTCTTCGGGAAATGAACAGGAATAGGGAAAACCAATGAGAGACTAGCTGGAGGTGTCTGGACGGGCAAATTTAACTCTCATTTCCCACCAGGAAGAGGAATTAACCAAAGGCTCAGCTTGCCGTGCCGGAACCACACTAGGGCCTGAAGCAATCTTGCGGTGTTGCGGCCAGCTCACAAGAAAGCGAGTTGAACGAAGGAGCTCAGGGGCACTGTCATTCACAAACCTGCAGAGTTATAAATGACAGCTATCGTCCAAAAATATATTGAAGTAAGGCTGCCAAGAGCACTTGAAAGCGGGGCAGAATTGCAGGACACCGATTTCAGGAGGTAGACTGGAATTGCATGAAAAGCATAGGAAAAGAGGCAGAACGTCCACAATGATGCACTTGGCCAAAAAGGGCGTATGCGTTTTTTCCGGAATATATTCAGGAAAAAACGCATACGCCCTTTTTGGCCAACCAAGCAAGCTTGCAAAGGAAATCTGCACTACAATGAAGTCTCACTGCCCCCCGGGCTAAAGGGCCATCTGAGAAAGGTGTAAAATCCAGAAAGGCAGGACAGGCCATGGAGAACTGGGAGCCTTGTTATGCTGATGGGCGGGATGTAAATTGCCAACAGCCACTCTGGAGAAGTGTATGGTGTTTCCTGAAACATCTAAAAAACAAAGCATCAGAGCCTAGGGCACTTCCAGTTATGCTCCTATAGCTTAGGGAAATTAAAATCAAAAAGACACAGCCAACCCAAAGTTTGGGACGGCTCTGTTTACAAGAACCTCGTTTATGGTACAAGTTCATTATCACAGAAAGCGAAAAATGAATAAAGAATTTGTGGTACTTACGTACAATGCAATATCACTCAGCAATGAAATCTATGTCATCAGGCCCGTAGCAGCATAATGAGTGGATTCAGGTACGATGATTCTAAGTGAAATATGTCACACAGAAAAAGAAATATCATAAGGTATCACTAATACACGGAATGTAAACTTGGCTACCCAGGAACTGAATTACAAAACAGAACAGGGTCTCAAATGTAGAAAACCAACTTATGCTTGCTTAAGGGGAAAGGTGAGTTGGGGTGCTGCATAAAACAAGAGATTGAAATTAGCACAGATACCGTTCCATAAGCCAAATATGTAATAGACAAGAGCTACTCCTTCCTCAACGAAGTGGACTCAACACCCCATATTAAACGCCTAAGAATATACCTGACTAGTAAGAATCTTAAAACCTATGGATTTATATGTTTCTGAAAGAGAATCAAGCGTGTGTACAGCAGCATAAATGCAGCAGTGATAGGATTGGTGAGGTTCGGTGAGCAAATGCAGACCCTTTGAAGTCATATTGCATGGTACCCATTCCATGGGTCTCAACTCTCCAGGTTTAAGGGATTCTTCCTTCAGCTAAAACATGCATGTGGAACCCAGAGTATGATCCACCGTGTGATCGGGAAACGTGTTCAAATATGTCTCAG
Source organism: Lagenorhynchus albirostris (assembly GCF_949774975.1). Taxonomy (NCBI): domain Eukaryota; kingdom Metazoa; phylum Chordata; class Mammalia; order Artiodactyla; family Delphinidae; genus Lagenorhynchus; species Lagenorhynchus albirostris. The sequence continues at coordinate 105,381,994 of NC_083095.1, read as the reverse complement.
TTTAAGTCCCCTGGTACTCGGGTGCAACATTCCAGACGCTTTACTAACACTCTCCCCACTTGGAGAGTCAGTGCCTTTAACCTCCTGTTTGGCCCAGTTTGCAATTTCTGCGGGAAATGAACAGGAATAGGGAGAACCAATGAGAGACTAGCTGGAGGTGTCTGGACGGGCAAATTTAACTCTCATTTCCCACCAGGAAGAGGAATTAACCAAAGGCTCAGCTTGCCGTGCCGGAACCACACTAGGGCCTGAAGCAATCTTGCGGTGTTGCGGCCAGCTCACAAGAAAGCGAGTTGAAGAAAGGAGCTCAGGGGCACTGTAATTCACAAACCTGCAGAGTTATAAATGACAGCTATCGTCCAAAAATATATTGAAGTAGGGCTGCCAAGAGGACTTGAAAGCGGGGCAGAATTGCAGGACACCGATTTCAGGAGGTAGACTGGAATTGCATGAAAAGCATAGGAAAAGAGGCAGAACGTCCACAATGATGCACTTGGCCAAAAAGGGCGTATGCGTTTTTTCCTGAATATATTCAGGAAAAAACGCATACGCCCTTTTTGGCCAACCAAGCAAGCTTGCAAAGGAAATCTGCACTACAATGAAGTCTCACTGCCCCACGGGCAAAAGGGCCATCTGAAAAAAGTGTAAAATCCAGAAAGGCAGGACAGGCCATGGAGAACTGGGAGCCTTGTTATGCTGATGGGCGGGATGTAAATTGCCAACAGCCACTCTGGAGAAGTGTATGGTGTTTCCTGAAACATCTAAAAAACAAAGCAACAGAGCCTAGGGCACTTCCACTTATGCTCCTATAGCTTAGAAATTCAAATCAAAAAGACACAGGCACCCCAAAGTTTGGAACAGCTCTGTTTACAAGATACTCGTTTATGGTACAAGTTCAATATCACAGAAAGCGAAAAATGAATAAAGAATTTGTGGTATTTACGTACAATGCAATATCACTCAGCAATGAAATCTATGTCATCAGGCCCGTAGCACCATAATGAGTGGATTCAGATACGATGATTCTAAGTGAAATAAGTCACACAGAAAAAGAAACATCATAAGATATCACTAATACACGGAATGTAAACTTGGCTACACAGGAACTGAATTACAAAACAGAACAGGGTCTCAAATGTAGAAAACCAACTTATGCTTGCTTAAGGGGAAATGTGAGTTGGGGTGCTGCATAAAACCAGAGATTGAAATTAGCACAGATACCGTTCCATAAGCCAAATATGTAATAGACAAGAGCTACTCCTTCCTCAACGAAGTGGACTCAACACCCCATATTAAACGCCTAAGAATATACCTGACTAGTAAGAATCTTAAAACCTATGGATTTACATGTCTCTGAAAGAGAATCAAGCATGTGTACAGCAGCATAAATGCAGCAGTGATAGGTTTGGTGAGGTTCGGTGAGCAAATGCAGACCCTTTGAAGTCATATTGCATGGTACCCATTCCATGGGTCACAACTCTCCAGGTTTAAGGGATTCTTCCTTCAGCTAAAACATGCATGTGGAACCCAGAGTATGATCCACCGTGTGATCGGGAAACGTGTTCAAATATTTCTCAGTTTAAGTCCCCTGGTACTCGGGTGCAACATTCCAGACGCTTTACTAACACTCTCCCCTCTTGGAGAGTCAGTGCCTTTAACCTCCTGTTTGGCCCAGTTTGCAATTTCTGCGGGAAATGAACAGTTTGCAATTTCTGCGGGAAATGAACAGGAATAGGGAGAACCAATGAGAGACTAGCTGTAGGTGTCTGGACGGGCAAATTTAACTCTCATTTCCCACCAGTAAGAGGAATTAACCAAAGGCTCAGCTTGACGTGCCGGAACCACACTAGGGCCTGAAGCAATCCTGCGGTGTTGCGGCCAGCTCACAATAAAGAGTGTTGAAGAAAATAGCTCAGGGGCACTGTAATTCACAAACCTGCAGAGTTATAAATGACAGCTATCTTCCAAAAATATATTGAAGTAAGTCTGCCAAGAGCACTTGAAAGCGGGGCAGAATTGCAGGACACCGATTTCAGGAGGTAGACTGGAATTGCATGAAAAGCATAGGAAAAGAGGCAGAACGTCCACAATGATGCACTTGGCAAAAAGGGCGTATGCGTTTTTTCCTGAATATATTCAGGAAAAAACGCATACGCCCTTTTTGGCCAACCAAGCAAGCTTGCAAAGGAAATCTGCACTACAATGAAGTCTCACTGCCCCCCGGGCAAAAGGGCCATCTGAAAAAAGTGTAAAATCCAGAAAGGCAGGACAGGCCATGGAGAACTGGGAGCCTTGTTATGCTGATGGGCGGGATGTAAATTGCCAACAGCCACTCTGGAGAAGTGTATGGTGTTTCCTGAAACATCTAAAAAACAAAGCAACAGAACCTAGGGCACTTCGACTTATGCTCCTATAGCTTAGGGAAATTCAAATCAAAAAGACACAGCCACCCCAAAGTTTGGGACGGCTCTGTTTACAAGAACCTCGTTTATGGTACAAGTTCAATATCACAGAAAGCGAAAAATGAATAAAGAATTTGTGGTACTTACGTACAATGCAATATCACTCAGCAATGAAATCTATGTCATCAGGCCCGTAGCAGCATAATGAGTGGACTCAGTAACGATGATTCTAAGAGAAATAAGTCACACAGAAAAAGAAATATCATAAGGTATCACTAATACACGGAATGTAAACTTGGCTACACAGGAACTGAATTACAAAACAGAACAGGGTCTCAGATGTAGAAAACCAACTAATGCTTGCTTAAGGGGAAAGGTGAGTTGGGGTGCTGCATAAAACAAGAGATTGAAATTAGCAAAGATACCGTTCCATAAGCCAAATATGTAATAGACAAGAGCTACTCCTTGCTCAACGAAGTGGACTCAACATCCCATATTAAACGCCTAAATATATACCTGAATAGTAAGAATCTTAAAACCTATGGATTTATATGTCTCCGAAAAGGAATCAAGCGTGTGTACAGCAGCATAAACACAGCAGTAATAGGATTGGTGAGTTTCGGTGAGCAAATGCAGACACTTTGAAGTCATATTGCATGGTACCCATTCCATGGGTCACAACTCTCCAGGTTTAAGGGATTCTTCCTTCAGCTAAAACATGCATGTGGAACCCAGAGTATGATCCACCGTGTGATTGGGAAACGTGTTCAAATGTGTCTCAGTTTTCGTCCCCTGCTACTCGGGTACAAGATTCCAAACGCTTTACTAACACTCTCCCCACTTGGAGAGTCAGTGCCTTTAACCTCCTGTTTGGCGCAGTTTGCAATTTCTTTGGGAAATGAACAGGAATAGGGAGAACCAATGAGAGACTAGCTGGAGGTGTCTGGACGGGCAAATTTAACTCTCATTTCCCACCAGGAAGAGGAATTAACCAAAGGCTCAGCTTGCCGTGCCGGAACCACACTAGGGCCTGAAGCAATCTTGCGGTGTTGCGGCCAGCTCACAAGAAAGCGAGTTGAACGAAGGAGCTCAGGGGCACTGTCATTCACTAACCTGCAGAGTTATAAATGACAGCTATCGTCCAAAAATATATTGAAGTAAGGCTGCCAAGAGCACTTGAAAGCAGGGCAGAATTGCAGGAAACCGATTTCAGGAGGTAGACTGGAATTGCATGAAAAGCATGGGAAAAGAGGCAGAACGTCCACAATGATGCACTTGGCCAAAAAGTGCGTATGCGTTTTTTCCTGAATATATTCAGGAAAAAACGCATACGCCCTTTTTGGCCAACCAAGCAAGCTTGCAAAGAAATCTGCACTACAATGAAGTCTCACTGCCCCACGGGCAAAAGGGCCATCTGAAAAATGTGTAAAATCCAGAAAGACAGGACAGGCCATGGAGAACTGGGAGCCTTGTTATGCTGATGGGCGGGATGTAAATTGCCAACAGCCACTCTGGAGAAGTGTATGGTGTTTCCTGAAACATCTAAAAAACAAAGCAACAGAACCTAGGGCACTTCGACTTATGCTCCTATAGCTTAGGGAAATTCAAATCAAAAAGACACAGCCACCCCAAAGTTTGGGACGGCTCTGTTTACAAGAACCTCGTTTATGGTACAAGTTCAATATCACAGAAAGCGAAAAATGAATAAAGAATTTGTGGTACTTACGTACAATGCAATATCACTCAGCAATGAAATCTATGTCATCAGACCCGTAGCAGCATAATGAGTGGACTCAGGTACGATGATTCTAAGAGAAATAAGTCACACAGAAAAAGAAATATCATAAGGTATCACTAATACACGGAATGTAAACTTGGCTACACAGGAATTGAATTACAAAACAGAACAGGGTCTCAGATGTAGAAAACCAACTTATGCTTGCTTAAGGGGAAAGGTGAGTTGGGGTGCTGCATAAAACAAGAGATTGAAATTAGCACAGATACCGTTCCATAAGCCAAATATGTAATAGACAAGAGCTACTCCTTGCTCAACGAAGTGGACTCAACACCCCATATTAAACGCCTAAAAATATACCTGAATAGTAAGAATCTTAAAACCTATGGATTTATATGTCTCCGAAAAGGAATCAAGCGTGTGTACAGCAGCATAAACGCAGCAGTGATAGGATTGGTGAGTTTTGGTGAGCAAATGCAGACCCTTTGAAGTCATATTGCATGGTACCCATTCCATGGGTCACAACTCTCCAGGTTTAAGGGATTCTTCCTTCAGCTAAAACATGCATGTGGAACCCAGAGTATGATCCACCGTGTGATTGGGAAACGTGTTCAAATGTGTCTCAGTTTTCGTCCCGTGCTACTCAGATACAACATTCCAGACGCTTTACTAACACTCTCCCCACTTGGAGAGTCAGTGCCTTTAACGTCCTGTTTGGCCCAGTTTGCAATTTCTTCGGGAAATGAACAGGAATAGGGAAAACCAATGAGAGACTAGCTGGAGGTGTCTGGACGGGCAAATTTAACTCTCATTTCCCACCAGGAAGAGGAATTAACCAAAGGCTCAGCTTGCCGTGCCGGAAACACACTAGGGCCTGAAGCAATCTTGCGGTGTTGCGGCCAGCTCACAAGAAAGCGAGTTGAACGAAGGAGCTCAGGGGCACTGTCATTCACAAACCTGCAGAGTTATAAATGACAGCTATCGTCCAAAAATATATTGAAGTAAGGCTGCCAAGAGCACTTGAAAGCGGGGCAGAATTGCAGGAAACCGATTTCAGGAGGTAGACTGGAATTGCATGAAAAGCATAGGAAAAGAGGCAGAACGTCCACAATGATGCACTTGGCCAAAAAGGGCGTATGCGTTTTTTCCTGAATATATTCAGGAAAAAACGCATACGCCCTTTTTGGCCAACCAAGCAAGCTTGCAAAGGAAATCTGCACTACAATGAAGTCTCACTGTCCCCCGGGCTAAAGGGCCATCTGAGAAAGGTGTAAAATCCAGAAAGGCAGGACAGGCCATGGAGAACTGGGAGCCTTGTTATGCTGATGGGCGGGATGTAAATTGCCAACAGCCACTCTGGAGAAGTGTATGGTGTTTCCTGAAACATCTAAAAAACAAAGCATCAGAGCCTAGGGCACTTCCAGTTATGCTCCTATAGCTTAGGGAAATTAAAATCAAAAAGACACAGCCACCCCAAAGTTTGGGACGGCTCTGTTTACAAGAACCTCGTTTATGGTACAAGTTCATTATCACAGAAAGCGAAAAATGAATAAAGAATTTGTGGTACTTACGTACAATGCAATATCACTCAGCAATGAAATCTATGTCATCAGGCCCGTAGCAGCATAATGAGTGGACTCAGGTACGATGATTCTAAGTGAAATATGTCACACAGAAAAAGAAATATCATAAGGTATCACTAATAAACGGAATGTAAACTTGGCTACACAGGAACTGAATTACAAAACAGAACAGGGTCTCAAATGTAGAAAACCAACTTATGCTTGCTTAAGGGAAAGGTGAGTTGGGGTGCTGCATAAAACCAGAGATTGAAATTAGCACAGATACCGTTCCATAAGCCAAATATGTAATAGACAAGAGCTACTCCTTGCTCAACGAAGTGGACTCAACACCCCATATTAAACGCCTAAGAATATACCTGACTAGTAAGAATCTTAAAACCTATGGATTTATATGTTTCTGAAAGAGAATCAAGCATGTGTACAGCAGCATAAACGCAGCAGTGATAGGATTGGTGAGGTTCGGTGAGCAAATGCAGACCCTTTGAAGTCATATTGCATGGTACCCATTCCATGGGTCTCAACTCTCCAGGTTTAAGGGATTCTTCCTTCAGCTAAAACATGCATGTGGAACCCAGAGTATGATCCACCGTGTGATCGGGAAACGTGTTCAAATATGTCTCAGTTTAAGTCCCCTGGTACTCGGGTGCAACATTCCAGACGCTTTACTAACACTCTCCCCACTTGGAGAGTCAGTGCCTTTAACCTCCTGTTTGGCCCAGTTTGCAATTTCTGCGGGAAATGAACAGGAATAGGGAGAACCAAAGAGAGAGTAGCTGGAGGTGTCTGGACGGGCAAATTTAACTCTCATTTCCCACCAGGAAGAGGAATTAACCAAAGGCTCAGCTTGCCGTGACGGAACCACACTAGGGCCTGAAGCAATCTTGCGGTGTTGCGGCCAGCTCACAAGAAAGTGAGTTGAAGAAAGGAGCTCAGGGGCACTGTCATTCACAAACCTGCAGAGTTATAAATGACAGCTATCGTCCAAAAATATATTGAAGTAAGGCTGCCAAGAGGACTTGAAAGCGGGGCAGAATTACAGGAAACTGATTTCAGGAGGTAGACTGGAAGTGCATGAAAAGCATAGGAAAAGAGGCAGAACGTCCACAATGATGCACTTGGCCAAAAAGGGCGTATGCGTTTTTTCCTGAATATATTCAGGAAAAAACGCATACGCCCTTTTTGGCCAACCAAGCAAGCTTGCAAAGGAAATCTGCACTACAATGAAGTCTCACTGCCCCACGGGCAAAAGGGCAATCTGAAAAAAGTGTAAAATCCAGAAAGACAGCACAGGCCATGGAGAACAGGGAGCCTTGTTATGCTGATGGGCGGGATGTAAATTGCCAACAGCCACTCTGGAGAAGTGTATGGTGTTTCCTGAAACATCTAAAAAACAAAGCAACAGAGCCTAGGGCACTTCCACTTATGCTCCTATAGCTTAGGGAAATTCAAATCAAAAAGACAGAGCCACCCCAAAATTTGGGACGGCTCTGTTTACAAGAACCTCGTTTATGGTACAAGTTCATTATCACAGAAAGCGAAAAATGAATAAAGAATTTGTGGTACTTACGTACAATGCAATATCACTCAGCAATGAAATCTCTGTCATCAGGCCCGTAGCAGCATAATGAGTGGATTCAGGTACGATGATTCTAAGTGAAATATGTCACACAGAAAAAGAAATATCATAAGGTATCACTAATACACGGAATGTAAACTTGGCTACACAGGAACTGAATTACAAAACAGAACAGGGTCTCAAATGTAGAAAACCAACTTATGCTTGCTTAAGGGAAAGGTGAGTTGGGGTGCTGCATAAAACCAGAGATTGAAATTAGCACAGATACCGTTCCATAAGCCAAATATGTAATAGACAAGAGCTACTCCTTGCTCAACGAAGTGGACTCAACACCCCATATTAAACGCCTAAGAATATACCTGACTAGTAAGAATCTTAAAACCTATGGATTTACATGTCTCTGAAAGAGAATCAAGCATGTGTACAGCAGCATAAATGTAGCAGTGATAGGATTGGTGAGGTTCGGTGAGCAAATGCAGACCCTTTGAAGTCATATAGCATGGTACCCATTCCATGGGTCTCTACTCTCCAGGTTTAAGGGATTCTTCCTTCAGCTAAAACATGCATGTGGAACCCAGATTATGATCCACCATGTGATCGGGAAACGTGTTGAAATGTGTCTCAGTTTTGGTCCCCTGGTACTCGGGTGCAACATTCCAGACGTTTTACTAACACTCTCCCCACTTGGAGAGTCAGTGCCTTTAACGTCGTGTTTGGCCCAGTTTGCAATTTCTGCGGGAAATGAACAGGAATAGGGAGAACCAATGAGAGACTAGCTGGAGGTGTCTGGATGGGCAAATTTAACTCTCATTTCCCAACAGGAAGAGGAATTAACCAAAGCTCAGCTTGACGTGCCGGAACCACACTAGGGCCTGAAGCAATCCTGCGGTGTTGCGGCCAGCTCACAATAAAGAGTGTTGAAGAAAGGAGCTCAGGGGCACTGTCATTCACAAACATGCAGAGTTATAAATGACAGCTATCGTCCAAAAATATATTGAAGTAAGGCTGCCAAGAGCACTTGAAAGCGGGGCAGAATTGCAGGAAACCGATTTCAGGAGGTAGACTGGAATTGCATGAAAAGCATAGGTAAAGAGGCAGAACGTCCACAATGATGCACTTGGCCAAAAAGGGCGTATGCGTTTTTTCCTGAATATATTCAGGAAAAAACGCATACGCCCTTTTTGGCCAACCAAGCAAGCTTGCAAAGGAAATCTGCACTACAATGAAGTCTCACTGCCCCCCGGGCAAAAGGGCCATCTGAAAAAAGTGTAAAATCCAGAAAGGCAGGACAGGCCATGGAGAACTGGGAGCCTTGTTATGCTGATGGGCGGGATGTAAATTGCCAACAGCCACTCTGGAGAAGTGTATGGTGTTTCCTGAAACATCTAAAAAACAAAGCAACAGAGCCTAGGGCACTTCCACTTATGCTCCTATAGCTTAGGGAAATTCAAATCAAAAAGACACAGGCACCCCAAAGTTTGGAACAGCTCTGTTTACAAGATACTCGTTTATGGTACAAGTTCAATATCACAGAAAGCGAAAAATGAATAAAGAATTTGTGGTATTTACGTACAATGCAATATCACTCAGCAATGAAATCTATGTCATCAGGCCCGTAGCACCATAATGAGTGGATTCAGATACGATGATTCTAAGTGAAATAAGTCACACAGAAAAAGAAACATCATAAGATATCACTAATACACGGAATGTAAACTTGGCTACACAGGAACTGAATTACAAAACAGAACAGGGTCTCAAATGTAGAAATCCAACTTATGCTTGCTTAAGGGGAAATGTGAGTTGGGGTGCTGCATAAAACCAGAGATTGAAATTAGCACAGATACCGTTCCATAAGCCAAATATGTAATAGACAAGAGCTACTCCTTCCTCAATGAAGTGGACTCAGCACCCCATATTAAACGCCTAAGAATATACCTGACTAGTAAGAATCTTAAAACCTATGGATTTACATGTCTCTGAAAGAGAATCAAGCATGTGTACAGCAGCATAAATGCAGCAGTGATAGGTTTGGTGAGGTTCGGTGAGCAAATGCAGACCCTTTGAAGTCATATTGCATGGTACCCATTCAATGGGTCTCAACTCTCCAGGTTTAAGGGATTCTTCCTTCAGCTAAAACATGCATGTGGAACCCAGAGTATGATCCACCGTGTGATCGGGAAATGTGTTCAAATATTTCTCAGTTTAAGTCCCCTGGTACTCGGGTGCAACATTCCAGACGCTTTACTAACACTCTCCCCTCTTGGAGAGTCAGTGCCTTTAACCTCCTGTTTGGCCCAGTTTGCAATTTCTGCGGGAAATGAACAGTTTGCAATTTCTGCGGGAAATGAACAGGAATAGGGAGAACCAATGAGAGACTAGCTGGAGGTGTCTGGACGGGCAAATTTAACTCTCATTTCCCACCAGGAAGAGGAATTAACCAAAGGCTCAGCTTGCCGTGCCGGAACCACACTAGGGCCTGAAGCAATCTTGCGTTGTTGCGGCCAGCTCACAAGAAAGCGAGTTGAACGAAGGAGCTCAGGGGCACTGTCATTCACTAACCTGCAGAGTTATAAATGACAGCTATCGTCCAAAAATATATTGAAGTAAGGCTGCCAAGAGCACTTGAAAGCGGGGCAGAATGGCAGGAAACCGATTTCAGGAGGTAGACTGGAATTGCATGAAAAGCATAGTAAAAGAGGCAGAACGTCCACAATGATGCACTTGGCCAAAAAGGGCGTATGCGTTTTTTCCTGAATATATTCAGGAAAAAACGCATACGCCCTTTTTGGCCAACCAAGCAAGCTTGCAAAGGAAATCTGCACTACAATGAAGTCTCACTGCCCCACGGGCAAAAGGGCCATCTGAAAAAGGTGTAAAATCCAGAAAGGCAGGACAGGCCATGGAGAACTGGGAGCCTTGTTATGCTGATGGGCGGGATGTAAATTGCCAACAGCCACTCTGGAGAAGTGTATGGTGTTTCCTGAAACATCTAAAAAACAAAGCAACAGAGCCTAGGGCACTTCCACTTATGCTCCTATAGCTTAGGGAAATTCAAATCAAAAAGACACAGCCACCCCAAAGTTTGGGACGGCTCTGTTTATAAGAACCTCGTTTATGGTACAAGTTCAATATCACAGAAAGCGAAAAATGAATAAAGAATTTGTGGTAGTTACGTACAATGCAATATCACTCAGCAATGAAATCTATGTCATCAGGCCCGTAGCAGCATAATGAGTGGACTCAGGTACGATGATTCTAAGAGAAATAAGTCACACAGAAAAAGAAATATCATAAGGTATCACTAATACACGGAATGTAAACTTGGCTACCCAGGAATTGAATTACAAAACAGAACAGGGTCTCAGATGTAGAAAACCAACTTATGCTTGCTTAAGGGAAAGGTGAGTTGGGGTGCTGCATAAAACCAGAGATTGAAATTAGCACAGATACCGTTCCATAAGCCAAATATGTAATAGACAAGAGCTACTCCTTGCTCAACGAAGTGGACTCAACACCCCATATTAAACGCCTAAGAATATACCTGACTAGTAAGAATCTTAAAACCTATGGATTTACATGTCTCTGAAAGAGAATCAAGCATGTGTACAGCAGCATAAATGCAGCAGTGATAGGTTTGGTGAGGTTCGGTGAGCAAATGCAGACCCTTTGAAGTCATATTGCATGGTACCCATTCCATGGGTCTCAACTCTCCAGGTTTAAGGGATTCTTCCTTCAGCTAAAACATGCATGTGGAACCCAGAGTATGATCCACCGTGTGATTGGGAAACGTGTTCAAATATTTCTCAGTTTAAGTCCCCTGGTACTCGGGTGCAACATTCCAGACGCTTTACTAACACTCTCCCCTCTTGGAGAGTCAGTGCCTTTAACCTCCTGTTTGGCCCAGTTTGCAATTTCTGCGGGAAATGAACAGTTTGCAATTTCTGCGGGAAATGAACAGGAATAGGGAGAACCAATGAGAGACTAGCTGGAGGTGTCTGGACGGGCAAATTTAACTCTCATTTCCCACCAGGAAGAGGAATTAACCAAAGGCTCAGCTTGACGTGCCGGAACCACACTAGGGCCTGAAGCAATCCTGCGGTGTTGCGGCCAGCTCACAATAAAGAGTGTTGAAGAAAGGAGCTCAGGGGCACTGTCATTCACAAACCTGCAGAGTTATAAATGACAGCTATCGTCCAAAAATATATTGAAGTAAGGCTGCCAAGAGCACTAGAAAGCGGGGTAGAATTGCAGGACACCGATTTCAGGAGGTAGACTGGAATTGCATGAAAAGCATAGGAAAAGAGGCAGAACGTCCACAATGACGCACTTGGCCAAAAAGGGCGTATGCGTTTTTTCCTGAATATATTCAGGAAAAAACGCATACGCCCTTTTTGGCCAACCAAGCAAGCTTGCAAAGGAAATCTGCACTACAATGAAGTCTCACTGCCCCCCGGGCAAAAGGGCCATCTGAAAAAAGTGTAAAATCCAGAAAGGCAGGACAGGCCATGGAGAACTGGGAGCCTTGTTATGCTGATGGGCGGGATGTAAATTGCCAACAGCCACTCTGGAGAAGTGTATGGTGTTTCCTGAAACATCTAAAAAACAAAGCAACAGAACCTAGGGCACTTCGACTTATGCTCCTATAGCTTAGGGAAATTCAAATCAAAAAGACACAGCCACCCCAAAGTTTGGGACGGCTCTGTTTACAAGAACCTCGTTTATGGTACAAGTTCAATATCACAGAAAGTGAAAAATGAATAAAGAATTTGTGGTACTTACGTACAATGCAATATCACTCAGCAATGAAATCTATGTCATCAGGCCCGTAGCAGCATAATGAGTGGACTCAGGTACGATGATTCTAAGAGAAATAAGTCACACAGAAAAAGAAATATCATAAGGTATCACTAATACACGGAATGTAAACTTGGCTACACAGGAACTGAATTACAAAACAGAACAGGTTCTCAGATGTAGAAAACCAACTTATGCTTGCTTAAGGGGAAAGGTGAGTTGGGGTGCTGCATAAAACAAGAGATTGAAATTAGCACAGATACCGTTCCATAAGCCAAATATGTAATAGACAAGAGCTACTCCTTGCTCAACGAAGTGGACTCAACATCCCATATTACACGCCTAAATATATACCTGAATAGTAAGAATCTTAAAACCTATGGATTTATATGTCTCCGAAAAGGAATCAAGCGTGTGTACAGCAGCATAAACGCAGCAGTGATAGGATTGGTGAGTTTCGGTGAGCAAATGCAGACACTTTGAAGTCATATTGCATGGTACCCATTCCATGGGTCACAACTCTCCAGGTTTAAGGGATTCTTCCTTCAGCTAAAACATGCATGTGGAACCCAGAGTATGATCCACCGTGTGATTGGGAAACGTGTTCAAATGTGTCTCAGTTTTCGTCCCCTGCTACTCGGGTACAAGATTCCAGACGCTTTACTAACACTCTCCCCACTTGGAGAGTCAGTGCCTTTAACCTCCTGTTTGGCGCAGTTTGCAATTTCTTCGTGAAATGAACAGGAATAGGGAGAACCAATGAGAGACTAGCTGGAGGTGTCTGGACGGGCAAATTTAACTCTCATTTCCCACCAGGAAGAGGAATTAACCAAAGGCTCAGCTTGCCGTGCCGGAACCACACTAGGGCCTGAAGCAATCTTGCGGTGTTGCGGCCAGCTCACAAGAAAGCGAGTTGAACGAAGGAGCTCAGGGGCACTGTCATTCACTAACCTGCAGAGTTATAAATGACAGCTATCGTCCAAAAATATATTGAAGTAAGGCTGCCAAGAGCACTTGAAAGCAGGGCAGAATTGCAGGAAACCGATTTCAGGAGGTAGACTGGAATTGCATGAAAAGCATGGGAAAAGAGGCAGAACGTCCACAATGATGCACTTGGCCAAAAAGTGCATATGCGTTTTTTCCTGAATATATTCAGGAAAAAACGCATACGCCCTTTTTGGCCAACCAAGCAAGCTTGCAAAGAAATCTGCACTACAATGAAGTCTCACTGCCCCACGGGCAAAAGGGCCATCTGAAAAATGTGTAAAATCCAGAAAGACAGGACAGGCCATGGAGAACTCGGAGCCTTGTTATGCTGATGGGTGGGATGTAAATTGCCAACAGCCACTCTGGAGAAGTGTATGGTGTTTCCTGAAACATCTAAAAAACAAAGCAACAGAACCTAGGGCACTTCGACTTATGCTCCTATAGCTTAGGGAAATTCAAATCAAAAAGACACAGCCACCCCAAAGTTTGGGACGGCTCTGTTTACAAGAACCTCGTTTATGGTACAAGTTCAATATCACAGAAAGCGAAAAATGAATAAAGAATTTGTGGTACTTACGTACAATGCAATATCACTCAGCAATGAAATCTATGTCATCAGACCCGTAGCAGCATAATGAGTGGACTCAGGTACGATGATTCTAAGAGAAATAAGTCACACAGAAAAAGAAATATCATAAGGTATCACTAATACACGGAATGTAAACTTGGCTACACAGGAATTGAATTACAAAACAGAACAGGGTCTCAGATGTAGAAAACCAACTTATGCTTGCTTAAGGGGAAAGGTGAGTTGGGGTGCTGCATAAAACAAGAGATTGAAATTAGCACAGATACCGTTCCATAAGCCAAATATGTAATAGACAAGAGCTACTCCTTGCTCAACGAAGTGGACTCAACACCCCATATTAAACGCCTAAAAATATACCTGAATAGTAAGAATCTTAAAACCTATGGATTTATATGTCTCCGAAAAGGAATCAAGCGTGTGTACAGCAGCATAAACGCAGCAGTGATAGGATTGGTGAGTTTTGGTGAGCAAATGCAGACCCTTTGAAGTCATATTGCATGGTACCCATTCCATGGGTCACAACTCTCCAGGTTTAAGGGATTCTTCCTTCAGCTAAAACATGCATGTGGAACCCAGAGTATGATCCACCGTGTGATTGGGAAACGTGTTCAAATGTGTCTCAGTTTTCGTCCCGTGCTACTCGGATACAACATTCCAGACGCTTTACTAACACTCTCCCCACTTGGAGAGTCAGTGCCTTTAACGTCCTGTTTGGCCCAGTTTGCAATTTCTTCGGGAAATGAACAGGAATAGGGAAAACCAATGAGAGACTAGCTGGAGGTGTCTGGACGGGCAAATTTAACTCTCATTTCCCACCAGGAAGAGGAATTAACCAAAGGCTCAGCTTGCCGTGCCGGAAACACACTAGGGCCTGAAGCAATCTTGCGGTGTTGCGGCCAGCTCACAAGAAAGCGAGTTGAACGAAGGAGCTCAGGGGCACTGTCATTCACAAACCTGCAGAGTTATAAATGACAGCTATCGTCCAAAAATATATTGAAGTAAGGCTGCCAAGAGCACTTGAAAGCGGGGCAGAATTGCAGGAAACCGATTTCAGGAGGTAGACTGGAATTGCATGAAAAGCATAGGAAAAGAGGCAGAACGTCCACAATGATGCACTTGGCCAAAAAGGGCGTATGCGTTTTTTCCTGAATATATTCAGGAAAAAACGCATACGCCCTTTTTGGCCAACCAAGCAAGCTTGCAAAGGAAATCTGCACTACAATGAAGTCTCACTGTCCCCCGGGCTAAAGGGCCATCTGAGAAAGGTGTAAAATCCAGAAAGGCAGGACAGGCCATGGAGAACAGGGAGCCTTGTTATGCTGATGGGCGGGATGTAAATTGCCAACAGCCACTCTGGAGAAGTGTATGGTGTTTCCTGAAACATCTAAAAAACAAAGCAACAGAGCCTAGGGCACTTCCACTTATGCTCCTATAGCTTAGGGAAATTCAAATCAAAAAGACAGAGCCACCCCAAAATTTGGGACGGCTCTGTTTACAAGAACCTCGTTTATGGTACAAGTTCATTATCACAGAAAGCGAAAAATGAATAAAGAATTTGTGGTAGTTACGTACAATGCAATATCACTCAGCAATGAAATCTCTGTCATCAGGCCCGTAGCAGCATAATGAGTGGATTCAGGTACGATGATTCTAAGTGAAATATGTCACACAGAAAAAGAAATATCATAAGGTATCACTAATACACGGAATGTAAACTTGGCTACACAGGAACTGAATTACAAAACAGAACAGGGTCTCAAATGTAGAAAACCAACTTATGCTTGCTTAAGGGAAAGGTGAGTTGGGGTGCTGCATAAAACCAGAGATTGAAATTAGCACAGATACCGTTCCATAAGCCAAATATGTAATAGACAAGAGCTACTCCTTGCTCAACGAAGTGGACTCAACACCCCATATTAAACGCCTAAGAATATACCTGACTAGTAAGAATCTTAAAACCTATGGATTTACATGTCTCTGAAAGAGAATCAAGCATGTGTACAGCAGCATAAATGTAGCAGTGATAGGATTGGTGAGGTTCGGTGAGCAAATGCAGACCCTTTGAAGTCATATAGCATGGTACCCATTCCATGGGTCTCTACTCTCCAGGTTTAAGGGATTCTTCCTTCAGCTAAAACATGCATGTGGAACCCAGATTATGATCCACCATGTGATCGGGAAACGTGTTGAAATGTGTCTCAGTTTTGGTCCCCTGGTACTCGGGTGCAACATTCCAGACGTTTTACTAACACTCTCCCCACTTGGAGAGTCAGTGCCTTTAACGTCGTGTTTGGCCCAGTTTGCAATTTCTGCGGGAAATGAACAGGAATAGGGAGAACCAATGAGAGACTAGCTGGAGGTGTCTGGATGGGCAAATTTAACTCTCATTTCCCAACAGGAAGAGGAATTAACCAAAGCTCAGCTTGACGTGCCGGAACCACACTAGGGCCTGAAGCAATCCTGCGGTGTTGCGGCCAGCTCACAATAAAGAGTGTTGAAGAAAGGAGCTCAGGGGCACTGTCATTCACAAACATGCAGAGTTATAAATGACAGCTATCGTCCAAAAATATATTGAAGTAAGGCTGCCAAGAGCACTTGAAAGCGGGGCAGAATTGCAGGAAACCGATTTCAGGAGGTAGACTGGAATTGCATGAAAAGCATAGGTAAAGAGGCAGAACGTCCACAATGATGCACTTGGCCAAAAAGGGCGTATGCGTTTTTTCCTGAATATATTCAGGAAAAAACGCATACGCCCTTTTTGGCCAACCAAGCAAGCTTGCAAAGGAAATCTGCACTACAATGAAGTCTCACTGCCCCCCGGGCAAAAGGGCCATCTGAAAAAAGTGTAAAATCCAGAAAGGCAGGACAGGCCATGGAGAACTGGGAGCCTTGTTATGCTGATGGGCGGGATGTAAATTGCCAACAGCCACTCTGGAGAAGTGTATGGTGTTTCCTGAAACATCTAAAAAACAAAGCAACAGAGCCTAGGGCACTTCCACTTATGCTCCTATAGCTTAGGGAAATTCAAATCAAAAAGACACAGGCACCCCAAAGTTTGGAACAGCTCTGTTTACAAGATACTCGTTTATGGTACAAGTTCAATATCACAGAAAGCGAAAAATGAATAAAGAATTTGTGGTATTTACGTACAATGCAATATCACTCAGCAATGAAATCTATGTCATCAGGCCCGTAGCACCATAATGAGTGGATTCAGATACGATGATTCTAAGTGAAATAAGTCACACAGAAAAAGAAACATCATAAGATATCACTAATACACGGAATGTAAACTTGGCTACACAGGAACTGAATTACAAAACAGAACAGGGTCTCAAATGTAGAAATCCAACTTATGCTTGCTTAAGGGGAAATGTGAGTTGGGGTGCTGCATAAAACCAGAGATTGAAATTAGCACAGATACCGTTCCATAAGCCAAATATGTAATAGACAAGAGCTACTCCTTCCTCAATGAAGTGGACTCAGCACCCCATATTAAACGCCTAAGAATATACCTGACTAGTAAGAATCTTAAAACCTATGGATTTACATGTCTCTGAAAGAGAATCAAGCATGTGTACAGCAGCATAAATGCAGCAGTGATAGGTTTGGTGAGGTTCGGTGAGCAAATGCAGACCCTTTGAAGTCATATTGCATGGTACCCATTCAATGGGTCTCAACTCTCCAGGTTTAAGGGATTCTTCCTTCAGCTAAAACATGCATGTGGAACCCAGAGTATGATCCACCGTGTGATCGGGAAATGTGTTCAAATATTTCTCAGTTTAAGTCCCCTGGTACTCGGGTGCAACATTCCAGACGCTTTACTAACACTCTCCCCTCTTGGAGAGTCAGTGCCTTTAACCTCCTGTTTGGCCCAGTTTGCAATTTCTGCGGGAAATGAACAGTTTGCAATTTCTGCGGGAAATGAACAGGAATAGGGAGAACCAATGAG
Source organism: Lagenorhynchus albirostris (assembly GCF_949774975.1). Lineage (NCBI taxonomy): Eukaryota > Metazoa > Chordata > Mammalia > Artiodactyla > Delphinidae > Lagenorhynchus > Lagenorhynchus albirostris. The sequence goes on along the minus strand of NC_083095.1, from coordinate 105,364,373 downwards.
AGACTAGCTGGAGGTGTCTGGACGGGCAAATTTAACTCTCATTTCCCACCAGGAAGAGGAATTAACCAAAGGCTCAGCTTGCCGTGCCGGAACCACACTAGGGCCTGAAGCAATCTTGCGTTGTTGCGGCCAGCTCACAAGAAAGCGAGTTGAACGAAGGAGCTCAGGGGCACTGTCATTCACTAACCTGCAGAGTTATAAATGACAGCTATCGTCCAAAAATATATTGAAGTAAGGCTGCCAAGAGCACTTGAAAGCGGGGCAGAATGGCAGGAAACCGATTTCAGGAGGTAGACTGGAATTGCATGAAAAGCATAGTAAAAGAGGCAGAACGTCCACAATGATGCACTTGGCCAAAAAGGGCGTATGCGTTTTTTCCTGAATATATTCAGGAAAAAACGCATACGCCCTTTTTGGCCAACCAAGCAAGCTTGCAAAGGAAATCTGCACTACAATGAAGTCTCACTGCCCCACGGGCAAAAGGGCCATCTGAAAAAGGTGTAAAATCCAGAAAGGCAGGACAGGCCATGGAGAACTGGGAGCCTTGTTATGCTGATGGGCGGGATGTAAATTGCCAACAGCCACTCTGGAGAAGTGTATGGTGTTTCCTGAAACATCTAAAAAACAAAGCAACAGAGCCTAGGGCACTTCCACTTATGCTCCTATAGCTTAGGGAAATTCAAATCAAAAAGACACAGCCACCCCAAAGTTTGGGACGGCTCTGTTTACAAGAACCTCGTTTATGGTACAAGTTCAATATCACAGAAAGCGAAAAATGAATAAAGAATTTGTGGTACTTACGTACAATGCAATATCACTCAGCAATGAAATCTATGTCATCAGGCCCGTAGCACCATAATGAGTGGACTCAGGTACGATGATTCTAAGAGAAATAAGTCACACAGAAAAAGAAATATCATAAGGTATCACTAATACACGGAATGTAAACTTGGCTACCCAGGAATTGAATTACAAAACAGAACAGGGTCTCAGATGTAGAAAACCAACTTATGCTTGCTTAAGGGAAAGGTGAGTTGGGGTGCTGCATAAAACCAGAGATTGAAATTAGCACAGATACCGTTCCATAAGCCAAATATGTAATAGACAAGAGCTACTCCTTGCTCAACGAAGTGGACTCAACACCCCATATTAAACGCCTAAGAATATACCTGACTAGTAAGAATCTTAAAACCTATGGATTTACATGTCTCTGAAAGAGAATCAAGCATGTGTACAGCAGCATAAATGCAGCAGTGATAGGTTTGGTGAGGTTCGGTGAGCAAATGCAGACCCTTTGAAGTCATATTGCATGGTACCCATTCCATGGGTCTCAACTCTCCAGGTTTAAGGGATTCTTCCTTCAGCTAAAACATGCATGTGGAACCCAGAGTATGATCCACCGTGTGATTGGGAAACGTGTTCAAATATTTCTCAGTTTAAGTCCCCTGGTACTCGGGTGCAACATTCCAGACGCTTTACTAACACTCTCCCCTCTTGGAGAGTCAGTGCCTTTAACCTCCTGTTTGGCCCAGTTTGCAATTTCTGCGGGAAATGAACAGTTTGCAATTTCTGCGGGAAATGAACAGGAATAGGGAGAACCAATGAGAGACTAGCTGGAGGTGTCTGGACGGGCAAATTTAACTCTCATTTCCCACCAGGAAGAGGAATTAACCAAAGGCTCAGCTTGACGTGCCGGAACCACACTAGGGCCTGAAGCAATCCTGCAGTGTTGCGGCCAGCTCACAATAAAGAGTGTTGAAGAAAGGAGCTCAGGGGCACTGTCATTCACAAACCTGCAGAGTTATAAATGACAGCTATCGTCCAAAAATATATTGAAGTAAGGCTGCCAAGAGCACTAGAAAGCGGGTAGAATTGCAGGACACCGATTTCAGGAGGTAGACTGGAATTGCATGAAAAGCATAGGAAAAGAGGCAGAACGTCCACAATGACGCACTTGGCCAAAAAGGGCATATGCGTTTTTTCTTGAATATATTCAGGAAAAAACGCATACGCCCTTTTTGGCCAACCAAGCAAGCTTGCAAAGGAAATCTGCACTACAATGAAGTCTCACTGCCCCCCGGGCAAAAGGGCCATCTGAAAAAAGTGTAAAATCCAGAAAGGCAGGACAGGCCATGGAGAACTGGGAGCCTTGTTATGCTGATGGGCGGGATGTAAATTGCCAACAGCCACTCTGGAGAAGTGTATGGTGTTTCCTGAAACATCTAAAAAACAAAGCAACAGAACCTAGGGCACTTCGACTTATGCTCCTATAGCTTAGGGAAATTCAAATCAAAAAGACACAGCCACCCCAAAGTTTGGGACGGCTCTGTTTACAAGAACCTCGTTTATGGTACAAGTTCAATATCACAGAAAGTGAAAAATGAATAAAGAATTTGTGGTACTTACGTACAATGCAATATCACTCAGCAATGAAATCTATGTCATCAGGCCCGTAGCAGCATAATGAGTGGACTCAGGTACGATGATTCTAAGAGAAATAAGTCACACAGAAAAAGAAATATCATAAGGTATCACTAATACACGGAATGTAAACTTGGCTACACAGGAACTGAATTACAAAACAGAACAGGTTCTCAGATGTAGAAAACCAACTTATGCTTGCTTAAGGGGAAAGGTGAGTTGGGGTGCTGCATAAAACAAGAGATTGAAATTAGCACAGATACCGTTCCATAAGCCAAATATGTAATAGACAAGAGCTACTCCTTGCTCAACGAAGTGGACTCAACATCCCATATTACACGCCTAAATATATACCTGAATAGTAAGAATCTTAAAACCTATGGATTTATATGTCTCCGAAAAGGAATCAAGCGTGTGTACAGCAGCATAAACGCAGCAGTGATAGGATTGGTGAGTTTCGGTGAGCAAATGCAGACACTTTGAAGTCATATTGCATGGTACCCATTCCATGGGTCACAACTCTCCAGGTTTAAGGGATTCTTCCTTCAGCTAAAACATGCATGTGGAACCCAGAGTATGATCCACCGTGTGATTGGGAAACGTGTTCAAATGTGTCTCAGTTTTCGTCCCCTGCTACTCGGGTACAAGATTCCAGACGCTTTACTAACACTCTCCCCACTTGGAGAGTCAGTGCCTTTAACCTCCTGTTTGGCGCAGTTTGCAATTTCTTCGGGAAATGAACAGGAATAGGGAGAACCAATGAGAGACTAGCTGGAGGTGTCTGGACGGGCAAATTTAACTCTCATTTCCCACCAGGAAGAGGAATTAACCAAAGGCTCAGCTTGCCGTGCCGGAACCACACTAGGGCCTGAAGCAATCTTGCGGTGTTGCGGCCAGCTCACAAGAAAGCGAGTTGAACGAAGGAGCTCAGGGGCACTGTCATTCACTAACCTGCAGAGTTATAAATGACAGCTATCGTCCAAAAATATATTGAAGTAAGGCTGCCAAGAGCACTTGAAAGCAGGGCAGAATTGCAGGAAACCGATTTCAGGAGGTAGACTGGAATTGCATGAAAAGCATGGGAAAAGAGGCAGAACGTCCACAATGATGCACTTGGCCAAAAAGTGCGTATGCGTTTTTTCCTGAATATATTCAGGAAAAAACGCATACGCCCTTTTTGGCCAACCAAGCAAGCTTGCAAAGAAATCTGCACTACAATGAAGTCTCACTGCCCCACGGGCAAAAGGGCCATCTGAAAAATGTGTAAAATCCAGAAAGACAGGACAGGCCATGGAGAACTCGGAGCCTTGTTATGCTGATGGGTGGGATGTAAATTGCCAACAGCCACTCTGGAGAAGTGTATGGTGTTTCCTGAAACATCTAAAAAACAAAGCAACAGAACCTAGGGCACTTCGACTTATGCTCCTATAGCTTAGGGAAATTCAAATCAAAAAGACACAGCCACCCCAAAGTTTGGGACGGCTCTGTTTACAAGAACCTCGTTTATGGTACAAGTTCAATATCACAGAAAGCGAAAAATGAATAAAGAATTTGTGGTACTTACGTACAATGCAATATCACTCAGCAATGAAATCTATGTCATCAGACCCGTAGCAGCATAATGAGTGGACTCAGGTACGATGATTCTAAGAGAAATAAGTCACACAGAAAAAGAAATATCATAAGGTATCACTAATACACGGAATGTAAACTTGGCTACACAGGAATTGAATTACAAAACAGAACAGGGTCTCAGATGTAGAAAACCAACTTATGCTTGCTTAAGGGGAAAGGTGAGTTGGGGTGCTGCATAAAACAAGAGATTGAAATTAGCACAGATACCGTTCCATAAGCCAAATATGTAATAGACAAGAGCTACTCCTTGCTCAACGAAGTGGACTCAACACCCCATATTAAACGCCTAAAAATATACCTGAATAGTAAGAATCTTAAAACCTATGGATTTATATGTCTCCGAAAAGGAATCAAGCGTGTGTACAGCAGCATAAACGCAGCAGTGATAGGATTGGTGAGTTTTGGTGAGCAAATGCAGACCCTTTGAAGTCATATTGCATGGTACCCATTCCATGGGTCACAACTCTCCAGGTTTAAGGGATTCTTCCTTCAGCTAAAACATGCATGTGGAACCCAGAGTATGATCCACCGTGTGATTGGGAAACGTGTTCAAATGTGTCTCAGTTTTCGTCCCGTGCTACTCGGATACAACATTCCAGACGCTTTACTAACACTCTCCCCACTTGGAGAGTCAGTGCCTTTAACGTCCTGTTTGGCCCAGTTTGCAATTTCTTCGGGAAATGAACAGGAATAGGGAAAACCAATGAGAGACTAGCTGGAGGTGTCTGGACGGGCAAATTTAACTCTCATTTCCCACCAGGAAGAGGAATTAACCAAAGGCTCAGCTTGCCGTGCCGGAAACACACTAGGGCCTGAAGCAATCTTGCGGTGTTGCGGCCAGCTCACAAGAAAGCGAGTTGAACGAAGGAGCTCAGGGGCACTGTCATTCACAAACCTGCAGAGTTATAAATGACAGCTATCGTCCAAAAATATATTGAAGTAAGGCTGCCAAGAGCACTTGAAAGCGGGGCAGAATTGCAGGAAACCGATTTCAGGAGGTAGACTGGAATTGCATGAAAAGCATAGGAAAAGAGGCAGAACGTCCACAATGATGCACTTGGCCAAAAAGGGCGTATGCGTTTTTTCCTGAATATATTCAGGAAAAAACGCATACGCCCTTTTTGGCCAACCAAGCAAGCTTGCAAAGGAAATCTGCACTACAATGAAGTCTCACTGTCCCCCGGGCTAAAGGGCCATCTGAGAAAGGTGTAAAATCCAGAAAGGCAGGACAGGCCATGGAGAACAGGGAGCCTTGTTATGCTGATGGGCGGGATGTAAATTGCCAACAGCCACTCTGGAGAAGTGTATGGTGTTTCCTGAAACATCTAAAAAACAAAGCAACAGAGCCTAGGGCACTTCCACTTATGCTCCTATAGCTTAGGGAAATTCAAATCAAAAAGACAGAGCCACCCCAAAATTTGGGACGGCTCTGTTTACAAGAACCTCGTTTATGGTACAAGTTCATTATCACAGAAAGCGAAAAATGAATAAAGAATTTGTGGTACTTACGTACAATGCAATATCACTCAGCAATGAAATCTCTGTCATCAGGCCCGTAGCAGCATAATGAGTGGATTCAGGTACGATGATTCTAAGTGAAATATGTCACACAGAAAAAGAAATATCATAAGGTATCACTAATACACGGAATGTAAACTTGGCTACACAGGAACTGAATTACAAAACAGAACAGGGTCTCAAATGTAGAAAACCAACTTATGCTTGCTTAAGGGAAAGGTGAGTTGGGGTGCTGCATAAAACCAGAGATTGAAATTAGCACAGATACCGTTCCATAAGCCAAATATGTAATAGACAAGAGCTACTCCTTGCTCAACGAAGTGGACTCAACACCCCATATTAAACGCCTAAGAATATACCTGACTAGTAAGAATCTTAAAACCTATGGATTTACATGTCTCTGAAAGAGAATCAAGCATGTGTACAGCAGCATAAATGTAGCAGTGATAGGATTGGTGAGGTTCGGTGAGCAAATGCAGACCCTTTGAAGTCATATAGCATGGTACCCATTCCATGGGTCTCTACTCTCCAGGTTTAAGGGATTCTTCCTTCAGCTAAAACATGCATGTGGAACCCAGATTATGATCCACCATGTGATCGGGAAACGTGTTGAAATGTGTCTCAGTTTTGGTCCCCTGGTACTCGGGTGCAACATTCCAGACGTTTTACTAACACTCTCCCCACTTGGAGAGTCAGTGCCTTTAACGTCGTGTTTGGCCCAGTTTGCAATTTCTGCGGGAAATGAACAGGAATAGGGAGAACCAATGAGAGACTAGCTGGAGGTGTCTGGATGGGCAAATTTAACTCTCATTTCCCAACAGGAAGAGGAATTAACCAAAGCTCAGCTTGACGTGCCGGAACCACACTAGGGCCTGAAGCAATCCTGCGGTGTTGCGGCCAGCTCACAATAAAGAGTGTTGAAGAAAGGAGCTCAGGGGCACTGTCATTCACAAACCTGCAGAGTTATAAATGACAGCTATCGTCCAAAAATATATTGAAGTAAGGCTGCCAAGAGCACTTGAAAGCGGGGCAGAATTGCAGGAAACCGATTTCAGGAGGTAGACTGGAATTGCATGAAAAGCATAGGTAAAGAGGCAGAACGTCCACAATGATGCACTTGGCCAAAAAGGGCGTATGCGTTTTTTCCTGAATATATTCAGGAAAAAACGCATACGCCCTTTTTGGCCAACCAAGCAAGCTTGCAAAGGAAATCTGCACTACAATGAAGTCTCACTGCCCCCCGGGCAAAAGGGCCATCTGAAAAAAGTGTAAAATCCAGAAAGGCAGGACAGGCCATGGAGAACTGGGAGCCTTGTTATGCTGATGGGCGGGATGTAAATTGCCAACAGCCACTCTGGAGAAGTGTATGGTGTTTCCTGAAACATCTAAAAAACAAAGCAACAGAGCCTAGGGCACTTCCACTTATGCTCCTATAGCTTAGGGAAATTCAAATCAAAAAGACACAGGCACCCCAAAGTTTGGAACAGCTCTGTTTACAAGATACTCGTTTATGGTACAAGTTCAATATCACAGAAAGCGAAAAATGAATAAAGAATTTGTGGTATTTACGTACAATGCAATATCACTCAGCAATGAAATCTATGTCATCAGGCCCGTAGCACCATAATGAGTGGATTCAGATACGATGATTCTAAGTGAAATAAGTCACACAGAAAAAGAAACATCATAAGATATCACTAATACACGGAATGTAAACTTGGCTACACAGGAACTGAATTACAAAACAGAACAGGGTCTCAAATGTAGAAATCCAACTTATGCTTGCTTAAGGGGAAATGTGAGTTGGGGTGCTGCATAAAACCAGAGATTGAAATTAGCACAGATACCGTTCCATAAGCCAAATATGTAATAGACAAGAGCTACTCCTTCCTCAATGAAGTGGACTCAGCACCCCATATTAAACGCCTAAGAATATACCTGACTAGTAAGAATCTTAAAACCTATGGATTTACATGTCTCTGAAAGAGAATCAAGCATGTGTACAGCAGCATAAATGCAGCAGTGATAGGTTTGGTGAGGTTCGGTGAGCAAATGCAGACCCTTTGAAGTCATATTGCATGGTACCCATTCAATGGGTCTCAACTCTCCAGGTTTAAGGGATTCTTCCTTCAGCTAAAACATGCATGTGGAACCCAGAGTATGATCCACCGTGTGATCGGGAAATGTGTTCAAATATTTCTCAGTTTAAGTCCCCTGGTACTCGGGTGCAACATTCCAGACGCTTTACTAACACTCTCCCCTCTTGGAGAGTCAGTGCCTTTAACCTCCTGTTTGGCCCAGTTTGCAATTTCTGCGGGAAATGAACAGTTTGCAATTTCTGCGGGAAATGAACAGGAATAGGGAGAACCAATGAGAGACTAGCTGGAGGTGTCTGGACGGGCAAATTTAACTCTCATTTCCCACCAGGAAGAGGAATTAACCAAAGGCTCAGCTTGACGTGCCGGAACCACACTAGGGCCTGAAGCAATCCTGCGGTGTTGCGGCCAGCTCACAATAAAGAGTGTTGAAGAAAGGAGCTCAGGGGCACTGTCATTCACAAACCTGCAGAGTTATAAATGACAGCTATCGTCCAAAAATATATTGAAGTAAGGCTGCCAAGAGCACTAGAAAGCGGGGTAGAATTGCAGGACACCGATTTCAGGAGGTAGACTGGAATTGCATGAAAAGCATAGGAAAAGAGGCAGAACGTCCACAATGACGCACTTGGCCAAAAAGGGCATATGCGTTTTTTCTTGAATATATTCAGGAAAAAACGCATACGCCCTTTTTGGCCAACCAAGCAAGCTTGCAAAGGAAATCTGCACTACAATGAAGTCTCACTGCCCCCCGGGCAAAAGGGCCATCTGAAAAAAGTGTAAAATCCAGAAAGGCAGGACAGGCCATGGAGAACTGGGAGCCTTGTTATGCTGATGGGCGGGATGTAAATTGCCAACAGCCACTCTGGAGAAGTGTATGGTGTTTCCTGAAACATCTAAAAAACAAAGCAACAGAACCTAGGGCACTTCGACTTATGCTCCTATAGCTTAGGGAAATTCAAATCAAAAAGACACAGCCACCCCAAAGTTTGGGACGGCTCTGTTTACAAGAACCTCGTTTATGGTACAAGTTCAATATCACAGAAAGTGAAAAATGAATAAAGAATTTGTGGTACTTACGTACAATGCAATATCACTCAGCAATGAAATCTATGTCATCAGGCCCGTAGCAGCATAATGAGTGGACTCAGGTACGATGATTCTAAGAGAAATAAGTCACACAGAAAAAGAAATATCATAAGGTATCACTAATACACGGAATGTAAACTTGGCTACACAGGAACTGAATTACAAAACAGAACAGGTTCTCAGATGTAGAAAACCAACTTATGCTTGCTTAAGGGGAAAGGTGAGTTGGGGTGCTGCATAAAACAAGAGATTGAAATTAGCACAGATACCGTTCCATAAGCCAAATATGTAATAGACAAGAGCTACTCCTTGCTCAACGAAGTGGACTCAACATCCCATATTACACGCCTAAATATATACCTGAATAGTAAGAATCTTAAAACCTATGGATTTATATGTCTCCGAAAAGGAATCAAGCGTGTGTACAGCAGCATAAACGCAGCAGTGATAGGATTGGTGAGTTTCGGTGAGCAAATGCAGACACTTTGAAGTCATATTGCATGGTACCCATTCCATGGGTCACAACTCTCCAGGTTTAAGGGATTCTTCCTTCAGCTAAAACATGCATGTGGAACCCAGAGTATGATCCACCGTGTGATTGGGAAACGTGTTCAAATGTGTCTCAGTTTTCGTCCCCTGCTACTCGGGTACAAGATTCCAGACGCTTTACTAACACTCTCCCCACTTGGAGAGTCAGTGCCTTTAACCTCCTGTTTGGCGCAGTTTGCAATTTCTTCGGGAAATGAACAGGAATAGGGAGAACCAATGAGAGACTAGCTGGAGGTGTCTGGACGGGCAAATTTAACTCTCATTTCCCACCAGGAAGAGGAATTAACCAAAGGCTCAGCTTGCCGTGCCGGAACCACACTAGGGCCTGAAGCAATCTTGCGGTGTTGCGGCCAGCTCACAAGAAAGCGAGTTGAACGAAGGAGCTCAGGGGCACTGTCATTCACTAACCTGCAGAGTTATAAATGACAGCTATCGTCCAAAAATATATTGAAGTAAGGCTGCCAAGAGCACTTGAAAGCAGGGCAGAATTGCAGGAAACCGATTTCAGGAGGTAGACTGGAATTGCATGAAAAGCATGGGAAAAGAGGCAGAACGTCCACAATGATGCACTTGGCCAAAAAGGGCGTATGCGTTTTTTCCTGAATATATTCAGGAAAAAACGCATACGCCCTTTTTGGCCAACCAAGCAAGCTTGCAAAGAAATCTGCACTACAATGAAGTCTCACTGCCCCACGGGCAAAAGGGCCATCTGAAAAATGTGTAAAATCCAGAAAGACAGGACAGGCCATGGAGAACTCGGAGCCTTGTTATGCTGATGGGTGGGATGTAAATTGCCAACAGCCACTCTGGAGAAGTGTATGGTGTTTCCTGAAACATCTAAAAAACAAAGCAACAGAACCTAGGGCACTTCGACTTATGCTCCTATAGCTTAGGGAAATTCAAATCAAAAAGACACAGCCACCCCAAAGTTTGGGACGGCTCTGTTTACAAGAACCTCGTTTATGGTACAAGTTCAATATCACAGAAAGCGAAAAATGAATAAAGAATTTGTGGTACTTACGTACAATGCAATATCACTCAGCAATGAAATCTATGTCATCAGACCCGTAGCAGCATAATGAGTGGACTCAGGTACGATGATTCTAAGAGAAATAAGTCACACAGAAAAAGAAATATCATAAGGTATCACTAATACACGGAATGTAAACTTGGCTACACAGGAATTGAATTACAAAACAGAACAGGGTCTCAGATGTAGAAAACCAACTTATGCTTGCTTAAGGGGAAAGGTGAGTTGGGGTGCTGCATAAAACAAGAGATTGAAATTAGCACAGATACCGTTCCATAAGCCAAATATGTAATAGACAAGAGCTACTCCTTGCTCAACGAAGTGGACTCAACACCCCATATTAAACGCCTAAAAATATACCTGAATAGTAAGAATCTTAAAACCTATGGATTTATATGTCTCCGAAAAGGAATCAAGCGTGTGTACAGCAGCATAAACGCAGCAGTGATAGGATTGGTGAGTTTTGGTGAGCAAATGCAGACCCTTTGAAGTCATATTGCATGGTACCCATTCCATGGGTCACAACTCTCCAGGTTTAAGGGATTCTTCCTTCAGCTAAAACATGCATGTGGAACCCAGAGTATGATCCACCGTGTGATTGGGAAACGTGTTCAAATGTGTCTCAGTTTTCGTCCCGTGCTACTCGGATACAACATTCCAGACGCTTTACTAACACTCTCCCCACTTGGAGAGTCAGTGCCTTTAACGTCCTGTTTGGCCCAGTTTGCAATTTCTTCGGGAAATGAACAGGAATAGGGAAAACCAATGAGAGACTAGCTGGAGGTGTCTGGACGGGCAAATTTAACTCTCATTTCCCACCAGGAAGAGGAATTAACCAAAGGCTCAGCTTGCCGTGCCGGAAACACACTAGGGCCTGAAGCAATCTTGCGGTGTTGCGGCCAGCTCACAAGAAAGCGAGTTGAACGAAGGAGCTCAGGGGCACTGTCATTCACAAACCTGCAGAGTTATAAATGACAGCTATCGTCCAAAAATATATTGAAGTAAGGCTGCCAAGAGCACTTGAAAGCGGGGCAGAATTGCAGGAAACCGATTTCAGGAGGTAGACTGGAATTGCATGAAAAGCATAGGAAAAGAGGCAGAACGTCCACAATGATGCACTTGGCCAAAAAGGGCGTATGCGTTTTTTCCTGAATATATTCAGGAAAAAACGCATACGCCCTTTTTGGCCAACCAAGCAAGCTTGCAAAGGAAATCTGCACTACAATGAAGTCTCACTGTCCCCCGGGCTAAAGGGCCATCTGAGAAAGGTGTAAAATCCAGAAAGGCAGGACAGGCCATGGAGAACAGGGAGCCTTGTTATGCTGATGGGCGGGATGTAAATTGCCAACAGCCACTCTGGAGAAGTGTATGGTGTTTCCTGAAACATCTAAAAAACAAAGCAACAGAGCCTAGGGCACTTCCACTTATGCTCCTATAGCTTAGGGAAATTCAAATCAAAAAGACAGAGCCACCCCAAAATTTGGGACGGCTCTGTTTACAAGAACCTCGTTTATGGTACAAGTTCATTATCACAGAAAGCGAAAAATGAATAAAGAATTTGTGGTACTTACGTACAATGCAATATCACTCAGCAATGAAATCTCTGTCATCAGGCCCGTAGCAGCATAATGAGTGGATTCAGGTACGATGATTCTAAGTGAAATATGTCACACAGAAAAAGAAATATCATAAGGTATCACTAATACACGGAATGTAAACTTGGCTACACAGGAACTGAATTACAAAACAGAACAGGGTCTCAAATGTAGAAAACCAACTTATGCTTGCTTAAGGGAAAGGTGAGTTGGGGTGCTGCATAAAACCAGAGATTGAAATTAGCACAGATACCGTTCCATAAGCCAAATATGTAATAGACAAGAGCTACTCCTTGCTCAACGAAGTGGACTCAACACCCCATATTAAACGCCTAAGAATATACCTGACTAGTAAGAATCTTAAAACCTATGGATTTACATGTCTCTGAAAGAGAATCAAGCATGTGTACAGCAGCATAAATGTAGCAGTGATAGGATTGGTGAGGTTCGGTGAGCAAATGCAGACCCTTTGAAGTCATATAGCATGGTACCCATTCCATGGGTCTCTACTCTCCAGGTTTAAGGGATTCTTCCTTCAGCTAAAACATGCATGTGGAACCCAGATTATGATCCACCATGTGATCGGGAAACGTGTTGAAATGTGTCTCAGTTTTGGTCCCCTGGTACTCGGGTGCAACATTCCAGACGTTTTACTAACACTCTCCCCACTTGGAGAGTCAGTGCCTTTAACGTCGTGTTTGGCCCAGTTTGCAATTTCTGCGGGAAATGAACAGGAATAGGGAGAACCAATGAGAGACTAGCTGGAGGTGTCTGGATGGGCAAATTTAACTCTCATTTCCCAACAGGAAGAGGAATTAACCAAAGCTCAGCTTGACGTGCCGGAACCACACTAGGGCCTGAAGCAATCCTGCGGTGTTGCGGCCAGCTCACAATAAAGAGTGTTGAAGAAAGGAGCTCAGGGGCACTGTCATTCACAAACATGCAGAGTTATAAATGACAGCTATCGTCCAAAAATATATTGAAGTAAGGCTGCCAAGAGCACTTGAAAGCGGGGCAGAATTGCAGGAAACCGATTTCAGGAGGTAGACTGGAATTGCATGAAAAGCATAGGTAAAGAGGCAGAACGTCCACAATGATGCACTTGGCCAAAAAGGGCGTATGCGTTTTTTCCTGAATATATTCAGGAAAAAACGCATACGCCCTTTTTGGCCAACCAAGCAAGCTTGCAAAGGAAATCTGCACTACAATGAAGTCTCACTGCCCCCCGGGCAAAAGGGCCATCTGAAAAAAGTGTAAAATCCAGAAAGGCAGGACAGGCCATGGAGAACTGGGAGCCTTGTTATGCTGATGGGCGGGATGTAAATTGCCAACAGCCACTCTGGAGAAGTGTATGGTGTTTCCTGAAACATCTAAAAAACAAAGCAACAGAGCCTAGGGCACTTCCACTTATGCTCCTATAGCTTAGGGAAATTCAAATCAAAAAGACACAGGCACCCCAAAGTTTGGAACAGCTCTGTTTACAAGATACTCGTTTATGGTACAAGTTCAATATCACAGAAAGCGAAAAATGAATAAAGAATTTGTGGTATTTACGTACAATGCAATATCACTCAGCAATGAAATCTATGTCATCAGGCCCGTAGCACCATAATGAGTGGATTCAGATACGATGATTCTAAGTGAAATAAGTCACACAGAAAAAGAAACATCATAAGATATCACTAATACACGGAATGTAAACTTGGCTACACAGGAACTGAATTACAAAACAGAACAGGGTCTCAAATGTAGAAATCCAACTTATGCTTGCTTAAGGGGAAATGTGAGTTGGGGTGCTGCATAAAACCAGAGATTGAAATTAGCACAGATACCATTCCATAAGCCAAATATGTAATAGACAAGAGCTACTCCTTCCTCAATGAAGTGGACTCAGCACCCCATATTAAACGCCTAAGAATATACCTGACTAGTAAGAATCTTAAAACCTATGGATTTACATGTCTCTGAAAGAGAATCAAGCATGTGTACAGCAGCATAAATGCAGCAGTGATAGGTTTGGTGAGGTTCGGTGAGCAAATGCAGACCCTTTGAAGTCATATTGCATGGTACCCATTCAATGGGTCTCAACTCTCCAGGTTTAAGGGATTCTTCCTTCAGCTAAAACATGCATGTGGAACCCAGAGTATGATCCACCGTGTGATCGGGAAATGTGTTCAAATATTTCTCAGTTTAAGTCCCCTGGTACTCGGGTGCAACATTCCAGACGCTTTACTAACACTCTCCCCTCTTGGAGAGTCAGTGCCTTTAACCTCCTGTTTGGCCCAGTTTGCAATTTCTGCGGGAAATGAACAGTTTGCAATTTCTGCGGGAAATGAACAGGAATAGGGAGAACCAATGAGAGACTAGCTGGAGGTGTCTGGACGGGCAAATTTAACTCTCATTTCCCACCAGGAAGAGGAATTAACCAAAGGCTCAGCTTGCCGTGCCGGAACCACACTAGGGCCTGAAGCAATCTTGCGGTGTTGCGGCCAGCTCACAAGAAAGCGAGTTGAACGAAGGAGCTCAGGGGCACTGTCATTCACTAACCTGCAGAGTTATAAATGACAGCTATCGTCCAAAAATATATTGAAGTAAGGCTGCCAAGAGCACTTGAAAGCGGGGCAGAATGGCAGGAAACCGATTTCAGGAGGTAGACTGGAATTGCATGAAAAGCATAGTAAAAGAGGCAGAACGTCCACAATGATGCACTTGGCCAAAAAGGGCGTATGCGTTTTTTCCTGAATATATTCAGGAAAAAACGCATACGCCCTTTTTGGCCAACCAAGCAAGCTTGCAAAGGAAATCTGCACTACAATGAAGTCTCACTGCCCCACGGGCAAAAGGGCCATCTGAAAAAGGTGTAAAATCCAGAAAGGCAGGACAGGCCATGGAGAACTGGGAGCCTTGTTATGCTGATGGGCGGGATGTAAATTGCCAACAGCCACTCTGGAGAAGTGTATGGTGTTTCCTGAAACATCTAAAAAACAAAGCAACAGAGCCTAGGGCACTTCCACTTATGCTCCTATAGCTTAGGGAAATTCAAATCAAAAAGACACAGCCACCCCAAAGTTTGGGACGGCTCTGTTTACAAGAACCTCGTTTATGGTACAAGTTCAATATCACAGAAAGCGAAAAATGAATAAAGAATTTGTGGTAGTTACGTACAATGCAATATCACTCAGCAATGAAATCTATGTCATCAGGCCCGTAGCAGCATAATGAGTGGACTCAGGTACGATGATTCTAAGAGAAATAAGTCACACAGAAAAAGAAATATCATAAGGTATCACTAATACACGGAATGTAAACTTGGCTACCCAGGAATTGAATTACAAAACAGAACAGGGTCTCAGATGTAGAAAACCAACTTATGCTTGCTTAAGGGAAAGGTGAGTTGGGGTGCTGCATAAAACCAGAGATTGAAATTAGCACAGATACCGTTCCATAAGCCAAATATGTAATAGACAAGAGCTACTCCTTGCTCAACGAAGTGGACTCAACACCCCATATTAAACGCCTAAGAATATACCTGACTAGTAAGAATCTTAAAACCTATGGATTTACATGTCTCTGAAAGAGAATCAAGCATGTGTACAGCAGCATAAATGCAGCAGTGATAGGTTTGGTGAGGTTCGGTGAGCAAATGCAGACCCTTTGAAGTCATATTGCATGGTACCCATTCCATGGGTCTCAACTCTCCAGGTTTAAGGGATTCTTCCTTCAGCTAAAACATGCATGTGGAACCCAGAGTATGATCCACCGTGTGATTGGGAAACGTGTTCAAATATTTCTCAGTTTAAGTCCCCTGGTACTCGGGTGCAACATTCCAGACGCTTTACTAACACTCTCCCCTCTTGGAGAGTCAGTGCCTTTAACCTCCTGTTTGGCCCAGTTTGCAATTTCTGCGGGAAATGAACAGTTTGCAATTTCTGCGGGAAATGAACAGGAATAGGGAGAACCAATGAGAGACTAGCTGGAGGTGTCTGGACGGGCAAATTTAACTCTCATTTCCCACCAGGAAGAGGAATTAACCAAAGGCTCAGCTTGACGTGCCGGAACCACACTAGGGCCTGAAGCAATCCTGCGGTGTTGCGGCCAGCTCACAATAAAGAGTGTTGAAGAAAGGAGCTCAGGGGCACTGTCATTCACAAACATGCAGAGTTATAAATGACAGCTATCGTCCAAAAATATATTGAAGTAAGGCTGCCAAGAGCACTAGAAAGCGGGGTAGAATTGCAGGACACCGATTTCAGGAGGTAGACTGGAATTGCATGAAAAGCATAGGAAAAGAGGCAGAACGTCCACAATGACGCACTTGGCCAAAAAGGGCATATGCGTTTTTTCCTGAATATATTCAGGAAAAAACGCATACGCCCTTTTTGGCCAACCAAGCAAGCTTGCAAAGGAAATCTGCACTACAATGAAGTCTCACTGCCCCCCGGGCAAAAGGGCCATCTGAAAAAAGTGTAAAATCCAGAAAGGCAGGACAGGCCATGGAGAACTGGGAGCCTTGTTATGCTGATGGGCGGGATGTAAATTGCCAACAGCCACTCTGGAGAAGTGTATGGTGTTTCCTGAAACATCTAAAAAACAAAGCAACAGAACCTAGGGCACTTCGACTTATGCTCCTATAGCTTAGGGAAATTCAAATCAAAAAGACACAGCCACCCCAAAGTTTGGGACGGCTCTGTTTACAAGAACCTCGTTTATGGTACAAGTTCAATATCACAGAAAGTGAAAAATGAATAAAGAATTTGTGGTACTTACGTACAATGCAATATCACTCAGCAATGAAATCTATGTCATCAGGCCCGTAGCAGCATAATGAGTGGACTCAGGTACGATGATTCTAAGAGAAATAAGTCACACAGAAAAAGAAATATCATAAGGTATCACTAATACACGGAATGTAAACTTGGCTACACAGGAACTGAATTACAAAACAGAACAGGTTCTCAGATGTAGAAAACCAACTTATGCTTGCTTAAGGGGAAAGGTGAGTTGGGGTGCTGCATAAAACAAGAGATTGAAATTAGCACAGATACCGTTCCATAAGCCAAATATGTAATAGACAAGAGCTACTCCTTGCTCAACGAAGTGGACTCAACATCCCATATTACACGCCTAAATATATACCTGAATAGTAAGAATCTTAAAACCTATGGATTTATATGTCTCCGAAAAGGAATCAAGCGTGTGTACAGCAGCATAAACGCAGCAGTGATAGGATTGGTGAGTTTCGGTGAGCAAATGCAGACACTTTGAAGTCATATTGCATGGTACCCATTCCATGGGTCACAACTCTCCAGGTTTAAGGGATTCTTCCTTCAGCTAAAACATGCATGTGGAACCCAGAGTATGATCCACCGTGTGATTGGGAAACGTGTTCAAATGTGTCTCAGT
Source organism: Lagenorhynchus albirostris (assembly GCF_949774975.1). NCBI lineage: Eukaryota > Metazoa > Chordata > Mammalia > Artiodactyla > Delphinidae > Lagenorhynchus > Lagenorhynchus albirostris. Next base: position 105,347,037 of record NC_083095.1, on the reverse strand, counting down.
TTTCGTCCCCTGCTACTCGGGTACAAGATTCCAGACGCTTTACTAACACTCTCCCCACTTGGAGAGTCAGTGCCTTTAACCTCCTGTTTGGCGCAGTTTGCAATTTCTTCGGGAAATGAACAGGAATAGGGAGAACCAATGAGAGACTAGCTGGAGGTGTCTGGACGGGCAAATTTAACTCTCATTTCCCACCAGGAAGAGGAATTAACCAAAGGCTCAGCTTGCCGTGCCGGAACCACACTAGGGCCTGAAGCAATCTTGCGGTGTTGCGGCCAGCTCACAAGAAAGCGAGTTGAACGAAGGAGCTCAGGGGCACTGTCATTCACTAACCTGCAGAGTTATAAATGACAGCTATCGTCCAAAAATATATTGAAGTAAGGCTGCCAAGAGCACTTGAAAGCAGGGCAGAATTGCAGGAAACCGATTTCAGGAGGTAGACTGGAATTGCATGAAAAGCATGGGAAAAGAGGCAGAACGTCCACAATGATGCACTTGACCAAAAAGTGCGTATGCGTTTTTTCCTGAATATATTCAGGAAAAAACGCATACGCCCTTTTTGGCCAACCAAGCAAGCTTGCAAAGAAATCTGCACTACAATGAAGTCTCACTGCCCCACGGGCAAAAGGGCCATCTGAAAAATGTGTAAAATCCAGAAAGACAGGACAGGCCATGGAGAACTCGGAGCCTTGTTATGCTGATGGGTGGGATGTAAATTGCCAACAGCCACTCTGGAGAAGTGTATGGTGTTTCCTGAAACATCTAAAAAACAAAGCAACAGAACCTAGGGCACTTCGACTTATGCTCCTATAGCTTAGGGAAATTCAAATCAAAAAGACACAGCCACCCCAAAGTTTGGGACGGCTCTGTTTACAAGAACCTCGTTTATGGTACAAGTTCAATATCACAGAAAGCGAAAAATGAATAAAGAATTTGTGGTACTTACGTACAATGCAATATCACTCAGCAATGAAATCTATGTCATCAGGCCCGTAGCAGCATAATGAGTGGACTCAGGTACGATGATTCTAAGAGAAATAAGTCACACAGAAAAAGAAATATCATAAGGTATCACTAATACACGGAATGTAAACTTGGCTACACAGGAATTGAATTACAAAACAGAACAGGGTCTCAGATGTAGAAAACCAACTTATGCTTGCTTAAGGGGAAAGGTGAGTTGGGGTGCTGCATAAAACAAGAGATTGAAATTAGCACAGATACCGTTCCATAAGCCAAATATGTAATAGACAAGAGCTACTCCTTGCTCAACGAAGTGGACTCAACACCCCATATTAAACGCCTAAAAATATACCTGAATAGTAAGAATCTTAAAACCTATGGATTTATATGTCTCCGAAAAGGAATCAAGCGTGTGTACAGCAGCATAAACGCAGCAGTGATAGGATTGGTGAGTTTTGGTGAGCAAATGCAGACCCTTTGAAGTCATATTGCATGGTACCCATTCCATGGGTCACAACTCTCCAGGTTTAAGGGATTCTTCCTTCAGCTAAAACATGCATGTGGAACCCAGAGTATGATCCACCGTGTGATTGGGAAACGTGTTCAAATGTGTCTCAGTTTTCGTCCCGTGCTACTCGGATACAACATTCCAGACGCTTTACTAACACTCTCCCCACTTGGAGAGTCAGTGCCTTTAACGTCCTGTTTGGCCCAGTTTGCAATTTCTTCGGGAAATGAACAGGAATAGGGAAAACCAATGAGAGCCTAGCTGGAGGTGTCTGGACGGGCAAATTTAACTCTCATTTCCCACCAGGAAGAGGAATTAACCAAAGGCTCAGCTTGCCGTGCCGGAAACACACTAGGGCCTGAAGCAATCTTGCGGTGTTGCGGCCAGCTCACAAGAAAGCGAGTTGAACGAAGGAGCTCAGGGGCACTGTCATTCACAAACCTGCAGAGTTATAAATGACAGCTATCGTCCAAAAATATATTGAAGTAAGGCTGCCAAGAGCACTTGAAAGCGGGGCAGAATTGCAGGAAACCGATTTCAGGAGGTAGACTGGAATTGCATGAAAAGCATAGGAAAAGAGGCAGAACGTCCACAATGATGCACTTGGCCAAAAAGGGCGTATGCGTTTTTTCCTGAATATATTCAGGAAAAAACGCATACGCCCTTTTTGGCCAACCAAGCAAGCTTGCAAAGGAAATCTGCACTACAATGAAGTCTCACTGTCCCCCGGGCTAAAGGGCCATCTGAGAAAGGTGTAAAATCCAGAAAGGCAGGACAGGCCATGGAGAACAGGGAGCCTTGTTATGCTGATGGGCGGGATGTAAATTGCCAACAGCCACTCTGGAGAAGTGTATGGTGTTTCCTGAAACATCTAAAAAACAAAGCAACAGAGCCTAGGGCACTTCCACTTATGCTCCTATAGCTTAGGGAAATTCAAATCAAAAAGACAGAGCCACCCCAAAATTTGGGACGGCTCTGTTTACAAGAACCTCGTTTATGGTACAAGTTCATTATCACAGAAAGCGAAAAATGAATAAAGAATTTGTGGTACTTACGTACAATGCAATATCACTCAGCAATGAAATCTCTGTCATCAGGCCCGTAGCAGCATAATGAGTGGATTCAGGTACGATGATTCTAAGTGAAATATGTCACACAGAAAAAGAAATATCATAAGGTATCACTAATACACGGAATGTAAACTTGGCTACACAGGAACTGAATTACAAAACAGAACAGGGTCTCAAATGTAGAAAACCAACTTATGCTTGCTTAAGGGAAAGGTGAGTTGGGGTGCTGCATAAAACCAGAGATTGAAATTAGCACAGATACCGTTCCATAAGCCAAATATGTAATAGACAAGAGCTACTCCTTGCTCAACGAAGTGGACTCAACACCCCATATTAAACGCCTAAGAATATACCTGACTAGTAAGAATCTTAAAACCTATGGATTTACATGTCTCTGAAAGAGAATCAAGCATGTGTACAGCAGCATAAATGTAGCAGTGATAGGATTGGTGAGGTTCGGTGAGCAAATGCAGACCCTTTGAAGTCATATAGCATGGTACCCATTCCATGGGTCTCTACTCTCCAGGTTTAAGGGATTCTTCCTTCAGCTAAAACATGCATGTGGAACCCAGATTATGATCCACCATGTGATCGGGAAACGTGTTGAAATGTGTCTCAGTTTTGGTCCCCTGGTACTCGGGTGCAACATTCCAGACGTTTTACTAACACTCTCCCCACTTGGAGAGTCAGTGCCTTTAACGTCGTGTTTGGCCCAGTTTGCAATTTCTGCGGGAAATGAACAGGAATAGGGAGAACCAATGAGAGACTAGCTGGAGGTGTCTGGATGGGCAAATTTAACTCTCATTTCCCAACAGGAAGAGGAATTAACCAAAGCTCAGCTTGACGTGCCGGAACCACACTAGGGCCTGAAGCAATCCTGCGGTGTTGCGGCCAGCTCACAATAAAGAGTGTTGAAGAAAGGAGCTCAGGGGCACTGTCATTCACAAACATGCAGAGTTATAAATGACAGCTATCGTCCAAAAATATATTGAAGTAAGGCTGCCAAGAGCACTTGAAAGCGGGGCAGAATTGCAGGAAACCGATTTCAGGAGGTAGACTGGAATTGCATGAAAAGCATAGGTAAAGAGGCAGAACGTCCACAATGATGCACTTGGCCAAAAAGGGCGTATGCGTTTTTTCCTGAATATATTCAGGAAAAAACGCATACGCCCTTTTTGGCCAACCAAGCAAGCTTGCAAAGGAAATCTGCACTACAATGAAGTCTCACTGCCCCCCGGGCAAAAGGGCCATCTGAAAAAAGTGTAAAATCCAGAAAGGCAGGACAGGCCATGGAGAACTGGGAGCCTTGTTATGCTGATGGGCGGGATGTAAATTGCCAACAGCCACTCTGGAGAAGTGTATGGTGTTTCCTGAAACATCTAAAAAACAAAGCAACAGAGCCTAGGGCACTTCCACTTATGCTCCTATAGCTTAGGGAAATTCAAATCAAAAAGACACAGGCACCCCAAAGTTTGGAACAGCTCTGTTTACAAGATACTCGTTTATGGTACAAGTTCAATATCACAGAAAGCGAAAAATGAATAAAGAATTTGTGGTATTTACGTACAATGCAATATCACTCAGCAATGAAATCTATGTCATCAGGCCCGTAGCACCATAATGAGTGGATTCAGATACGATGATTCTAAGTGAAATAAGTCACACAGAAAAAGAAACATCATAAGATATCACTAATACACGGAATGTAAACTTGGCTACACAGGAACTGAATTACAAAACAGAACAGGGTCTCAAATGTAGAAATCCAACTTATGCTTGCTTAAGGGGAAATGTGAGTTGGGGTGCTGCATAAAACCAGAGATTGAAATTAGCACAGATACCGTTCCATAAGCCAAATATGTAATAGACAAGAGCTACTCCTTCCTCAATGAAGTGGACTCAGCACCCCATATTAAACGCCTAAGAATATACCTGACTAGTAAGAATCTTAAAACCTATGGATTTACATGTCTCTGAAAGAGAATCAAGCATGTGTACAGCAGCATAAATGCAGCAGTGATAGGTTTGGTGAGGTTCGGTGAGCAAATGCAGACCCTTTGAAGTCATATTGCATGGTACCCATTCAATGGGTCTCAACTCTCCAGGTTTAAGGGATTCTTCCTTCAGCTAAAACATGCATGTGGAACCCAGAGTATGATCCACCGTGTGATCGGGAAATGTGTTCAAATATTTCTCAGTTTAAGTCCCCTGGTACTCGGGTGCAACATTCCAGACGCTTTACTAACACTCTCCCCTCTTGGAGAGTCAGTGCCTTTAACCTCCTGTTTGGCCCAGTTTGCAATTTCTGCGGGAAATGAACAGTTTGCAATTTCTGCGGGAAATGAACAGGAATAGGGAGAACCAATGAGAGACTAGCTGGAGGTGTCTGGACGGGCAAATTTAACTCTCATTTCCCACCAGGAAGAGGAATTAACCAAAGGCTCAGCTTGCCGTGCCGGAACCACACTAGGGCCTGAAGCAATCTTGCGTTGTTGCGGCCAGCTCACAAGAAAGCGAGTTGAACGAAGGAGCTCAGGGGCACTGTCATTCACTAACCTGCAGAGTTATAAATGACAGCTATCGTCCAAAAATATATTGAAGTAAGGCTGCCAAGAGCACTTGAAAGCGGGGCAGAATGGCAGGAAACCGATTTCAGGAGGTAGACTGGAATTGCATGAAAAGCATAGTAAAAGAGGCAGAACGTCCACAATGATGCACTTGGCCAAAAAGGGCGTATGCGTTTTTTCCTGAATATATTCAGGAAAAAACGCATACGCCCTTTTTGGCCAACCAAGCAAGCTTGCAAAGGAAATCTGCACTACAATGAAGTCTCACTGCCCCACGGGCAAAAGGGCCATCTGAAAAAGGTGTAAAATCCAGAAAGGCAGGACAGGCCATGGAGAACTGGGAGCCTTGTTATGCTGATGGGCGGGATGTAAATTGCCAACAGCCACTCTGGAGAAGTGTATGGTGTTTCCTGAAACATCTAAAAAACAAAGCAACAGAGCCTAGGGCACTTCCACTTATGCTCCTATAGCTTAGGGAAATTCAAATCAAAAAGACACAGCCACCCCAAAGTTTGGGACGGCTCTGTTTACAAGAACCTCGTTTATGGTACAAGTTCAATATCACAGAAAGCGAAAAATGAATAAAGAATTTGTGGTAGTTACGTACAATGCAATATCACTCAGCAATGAAATCTATGTCATCAGGCCCGTAGCAGCATAATGAGTGGACTCAGGTACGATGATTCTAAGAGAAATAAGTCACACAGAAAAAGAAATATCATAAGGTATCACTAATACACGGAATGTAAACTTGGCTACCCAGGAATTGAATTACAAAACAGAACAGGGTCTCAGATGTAGAAAACCAACTTATGCTTGCTTAAGGGAAAGGTGAGTTGGGGTGCTGCATAAAACCAGAGATTGAAATTAGCACAGATACCGTTCCATAAGCCAAATATGTAATAGACAAGAGCTACTCCTTGCTCAACGAAGTGGACTCAACACCCCATATTAAACGCCTAAGAATATACCTGACTAGTAAGAATCTTAAAACCTATGGATTTACATGTCTCTGAAAGAGAATCAAGCATGTGTACAGCAGCATAAATGCAGCAGTGATAGGTTTGGTGAGGTTCGGTGAGCAAATGCAGACCCTTTGAAGTCATATTGCATGGTACCCATTCCATGGGTCTCAACTCTCCAGGTTTAAGGGATTCTTCCTTCAGCTAAAACATGCATGTGGAACCCAGAGTATGATCCACCGTGTGATTGGGAAACGTGTTCAAATATTTCTCAGTTTAAGTCCCCTGGTACTCGGGTGCAACATTCCAGACGCTTTACTAACACTCTCCCCTCTTGGAGAGTCAGTGCCTTTAACCTCCTGTTTGGCCCAGTTTGCAATTTCTGCGGGAAATGAACAGTTTGCAATTTCTGCGGGAAATGAACAGGAATAGGGAGAACCAATGAGAGACTAGCTGGAGGTGTCTGGACGGGCAAATTTAACTCTCATTTCCCACCAGGAAGAGGAATTAACCAAAGGCTCAGCTTGACGTGCCGGAACCACACTAGGGCCTGAAGCAATCCTGCGGTGTTGCGGCCAGCTCACAATAAAGAGTGTTGAAGAAAGGAGCTCAGGGGCACTGTCATTCACAAACCTGCAGAGTTATAAATGACAGCTATCGTCCAAAAATATATTGAAGTAAGGCTGCCAAGAGCACTAGAAAGCGGGGTAGAATTGCAGGACACCGATTTCAGGAGGTAGACTGGAATTGCATGAAAAGCATAGGAAAAGAGGCAGAACGTCCACAATGACGCACTTGGCCAAAAAGGGCATATGCGTTTTTTCCTGAATATATTCAGGAAAAAACGCATACGCCCTTTTTGGCCAACCAAGCAAGCTTGCAAAGGAAATCTGCACTACAATGAAGTCTCACTGCCCCCCGGGCAAAAGGGCCATCTGAAAAAAGTGTAAAATCCAGAAAGGCAGGACAGGCCATGGAGAACTGGGAGCCTTGTTATGCTGATGGGCGGGATGTAAATTGCCAACAGCCACTCTGGAGAAGTGTATGGTGTTTCCTGAAACATCTAAAAAACAAAGCAACAGAACCTAGGGCACTTCGACTTATGCTCCTATAGCTTAGGGAAATTCAAATCAAAAAGACACAGCCACCCCAAAGTTTGGGACGGCTCTGTTTACAAGAACCTCGTTTATGGTACAAGTTCAATATCACAGAAAGTGAAAAATGAATAAAGAATTTGTGGTACTTACGTACAATGCAATATCACTCAGCAATGAAATCTATGTCATCAGGCCCGTAGCAGCATAATGAGTGGACTCAGGTACGATGATTCTAAGAGAAATAAGTCACACAGAAAAAGAAATATCATAAGGTATCACTAATACACGGAATGTAAACTTGGCTACACAGGAACTGAATTACAAAACAGAACAGGTTCTCAGATGTAGAAAACCAACTTATGCTTGCTTAAGGGGAAAGGTGAGTTGGGGTGCTGCATAAAACAAGAGATTGAAATTAGCACAGATACCGTTCCATAAGCCAAATATGTAATAGACAAGAGCTACTCCTTGCTCAACGAAGTGGACTCAACATCCCATATTACACGCCTAAATATATACCTGAATAGTAAGAATCTTAAAACCTATGGATTTATATGTCTCCGAAAAGGAATCAAGCGTGTGTACAGCAGCATAAACGCAGCAGTGATAGGATTGGTGAGTTTCGGTGAGCAAATGCAGACACTTTGAAGTCATATTGCATGGTACCCATTCCATGGGTCACAACTCTCCAGGTTTAAGGGATTCTTCCTTCAGCTAAAACATGCATGTGGAACCCAGAGTATGATCCACCGTGTGATTGGGAAACGTGTTCAAATGTGTCTCAGTTTTCGTCCCCTGCTACTCGGGTACAAGATTCCAGACGCTTTACTAACACTCTCCCCACTTGGAGAGTCAGTGCCTTTAACGTCCTGTTTGGCGCAGTTTGCAATTTCTTCGTGAAATGAACAGGAATAGGGAGAACCAATGAGAGACTAGCTGGAGGTGTCTGGACGGGCAAATTTAACTCTCATTTCCCACCAGGAAGAGGAATTAACCAAAGGCTCAGCTTGCCGTGCCGGAACCACACTAGGGCCTGAAGCAATCTTGCGGTGTTGCGGCCAGCTCACAAGAAAGCGAGTTGAACGAAGGAGCTCAGGGGCACTGTCAATCACTAACCTGCAGAGTTATAAATGACAGCTATCGTCCAAAAATATATTGAAGTAAGGCTGCCAAGAGCACTTGAAAGCAGGGCAGAATTGCAGGAAACCGATTTCAGGAGGTAGACTGGAATTGCATGAAAAGCATGGGAAAAGAGGCAGAACGTCCACAATGATGCACTTGGCCAAAAAGTGCGTATGCGTTTTTTCCTGAATATATTCAGGAAAAAACGCATACGCCCTTTTTGGCCAACCAAGCAAGCTTGCAAAGAAATCTGCACTACAATGAAGTCTCACTGCCCCACGGGCAAAAGGGCCATCTGAAAAATGTGTAAAATCCAGAAAGACAGGACAGGCCATGGAGAACTCGGAGCCTTGTTATGCTGATGGGTGGGATGTAAATTGCCAACAGCCACTCTGGAGAAGTGTATGGTGTTTCCTGAAACATCTAAAAAACAAAGCAACAGAACCTAGGGCACTTCGACTTATGCTCCTATAGCTTAGGGAAATTCAAATCAAAAAGACACAGCCACCCCAAAGTTTGGGACGGCTCTGTTTACAAGAACCTCGTTTATGGTACAAGTTCAATATCACAGAAAGCGAAAAATGAATAAAGAATTTGTGGTACTTACGTACAATGCAATATCACTCAGCAATGAAATCTATGTCATCAGACCCGTAGCAGCATAATGAGTGGACTCAGGTACGATGATTCTAAGAGAAATAAGTCACACAGAAAAAGAAATATCATAAGGTATCACTAATACACGGAATGTAAACTTGGCTACACAGGAATTGAATTACAAAACAGAACAGGGTCTCAGATGTAGAAAACCAACTTATGCTTGCTTAAGGGGAAAGGTGAGTTGGGGTGCTGCATAAAACAAGAGATTGAAATTAGCACAGATACCGTTCCATAAGCCAAATATGTAATAGACAAGAGCTACTCCTTGCTCAACGAAGTGGACTCAACACCCCATATTAAACGCCTAAAAATATACCTGAATAGTAAGAATCTTAAAACCTATGGATTTATATGTCTCCGAAAAGGAATCAAGCGTGTGTACAGCAGCATAAACGCAGCAGTGATAGGATTGGTGAGTTTTGGTGAGCAAATGCAGACCCTTTGAAGTCATATTGCATGGTACCCATTCCATGGGTCACAACTCTCCAGGTTTAAGGGATTCTTCCTTCAGCTAAAACATGCATGTGGAACCCAGAGTATGATCCACCGTGTGATTGGGAAACGTGTTCAAATGTGTCTCAGTTTTCGTCCCGTGCTACTCGGATACAACATTCCAGACGCTTTACTAACACTCTCCCCACTTGGAGAGTCAGTGCCTTTAACGTCCTGTTTGGCCCAGTTTGCAATTTCTTCGGGAAATGAACAGGAATAGGGAAAACCAATGAGAGACTAGCTGGAGGTTTCTGGACGGGCAAATTTAACTCTCATTTCCCACCAGGAAGAGGAATTAACCAAAGGCTCAGCTTGCCGTGCCGGAAACACACTAGGGCCTGAAGCAATCTTGCGGTGTTGCGGCCAGCTCACAAGAAAGCGAGTTGAACGAAGGAGCTCAGGGGCACTGTCATTCACAAACCTGCAGAGTTATAAATGACAGCTATCGTCCAAAAATATATTGAAGTAAGGCTGCCAAGAGCACTTGAAAGCGGGGCAGAATTGCAGGAAACCGATTTCAGGAGGTAGACTGGAATTGCATGAAAAGCATAGGAAAAGAGGCAGAACGTCCACAATGATGCACTTGGCCAAAAAGGGCGTATGCGTTTTTTCCTGAATATATTCAGGAAAAAACGCATACGCCCTTTTTGGCCAACCAAGCAAGCTTGCAAAGGAAATCTGCACTACAATGAAGTCTCACTGTCCCCCGGGCTAAAGGGCCATCTGAGAAAGGTGTAAAATCCAGAAAGGCAGGACAGGCCATGGAGAACAGGGAGCCTTGTTATGCTGATGGGCGGGATGTAAATTGCCAACAGCCACTCTGGAGAAGTGTATGGTGTTTCCTGAAACATCTAAAAAACAAAGCAACAGAGCCTAGGGCACTTCCACTTATGCTCCTATAGCTTAGGGAAATTCAAATCAAAAAGACAGAGCCACCCCAAAATTTGGGACGGCTCTGTTTACAAGAACCTCGTTTATGGTACAAGTTCATTATCACAGAAAGCGAAAAATGAATAAAGAATTTGTGGTACTTACGTACAATGCAATATCACTCAGCAATGAAATCTCTGTCATCAGGCCCGTAGCAGCATAATGAGTGGATTCAGGTACGATGATTCTAAGTGAAATATGTCACACAGAAAAAGAAATATCATAAGGTATCACTAATACACGGAATGTAAACTTGGCTACACAGGAACTGAATTACAAAACAGAACAGGGTCTCAAATGTAGAAAACCAACTTATGCTTGCTTAAGGGAAAGGTGAGTTGGGGTGCTGCATAAAACCAGAGATTGAAATTAGCACAGATACCGTTCCATAAGCCAAATATGTAATAGACAAGAGCTACTCCTTGCTCAACGAAGTGGACTCAACACCCCATATTAAACGCCTAAGAATATACCTGACTAGTAAGAATCTTAAAACCTATGGATTTACATGTCTCTGAAAGAGAATCAAGCATGTGTACAGCAGCATAAATGTAGCAGTGATAGGATTGGTGAGGTTCGGTGAGCAAATGCAGACCCTTTGAAGTCATATAGCATGGTACCCATTCCATGGGTCTCTACTCTCCAGGTTTAAGGGATTCTTCCTTCAGCTAAAACATGCATGTGGAACCCAGATTATGATCCACCATGTGATCGGGAAACGTGTTGAAATGTGTCTCAGTTTTGGTCCCCTGGTACTCGGGTGCAACATTCCAGACGTTTTACTAACACTCTCCCCACTTGGAGAGTCAGTGCCTTTAACGTCGTGTTTGGCCCAGTTTGCAATTTCTGCGGGAAATGAACAGGAATAGGGAGAACCAATGAGAGACTAGCTGGAGGTGTCTGGATGGGCAAATTTAACTCTCATTTCCCAACAGGAAGAGGAATTAACCAAAGCTCAGCTTGACGTGCCGGAACCACACTAGGGCCTGAAGCAATCCTGCGGTGTTGCGGCCAGCTCACAATAAAGAGTGTTGAAGAAAGGAGCTCAGGGGCACTGTCATTCACAAACATGCAGAGTTATAAATGACAGCTATCGTCCAAAAATATATTGAAGTAAGGCTGCCAAGAGCACTTGAAAGCGGGGCAGAATTGCAGGAAACCGATTTCAGGAGGTAGACTGGAATTGCATGAAAAGCATAGGTAAAGAGGCAGAACGTCCACAATGATGCACTTGGCCAAAAAGGGCGTATGCGTTTTTTCCTGAATATATTCAGGAAAAAACGCATACGCCCTTTTTGGCCAACCAAGCAAGCTTGCAAAGGAAATCTGCACTACAATGAAGTCTCACTGCCCCCCGGGCAAAAGGGCCATCTGAAAAAAGTGTAAAATCCAGAAAGGCAGGACAGGCCATGGAGAACTGGGAGCCTTGTTATGCTGATGGGCGGGATGTAAATTGCCAACAGCCACTCTGGAGAAGTGTATGGTGTTTCCTGAAACATCTAAAAAACAAAGCAACAGAGCCTAGGGCACTTCCACTTATGCTCCTATAGCTTAGGGAAATTCAAATCAAAAAGACACAGGCACCCCAAAGTTTGGAACAGCTCTGTTTACAAGATACTCGTTTATGGTACAAGTTCAATATCACAGAAAGCGAAAAATGAATAAAGAATTTGTGGTATTTACGTACAATGCAATATCACTCAGCAATGAAATCTATGTCATCAGGCCCGTAGCACCATAATGAGTGGATTCAGATACGATGATTCTAAGTGAAATAAGTCACACAGAAAAAGAAACATCATAAGATATCACTAATACACGGAATGTAAACTTGGCTACACAGGAACTGAATTACAAAACAGAACAGGGTCTCAAATGTAGAAATCCAACTTATGCTTGCTTAAGGGGAAATGTGAGTTGGGGTGCTGCATAAAACCAGAGATTGAAATTAGCACAGATACCGTTCCATAAGCCAAATATGTAATAGACAAGAGCTACTCCTTCCTCAATGAAGTGGACTCAGCACCCCATATTAAACGCCTAAGAATATACCTGAATAGTAAGAATCTTAAAACCTATGGATTTACATGTCTCTGAAAGAGAATCAAGCATCTGTACAGCAGCATAAATGCAGCAGTGATAGGTTTGGTGAGGTTCGGTGAGCAAATGCAGACCCTTTGAAGTCATATTGCATGGTACCCATTCAATGGGTCTCAACTCTCCAGGTTTAAGGGATTCTTCCTTCAGCTAAAACATGCATGTGGAACCCAGAGTATGATCCACCGTGTGATCGGGAAATGTGTTCAAATATTTCTCAGTTTAAGTCCCCTGGTACTCGGGTGCAACATTCCAGACGCTTTACTAACACTCTCCCCTCTTGGAGAGTCAGTGCCTTTAACCTCCTGTTTGGCCCAGTTTGCAATTTCTGCGGGAAATGAACAGTTTGCAATTTCTGCGGGAAATGAACAGGAATAGGGAGAACCAATGAGAGACTAGCTGGAGGTGTCTGGACGGGCAAATTTAACTCTCATTTCCCACCAGGAAGAGGAATTAACCAAAGGCTCAGCTTGCCGTGCCGGAACCACACTAGGGCCTGAAGCAATCTTGCGTTGTTGCGGCCAGCTCACAAGAAAGCGAGTTGAACGAAGGAGCTCAGGGGCACTGTCATTCACTAACCTGCAGAGTTATAAATGACAGCTATCGTCCAAAAATATATTGAAGTAAGGCTGCCAAGAGCACTTGAAAGCGGGGCAGAATGGCAGGAAACCGATTTCAGGAGGTAGACTGGAATTGCATGAAAAGCATAGTAAAAGAGGCAGAACGTCCACAATGATGCACTTGGCCAAAAAGGGCGTATGCGTTTTTTCCTGAATATATTCAGGAAAAAACGCATACGCCCTTTTTGGCCAACCAAGCAAGCTTGCAAAGGAAATCTGCACTACAATGAAGTCTCACTGCCCCACGGGCAAAAGGGCCATCTGAAAAAGGTGTAAAATCCAGAAAGGCAGGACAGGCCATGGAGAACTGGGAGCCTTGTTATGCTGATGGGCGGGATGTAAATTGCCAACAGCCACTCTGGAGAAGTGTATGGTGTTTCCTGAAACATCTAAAAAACAAAGCAACAGAGCCTAGGGCACTTCCACTTATGCTCCTATAGCTTAGGGAAATTCAAATCAAAAAGACACAGCCACCCCAAAGTTTGGGACGGCTCTGTTTACAAGAACCTCGTTTATGGTACAAGTTCAATATCACAGAAAGCGAAAAATGAATAAAGAATTTGTGGTAGTTACGTACAATGCAATATCACTCAGCAATGAAATCTATGTCATCAGGCCCGTAGCAGCATAATGAGTGGACTCAGGTACGATGATTCTAAGAGAAATAAGTCACACAGAAAAAGAAATATCATAAGGTATCACTAATACACGGAATGTAAACTTGGCTACCCAGGAATTGAATTACAAAACAGAACAGGGTCTCAGATGTAGAAAACCAACTTATGCTTGCTTAAGGGAAAGGTGAGTTGGGGTGCTGCATAAAACCAGAGATTGAAATTAGCACAGATACCGTTCCATAAGCCAAATATGTAATAGACAAGAGCTACTCCTTGCTCAACGAAGTGGACTCAACACCCCATATTAAACGCCTAAGAATATACCTGACTAGTAAGAATCTTAAAACCTATGGATTTACATGTCTCTGAAAGAGAATCAAGCATGTGTACAGCAGCATAAATGCAGCAGTGATAGGTTTGGTGAGGTTCGGTGAGCAAATGCAGACCCTTTGAAGTCATATTGCATGGTACCCATTCCATGGGTCTCAACTCTCCAGGTTTAAGGGATTCTTCCTTCAGCTAAAACATGCATGTGGAACCCAGAGTATGATCCACCGTGTGATTGGGAAACGTGTTCAAATATTTCTCAGTTTAAGTCCCCTGGTACTCGGGTGCAACATTCCAGACGCTTTACTAACACTCTCCCCTCTTGGAGAGTCAGTGCCTTTAACCTCCTGTTTGGCCCAGTTTGCAATTTCTGCGGGAAATGAACAGTTTGCAATTTCTGCGGGAAATGAACAGGAATAGGGAGAACCAATGAGAGACTAGCTGGAGGTGTCTGGACGGGCAAATTTAACTCTCATTTCCCACCAGGAAGAGGAATTAACCAAAGGCTCAGCTTGACGTGCCGGAACCACACTAGGGCCTGAAGCAATCCTGCGGTGTTGCGGCCAGCTCACAATAAAGAGTGTTGAAGAAAGGAGCTCAGGGGCACTGTCATTCACAAACCTGCAGAGTTATAAATGACAGCTATCGTCCAAAAATATATTGAAGTAAGGCTGCCAAGAGCACTAGAAAGCGGGGTAGAATTGCAGGACACCGATTTCAGGAGGTAGACTGGAATTGCATGAAAAGCATAGGAAAAGAGGCAGAACGTCCACAATGACGCACTTGGCCAAAAAGGGCGTATGCGTTTTTTCCTGAATATATTCAGGAAAAAACGCATACGCCCTTTTTGGCCAACCAAGCAAGCTTGCAAAGGAAATCTGCACTACAATGAAGTCTCACTGCCCCCCGGGCAAAAGGGCCATCTGAAAAAAGTGTAAAATCCAGAAAGGCAGGACAGGCCATGGAGAACTGGGAGCCTTGTTATGCTGATGGGCGGGATGTAAATTGCCAACAGCCACTCTGGAGAAGTGTATGGTGTTTCCTGAAACATCTAAAAAACAAAGCAACAGAACCTAGGGCACTTCGACTTATGCTCCTATAGCTTAGGGAAATTCAAATCAAAAAGACACAGCCACCCCAAAGTTTGGGACGGCTCTGTTTACAAGAACCTCGTTTATGGTACAAGTTCAATATCACAGAAAGTGAAAAATGAATAAAGAATTTGTGGTACTTACGTACAATGCAATATCACTCAGCAATGAAATCTATGTCATCAGGCCCGTAGCAGCATAATGAGTGGACTCAGGTACGATGATTCTAAGAGAAATAAGTCACACAGAAAAAGAAATATCATAAGGTATCACTAATACACGGAATGTAAACTTGGCTACACAGGAACTGAATTACAAAACAGAACAGGTTCTCAGATGTAGAAAACCAACTTATGCTTGCTTAAGGGGAAAGGTGAGTTGGGGTGCTGCATAAAACAAGAGATTGAAATTAGCACAGATACCGTTCCATAAGCCAAATATGTAATAGACAAGAGCTACTCCTTGCTCAACGAAGTGGACTCAACATCCCATATTACACGCCTAAATATATACCTGAATAGTAAGAATCTTAAAACCTATGGATTTATATGTCTCCGAAAAGGAATCAAGCGTGTGTACAGCAGCATAAACGCAGCAGTGATAGGATTGGTGAGTTTCGGTGAGCAAATGCAGACACTTTGAAGTCATATTGCATGGTACCCATTCCATGGGTCACAACTCTCCAGGTTTAAGGGATTCTTCCTTCAGCTAAAACATGCATGTGGAACCCAGAGTATGATCCACCGTGTGATTGGGAAACGTGTTCAAATGTGTCTCAGTTTTCGTCCCCTGCTACTCGGGTACAAGATTCCAGACGCTTTACTAACACTCTCCCCACTTGGAGAGTCAGTGCCTTTAACCTCCTGTTTGGCGCAGTTTGCAATTTCTTCGGGAAATGAACAGGAATAGGGAGAACCAATGAGAGACTAGCTGGAGGTGTCTGGACGGGCAAATTTAACTCTCATTTCCCACCAGGAAGAGGAATTAACCAAAGGCTCAGCTTGCCGTGCCGGAACCACACTAGGGCCTGAAGCAATCTTGCGGTGTTGCGGCCAGCTCACAAGAAAGCGAGTTGAACGAAGGAGCTCAGGGGCACTGTCATTCACTAACCTGCAGAGTTATAAATGACAGCTATCGTCCAAAAATATATTGAAGTAAGGCTGCCAAGAGCACTTGAAAGCAGGGCAGAATTGCAGGAAACCGATTTCAGGAGGTAGACTGGAATTGCATGAAAAGCATGGGAAAAGAGGCAGAACGTCCACAATGATGCACTTGGCCAAAAAGGGCGTATGCGTTTTTTCCTGAATATATTCAGGAAAAAACGCATACGCCCTTTTTGGCCAACCAAGCAAGCTTGCAAAGAAATCTGCACTACAATGAAGTCTCACTGCCCCACGGGCAAAAGGGCCATCTGAAAAATGTGTAAAATCCAGAAAGACAGGACAGGCCATGGAGAACTCGGAGCCTTGTTATGCTGATGGGTGGGATGTAAATTGCCAACAGCCACTCTGGAGAAGTGTATGGTGTTTCCTGAAACATCTAAAAAACAAAGCAACAGAACCTAGGGCACTTCGACTTATGCTCCTATAGCTTAGGGAAATTCAAATCAAAAAGACACAGCCACCCCAAAGTTTGGGACGGCTCTGTTTACAAGAACCTCGTTTATGGTACAAGTTCAATATCACAGAAAGCGAAAAATGAATAAAGAATTTGTGGTACTTACGTACAATGCAATATCACTCAGCAATGAAATCTATGTCATCAGACCCGTAGCAGCATAATGAGTGGACTCAGGTACGATGATTCTAAGAGAAATAAGTCACACAGAAAAAGAAATATCATAAGGTATCACTAATACACGGAATGTAAACTTGGCTACACAGGAATTGAATTACAAAACAGAACAGGGTCTCAGATGTAGAAAACCAACTTATGCTTGCTTAAGGGGAAAGGTGAGTTGGGGTGCTGCATAAAACAAGAGATTGAAATTAGCACAGATACCGTTCCATAAGCCAAATATGTAATAGACAAGAGCTACTCCTTGCTCAACGAAGTGGACTCAACACCCCATATTAAACGCCTAAAAATATACCTGAATAGTAAGAATCTTAAAACCTATGGATTTATATGTCTCCGAAAAGGAATCAAGCGTGTGTACAGCAGCATAAACGCAGCAGTGATAGGATTGGTGAGTTTTGGTGAGCAAATGCAGACCCTTTGAAGTCATATTGCATGGTACCCATTCCATGGGTCACAACTCTCCAGGTTTAAGGGATTCTTCCTTCAGCTAAAACATGCATGTGGAACCCAGAGTATGATCCACCGTGTGATTGGGAAACGTGTTCAAATGTGTCTCAGTTTTCGTCCCGTGCTACTCGGATACAACATTCCAGACGCTTTACTAACACTCTCCCCACTTGGAGAGTCAGTGCCTTTAACGTCCTGTTTGGCCCAGTTTGCAATTTCTTCGGGAAATGAACAGGAATAGGGAAAACCAATGAGAGACTAGCTGGAGGTGTCTGGACGGGCAAATTTAACTCTCATTTCCCACCAGGAAGAGGAATTAACCAAAGGCTCAGCTTGCCGTGCCGGAAACACACTAGGGCCTGAAGCAATCTTGCGGTGTTGCGGCCAGCTCACAAGAAAGCGAGTTGAACGAAGGAGCTCAGGGGCACTGTCATTCACAAACCTGCAGAGTTATAAATGACAGCTATCGTCCAAAAATATATTGAAGTAAGGCTGCCAAGAGCACTTGAAAGCGGGGCAGAATTGCAGGAAACCGATTTCAGGAGGTAGACTGGAATTGCATGAAAAGCATAGGAAAAGAGGCAGAACGTCCACAATGATGCACTTGGCCAAAAAGGGCGTATGCGTTTTTTCCTGAATATATTCAGGAAAAAACGCATACGCCCTTTTTGGCCAACCAAGCAAGCTTGCAAAGGAAATCTGCACTACAATGAAGTCTCACTGTCCCCCGGGCTAAAGGGCCATCTGAGAAAGGTGTAAAATCCAGAAAGGCAGGACAGGCCATGGAGAACAGGGAGCCTTGTTATGCTGATGGGCGGGATGTAAATTGCCAACAGCCACTCTGGAGAAGTGTATGGTGTTTCCTGAAACATCTAAAAAACAAAGCAACAGAGCCTAGGGCACTTCCACTTATGCTCCTATAGCTTAGGGAAATTCAAATCAAAAAGACAGAGCCACCCCAAAATTTGGGACGGCTCTGTTTACAAGAACCTCGTTTATGGTACAAGTTCATTATCACAGAAAGCGAAAAATGAATAAAGAATTTGTGGTACTTACGTACAATGCAATATCACTCAGCAATGAAATCTCTGTCATCAGGCCCGTAGCAGCATAATGAGTGGATTCAGGTACGATGATTCTAAGTGAAATATGTCACACAGAAAAAGAAATATCATAAGGTATCACTAATACACGGAATGTAAACTTGGCTACACAGGAACTGAATTACAAAACAGAACAGGGTCTCAAATGTAGAAAACCAACTTATGCTTGCTTAAGGGAAAGGTGAGTTGGGGTGCTGCATAAAACCAGAGATTGAAATTAGCACAGATACCGTTCCATAAGCCAAATATGTAATAGACAAGAGCTACTCCTTGCTCAACGAAGTGGACTCAACACCCCATATTAAACGCCTAAGAATATACCTGACTAGTAAGAATCTTAAAACCTATGGATTTACATGTCTCTGAAAGAGAATCAAGCATGTGTACAGCAGCATAAATGTAGCAGTGATAGGATTGGTGAGGTTCGGTGAGCAAATGCAGACCCTTTGAAGTCATATAGCATGGTACCCATTCCATGGGTCTCTACTCTCCAGGTTTAAGGGATTCTTCCTTCAGCTAAAACATGCATGTGGAACCCAGATTATGATCCACCATGTGATCGGGAAACGTGTTGAAATGTGTCTCAGTTTTGGTCCCCTGGTACTCGGGTGCAACATTCCAGACGTTTTACTAACACTCTCCCCACTTGGAGAGTCAGTGCCTTTAACGTCGTGTTTGGCCCAGTTTGCAATTTCTGCGGGAAATGAACAGGAATAGGGAGAACCAATGAGAGACTAGCTGGAGGTGTCTGGATGGGCAAATTTAACTCTCATTTCCCAACAGGAAGAGGAATTAACCAAAGCTCAGCTTGACGTGCCGGAACCACACTAGGGCCTGAAGCAATCCTGCGGTGTTGCGGCCAGCTCACAATAAAGAGTGTTGAAGAAAGGAGCTCAGGGGCACTGTCATTCACAAACATGCAGAGTTATAAATGACAGCTATCGTCCAAAAATATATTGAAGTAAGGCTGCCAAGAGCACTTGAAAGCGGGGCAGAATTGCAGGAAACCGATTTCAGGAGGTAGACTGGAATTGCATGAAAAGCATAGGTAAAGAGGCAGAACGTCCACAATGATGCACTTGGCCAAAAAGGGCGTATGCGTTTTTTCCTGAATATATTCAGGAAAAAACGCATACGCCCTTTTTGGCCAACCAAGCAAGCTTGCAAAGGAAATCTGCACTACAATGAAGTCTCACTGCCCCCCGGGCAAAAGGGCCATCTGAAAAAAGTGTAAAATCCAGAAAGGCAGGACAGGCCATGGAGAACTGGGAGCCTTGTTATGCTGATGGGCGGGATGTAAATTGCCAACAGCCACTCTGGAGAAGTGTATGGTGTTTCCTGAAACATCTAAAAAACAAAGCAACAGAGCCTAGGGCACTTCCACTTATGCTCCTATAGCTTAGGGAAATTCAAATCAAAAAGACACAGGCACCCCAAAGTTTGGAACAGCTCTGTTTACAAGATACTCGTTTATGGTACAAGTTCAATATCACAGAAAGCGAAAAATGAATAAAGAATTTGTGGTATTTACGTACAATGCAATATCACTCAGCAATGAAATCTATGTCATCAGGCCCGTAGCACCATAATGAGTGGATTCAGATACGATGATTCTAAGTGAAATAAGTCACACAGAAAAAGAAACATCATAAGATATCACTAATACACGGAATGTAAACTTGGCTACACAGGAACTGAATTACAAAACAGAACAGGGTCTCAAATGTAGAAATCCAACTTATGCTTGCTTAAGGGGAAATGTGAGTTGGGGTGCTGCATAAAACCAGAGATTGAAATTAGCACAGATACCGTTCCATAAGCCAAATATGTAATAGACAAGAGCTACTCCTTCCTCAATGAAGTGGACTCAGCACCCCATATTAAACGCCTAAGAATATACCTGACTAGTAAGAATCTTAAAACCTATGGATTTACATGTCTCTGAAAGAGAATCAAGCATGTGTACAGCAGCATAAATGCAGCAGTGATAGGTTTGGTGAGGTTCGGTGAGCAAATGCAGACCCTTTGAAGTCATATTGCATGGTACCCATTCAATGGGTCTCAACTCTCCAGGTTTAAGGGATTCTTCCTTCAGCTAAAACATGCATGTGGAACCCAGAGTATGATCCACCGTGTGATCGGGAAATGTGTTCAAATATTTCTCAGTTTAAGTCCCCTGGTACTCGGGTGCAACATTCCAGACGCTTTACTAACACTCTCCCCTCTTGGAGAGTCAGTGCCTTTAACCTCCTGTTTGGCCCAGTTTGCAATTTCTGCGGGAAATGAACAGTTTGCAATTTCTGCGGGAAATGAACAGGAATAGGGAGAACCAATGAGAGACTAGCTGGAGGTGTCTGGACGGGCAAATTTAACTCTCATTTCCCACCAGGAAGAGGAATTAACCAAAGGCTCAGCTTGCCGTGCCGGAACCACACTAGGGCCTGAAGCAATCTTGCGTTGTTGCGGCCAGCTCACAAGAAAGCGAGTTGAACGAAGGAGCTCAGGGGCACTGTCATTCACTAACCTGCAGAGTTATAAATGACAGCTATCGTCCAAAAATATATTGAAGTAAGGCTGCCAAGAGCACTTGAAAGCGGGGCAGAATGGCAGGAAACCGATTTCAGGAGGTAGACTGGAATTGCATGAAAAGCATAGGAAAAGAGGCAGAACGTCCACAATGATGCACTTGGCCAAAAAGGGCGTATGCGTTTTTTCCTGAATATATTCAGGAAAAAACGCATACGCCCTTTTTGGCCAACCAAGCAAGCTTGCAAAGGAAATCTGCACTACAATGAAGTCTCACTGCCCCACGGGCAAAAGGGCCATCTGAAAAAGGTGTAAAATCCAGAAAGGCAGGACAGGCCATGGAGAACTGGGAGCCTTGTTATGCTGATGGGCGGGATGTAAATTGCCAACAGCCACTCTGGAGAAGTGTATGGTGTTTCCTGAAACATCTAAAAAACAAAGCAACAGAGCCTAGGGCACTTCCACTTATGCTCCTATAGCTTAGCGAAATTCAAATCAAAAAGACACAGCCACCCCAAAGTTTGGGACGGCTCTGTTTACAAGAACCTCGTTTATGGTACAAGTTCAATATCACAGAAAGCGAAAAATGAATAAAGAATTTGTGGTAGTTACGTACAATGCAATATCACTCAGCAATGAAATCTATGTCATCAGGCCCGTAGCAGCATAATGAGTGGACTCAGGTACGATGATTCTAAGAGAAATAAGTCACACAGAAAAAGAAATATCATAAGGTATCACTAATACACGGAATGTAAACTTGGCTACCCAGGAATTGAATTACAAAACAGAACAGGGTCTCAGATGTAGAAAACCAACTTATGCTTGCTTAAGGGAAAGGTGAGTTGGGGTGCTGCATAAAACCAGAGATTGAAATTAGCACAGATACCGTTCCATAAGCCAAATATGTAATAGACAAGAGCTACTCCTTGCTCAACGAAGTGGACTCAACACCCCATATTAAACGCCTAAGAATATACCTGACTAGTAAGAATCTTAAAACCTATGGATTTACATGTCTCTGAAAGAGAATCAAGCATGTGTACAGCAGCATAAATGCAGCAGTGATAGGTTTGGTGAGGTTCGGTGAGCAAATGCAGACCCTTTGAAGTCATATTGCATGGTACCCATTCCATGGGTCTCAACTCTCCAGGTTTAAGGGATTCTTCCTTCAGCTAAAACATGCATGTGGAACCCAGAGTATGATCCACCGTGTGATTGGGAAACGTGTTCAAATATTTCTCAGTTTAAGTCCCCTGGTACTCGGGTGCAACATTCCAGACGCTTTACTAACACTCTCCCCTCTTGGAGAGTCAGTGCCTTTAACCTCCTGTTTGGCCCAGTTTGCAATTTCTGCGGGAAATGAACAGTTTGCAATTTCTGCGGGAAATGAACAGGAATAGGGAGAACCAATGAGAGACTAGCTGGAGGTGTCTGGACGGGCAAATTTAACTCTCATTTCCCACCAGGAAGAGGAATTAACCAAAGGCTCAGCTTGACGTGCCGGAACCACACTAGGGCCTGAAGCAATCCTGCGGTGTTGCGGCCAGCTCACAATAAAGAGTGTTGAAGAAAGGAGCTCAGGGGCACTGTCATTCACAAACCTGCAGAGTTATAAATGACAGCTATCGTCCAAAAATATATTGAAGTAAGGCTGCCAAGAGCACTAGAAAGCGGGGTAGAATTGCAGGACACCGATTTCAGGAGGTAGACTGGAATTGCATGAAAAGCATAGGAAAAGAGGCAGAACGTCCACAATGACGCACTTGGCCAAAAAGGGCATATGCGTTTTTTCCTGAATATATTCAGGAAAAAACGCATACGCCCTTTTTGGCCAACCAAGCAAGCTTGCAAAGGAAATCTGCACTACAATGAAGTCTCACTGCCCCCCGGGCAAAAGGGCCATCTGAAAAAAGTGTAAAATCCAGAAAGGCAGGACAGGCCATGGAGAACTGGGAGCCTTGTTATGCTGATGGGCGGGATGTAAATTGCCAACAGCCACTCTGGAGAAGTGTATGGTGTTTCCTGAAACATCTAAAAAACAAAGCAACAGAACCTAGGGCACTTCGACTTATGCTCCTATAGCTTAGGGAAATTCAAATCAAAAAGACACAGCCACCCCAAAGTTTGGGACGGCTCTGTTTACAAGAACCTCGTTTATGGTACAAGTTCAATATCACAGAAAGTGAAAAATGAATAAAGAATTTGTGGTACTTACGTACAATGCAATATCACTCAGCAATGAAATCTATGTCATCAGGCCCGTAGCAGCATAATGAGTGGACTCAGGTACGATGATTCTAAGAGAAATAAGTCACACAGAAAAAGAAATATCATAAGGTATCACTAATACACGGAATGTAAACTTGGCTACACAGGAACTGAATTACAAAACAGAACAGGTTCTCAGATGTAGAAAACCAACTTATGCTTGCTTAAGGGGAAAGGTGAGTTGGGGTGCTGCATAAAACAAGAGATTGAAATTAGCACAGATACCGTTCCATAAGCCAAATATGTAATAGACAAGAGCTACTCCTTGCTCAACGAAGTGGACTCAACATCCCATATTACACGCCTAAATATATACCTGAATAGTAAGAATCTTAAAACCTATGGATTTATATGTCTCCGAAAAGGAATCAAGCGTGTGTACAGCAGCATAAACGCAGCAGTGATAGGATTGGTGAGTTTCGGTGAGCAAATGCAGACACTTTGAAGTCATATTGCATGGTACCCATTCCATGGGTCACAACTCTCCAGGTTTAAGGGATTCTTCCTTCAGCTAAAACATGCATGTGGAACCCAGAGTATGATCCACCGTGTGATTGGGAAACGTGTTCAAATGTGTCTCAGTTTTCATCCCCTGCTACTCGGGTACAAGATTCCAGACGCTTTACTAACACTCTCCCCACTTGGAGAGTCAGTGCCTTTAACCTCCTGTTTGGCGCAGTTTGCAATTTCTTCGTGAAATGAACAGGAATAGGGAGAACCAATGAGAGACTAGCTGGAGGTGTCTGGACGGGCAAATTTAACTCTCATTTCCCACCAGGAAGAGGAATTAACCAAAGGCTCAGCTTGCCGTGCCGGAACCACACTAGGGCCTGAAGCAATCTTGCGGTGTTGCGGCCAGCTCACAAGAAAGCGAGTTGAACGAAGGAGCTCAGGGGCACTGTCATTCACTAACCTGCAGAGTTATAAATGACAGCTATCGTCCAAAAATATATTGAAGTAAGGCTGCCAAGAGCACTTGAAAGCAGGGCAGAATTGCAGGAAACCGATTTCAGGAGGTAGACTGGAATTGCATGAAAAGCATGGGAAAAGAGGCAGAACGTCCACAATGATGCACTTGGCCAAAAAGTGCGTATGCGTTTTTTCCTGAATATATTCAGGAAAAAACGCATACGCCCTTTTTGGCCAACCAAGCAAGCTTGCAAAGAAATCTGCACTACAATGAAGTCTCACTGCCCCACGGGCAAAAGGGCCATCTGAAAAATGTGTAAAATCCAGAAAGACAGGACAGGCCATGGAGAACTCGGAGCCTTGTTATGCTGATGGGTGGGATGTAAATTGCCAACAGCCACTCTGGAGAAGTGTATGGTGTTTCCTGAAACATCTAAAAAACAAAGCAACAGAACCTAGGGCACTTCGACTTATGCTCCTATAGCTTAGGGAAATTCAAATCAAAAAGACACAGCCACCCCAAAGTTTGGGACGGCTCTGTTTACAAGAACCTCGTTTATGGTACAAGTTCAATATCACAGAAAGCGAAAAATGAATAAAGAATTTGTGGTACTTACGTACAATGCAATATCACTCAGCAATGAAATCTATGTCATCAGACCCGTAGCAGCATAATGAGTGGACTCAGGTACGATGATTCTAAGAGAAATAAGTCACACAGAAAAAGAAATATCATAAGGTATCACTAATACACGGAATGTAAACTTGGCTACACAGGAATTGAATTACAAAACAGAACAGGGTCTCAGATGTAGAAAACCAACTTATGCTTGCTTAAGGGGAAAGGTGAGTTGGGGTGCTGCATAAAACAAGAGATTGAAATTAGCACAGATACCGTTCCATAAGCCAAATATGTAATAGACAAGAGCTACTCCTTGCTCAACGAAGTGGACTCAACACCCCATATTAAACGCCTAAAAATATACCTGAATAGTAAGAATCTTAAAACCTATGGATTTATATGTCTCCGAAAAGGAATCAAGCGTGTGTACAGCAGCATAAACGCAGCAGTGATAGGATTGGTGAGTTTTGGTGAGCAAATGCAGACCCTTTGAAGTCATATTGCATGGTACCCATTCCATGGGTCACAACTCTCCAGGTTTAAGGGATTCTTCCTTCAGCTAAAACATGCATGTGGAACCCAGAGTATGATCCACCGTGTGATTGGGAAACGTGTTCAAATGTGTCTCAGTTTTCGTCCCGTGCTACTCGGATACAACATTCCAGACGCTTTACTAACACTCTCCCCACTTGGAGAGTCAGTGCCTTTAACGTCCTGTTTGGCCCAGTTTGCAATTTCTTCGGGAAATGAACAGGAATAGGGAAAACCAATGAGAGACTAGCTGGAGGTGTCTGGACGGGCAAATTTAACTCTCATTTCCCACCAGGAAGAGGAATTAACCAAAGGCTCAGCTTGCCGTGCCGGAAACACACTAGGGCCTGAAGCAATCTTGCGGTGTTGCGGCCAGCTCACAAGAAAGCGAGTTGAACGAAGGAGCTCAGGGGCACTGTCATTCACAAACCTGCAGAGTTATAAATGACAGCTATCGTCCAAAAATATATTGAAGTAAGGCTGCCAAGAGCACTTGAAAGCGGGGCAGAATTGCAGGAAACCGATTTCAGGAGGTAGACTGGAATTGCATGAAAAGCATAGGAAAAGAGGCAGAACGTCCACAATGATGCACTTGGCCAAAAAGGGCGTATGCGTTTTTTCCTGAATATATTCAGGAAAAAACGCATACGCCCTTTTTGGCCAACCAAGCAAGCTTGCAAAGGAAATCTGCACTACAATGAAGTCTCACTGTCCCCCGGGCTAAAGGGCCATCTGAGAAAGGTGTAAAATCCAGAAAGGCAGGACAGGCCATGGAGAACAGGGAGCCTTGTTATGCTGATGGGCGGGATGTAAATTGCCAACAGCCACTCTGGAGAAGTGTATGGTGTTTCCTGAAACATCTAAAAAACAAAGCAACAGAGCCTAGGGCACTTCCACTTATGCTCCTATAGCTTAGGGAAATTCAAATCAAAAAGACAGAGCCACCCCAAAATTTGGGACGGCTCTGTTTACAAGAACCTCGTTTATGGTACAAGTTCATTATCACAGAAAGCGAAAAATGAATAAAGAATTTGTGGTACTTACGTACAATGCAATATCACTCAGCAATGAAATCTCTGTCATCAGGCCCGTAGCAGCATAATGAGTGGATTCAGGTACGATGATTCTAAGTGAAATATGTCACACAGAAAAAGAAATATCATAAGGTATCACTAATACACGGAATGTAAACTTGGCTACACAGGAACTGAATTACAAAACAGAACAGGGTCTCAAATGTAGAAAACCAACTTATGCTTGCTTAAGGGAAAGGTGAGTTGGGGTGCTGCATAAAACCAGAGATTGAAATTAGCACAGATACCGTTCCATAAGCCAAATATGTAATAGACAAGAGCTACTCCTTGCTCAACGAAGTGGACTCAACACCCCATATTAAACGCCTAAGAATATACCTGACTAGTAAGAATCTTAAAACCTATGGATTTACATGTCTCTGAAAGAGAATCAAGCATGTGTACAGCAGCATAAATGTAGCAGTGATAGGATTGGTGAGGTTCGGTGAGCAAATGCAGACCCTTTGAAGTCATATAGCATGGTACCCATTCCATGGGTCTCTACTCTCCAGGTTTAAGGGATTCTTCCTTCAGCTAAAACATGCATGTGGAACCCAGATTATGATCCACCATGTGATCGGGAAACGTGTTGAAATGTGTCTCAGTTTTGGTCCCCTGGTACTCGGGTGCAACATTCCAGACGTTTTACTAACACTCTCCCCACTTGGAGAGTCAGTGCCTTTAACGTCGTGTTTGGCCCAGTTTGCAATTTCTGCGGGAAATGAACAGGAATAGGGAGAACCAATGAGAGACTAGCTGGAGGTGTCTGGATGGGCAAATTTAACTCTCATTTCCCAACAGGAAGAGGAATTAACCAAAGCTCAGCTTGACGTGCCGGAACCACACTAGGGCCTGAAGCAATCCTGCGGTGTTGCGGCCAGCTCACAATAAAGAGTGTTGAAGAAAGGAGCTCAGGGGCACTGTCATTCACAAACATGCAGAGTTATAAATGACAGCTATCGTCCAAAAATATATTGAAGTAAGGCTGCCAAGAGCACTTGAAAGCGGGGCAGAATTGCAGGAAACCGATTTCAGGAGGTAGACTGGAATTGCATGAAAAGCATAGGTAAAGAGGCAGAACGTCCACAATGATGCACTTGGCCAAAAAGGGCGTATGCGTTTTTTCCTGAATATATTCAGGAAAAAACGCATACGCCCTTTTTGGCCAACCAAGCAAGCTTGCAAAGGAAATCTGCACTACAATGAAGTCTCACTGCCCCCCGGGCAAAAGGGCCATCTGAAAAAAGTGTAAAATCCAGAAAGGCAGGACAGGCCATGGAGAACTGGGAGCCTTGTTATGCTGATGGGCGGGATGTAAATTGCCAACAGCCACTCTGGAGAAGTGTATGGTGTTTCCTGAAACATCTAAAAAACAAAGCAACAGAGCCTAGGGCACTTCCACTTATGCTCCTATAGCTTAGGGAAATTCAAATCAAAAAGACACAGGCACCCCAAAGTTTGGAACAGCTCTGTTTACAAGATACTCGTTTATGGTACAAGTTCAATATCACAGAAAGCGAAAAATGAATAAAGAATTTGTGGTATTTACGTACAATGCAATATCACTCAGCAATGAAATCTATGTCATCAGGCCCGTAGCACCATAATGAGTGGATTCAGATACGATGATTCTAAGTGAAATAAGTCACACAGAAAAAGAAACATCATAAGATATCACTAATACACGGAATGTAAACTTGGCTACACAGGAACTAAATTACAAAACAGAACAGGGTCTCAAATGTAGAAATCCAACTTATGCTTGCTTAAGGGGAAATGTGAGTTGGGGTGCTGCATAAAACCAGAGATTGAAATTAGCACAGATACCGTTCCATAAGCCAAATATGTAATAGACAAGAGCTACTCCTTCCTCAATGAAGTGGACTCAGCACCCCATATTAAACGCCTAAGAATATACCTGACTAGTAAGAATCTTAAAACCTATGGATTTACATGTCTCTGAAAGAGAATCAAGCATGTGTACAGCAGCATAAATGCAGCAGTGATAGGTTTGGTGAGGTTCGGTGAGCAAATGCAGACCCTTTGAAGTCATATTGCATGGTACCCATTCAATGGGTCTCAACTCTCCAGGTTTAAGGGATTCTTCCTTCAGCTAAAACATGCATGTGGAACCCAGAGTATGATCCACCGTGTGATCGGGAAATGTGTTCAAATATTTCTCAGTTTAAGTCCCCTGGTACTCGGGTGCAACATTCCAGACGCTTTACTAACACTCTCCCCTCTTGGAGAGTCAGTGCCTTTAACCTCCTGTTTGGCCCAGTTTGCAATTTCTGCGGGAAATGAACAGTTTGCAATTTCTGCGGGAAATGAACAGGAATAGGGAGAACCAATGAGAGACTAGCTGGAGGTGTCTGGACGGGCAAATTTAACTCTCATTTCCCACCAGGAAGAGGAATTAACCAAAGGCTCAGCTTGCCGTGCCGGAACCACACTAGGGCCTGAAGCAATCTTGCGTTGTTGCGGCCAGCTCACAAGAAAGCGAGTTGAACGAAGGAGCTCAGGGGCACTGTCATTCACTAACCTGCAGAGTTATAAATGACAGCTATCGTCCAAAAATATATTGAAGTAAGGCTGCCAAGAGCACTTGAAAGCGGGGCAGAATGGCAGGAAACCGATTTCAGGAGGTAGACTGGAATTGCATGAAAAGCATAGGAAAAGAGGCAGAACGTCCACAATGATGCACTTGGCCAAAAAGGGCGTATGCGTTTTTTCCTGAATATATTCAGGAAAAAACGCATACGCCCTTTTTGGCCAACCAAGCAAGCTTGCAAAGGAAATCTGCACTACAATGAAGTCTCACTGCCCCACGGGCAAAAGGGCCATCTGAAAAAGGTGTAAAATCCAGAAAGGCAGGACAGGCCATGGAGAACTGGGAGCCTTGTTATGCTGATGGGCGGGATGTAAATTGCCAACAGCCACTCTGGAGAAGTGTATGGTGTTTCCTGAAACATCTAAAAAACAAAGCAACAGAGCCTAGGGCACTTCCACTTATGCTCCTATAGCTTAGCGAAATTCAAATCAAAAAGACACAGCCACCCCAAAGTTTGGGACGGCTCTGTTTACAAGAACCTCGTTTATGGTACAAGTTCAATATCACAGAAAGCGAAAAATGAATAAAGAATTTGTGGTAGTTACGTACAATGCAATATCACTCAGCAATGAAATCTATGTCATCAGGCCCGTAGCAGCATAATGAGTGGACTCAGGTACGATGATTCTAAGAGAAATAAGTCACACAGAAAAAGAAATATCATAAGGTATCACTAATACACGGAATGTAAACTTGGCTACCCAGGAATTGAATTACAAAACAGAACAGGGTCTCAGATGTAGAAAACCAACTTATGCTTGCTTAAGGGAAAGGTGAGTTGGGGTGCTGCATAAAACCAGAGATTGAAATTAGCACAGATACCGTTCCATAAGCCAAATATGTAATAGACAAGAGCTACTCCTTGCTCAACGAAGTGGACTCAACACCCCATATTAAACGCCTAAGAATATACCTGACTAGTAAGAATCTTAAAACCTATGGATTTACATGTCTCTGAAAGAGAATCAAGCATGTGTACAGCAGCATAAATGCAGCAGTGATAGGTTTGGTGAGGTTCGGTGAGCAAATGCAGACCCTTTGAAGTCATATTGCATGGTACCCATTCCATGGGTCTCAACTCTCCAGGTTTAAGGGATTCTTCCTTCAGCTAAAACATGCATGTGGAACCCAGAGTATGATCCACCGTGTGATTGGGAAACGTGTTCAAATATTTCTCAGTTTAAGTCCCCTGGTACTCGGGTGCAACATTCCAGACGCTTTACTAACACTCTCCCCTCTTGGAGAGTCAGTGCCTTTAACCTCCTGTTTGGCCCAGTTTGCAATTTCTGCGGGAAATGAACAGTTTGCAATTTCTGCGGGAAATGAACAGGAATAGGGAGAACCAATGAGAGACTAGCTGGAGGTGTCTGGACGGGCAAATTTAACTCTCATTTCCCACCAGGAAGAGGAATTAACCAAAGGCTCAGCTTGACGTGCCGGAACCACACTAGGGCCTGAAGCAATCCTGCGGTGTTGCGGCCAGCTCACAATAAAGAGTGTTGAAGAAAGGAGCTCAGGGGCACTGTCATTCACAAACCTGCAGAGTTATAAATGACAGCTATCGTCCAAAAATATATTGAAGTAAGGCTGCCAAGAGCACTAGAAAGCGGGGTAGAATTGCAGGACACCGATTTCAGGAGGTAGACTGGAATTGCATGAAAAGCATAGGAAAAGAGGCAGAACGTCCACAATGACGCACTTGGCCAAAAAGGGCGTATGCGTTTTTTCCTGAATATATTCAGGAAAAAACGCATACGCCCTTTTTGGCCAACCAAGCAAGCTTGCAAAGGAAATCTGCACTACAATGAAGTCTCACTGCCCCCCGGGCAAAAGGGCCATCTGAAAAAAGTGTAAAATCCAGAAAGGCAGGACAGGCCATGGAGAACTGGGAGCCTTGTTATGCTGATGGGCGGGATGTAAATTGCCAACAGCCACTCTGGAGAAGTGTATGGTGTTTCCTGAAACATCTAAAAAACAAAGCAACAGAACCTAGGGCACTTCGACTTATGCTCCTATAGCTTAGGGAAATTCAAATCAAAAAGACACAGCCACCCCAAAGTTTGGGACGGCTCTGTTTACAAGAACCTCGTTTATGGTACAAGTTCAATATCACAGAAAGTGAAAAATGAATAAAGAATTTGTGGTACTTACGTACAATGCAATATCACTCAGCAATGAAATCTATGTCATCAGGCCCGTAGCAGCATAATGAGTGGACTCAGGTACGATGATTCTAAGAGAAATAAGTCACACAGAAAAAGAAATATCATAAGGTATCACTAATACACGGAATGTAAACTTGGCTACACAGGAACTGAATTACAAAACAGAACAGGTTCTCAGATGTAGAAAACCAACTTATGCTTGCTTAAGGGGAAAGGTGAGTTGGGGTGCTGCATAAAACAAGAGATTGAAATTAGCACAGATACCGTTCCATAAGCCAAATATGTAATAGACAAGAGCTACTCCTTGCTCAACGAAGTGGACTCAACATCCCATATTACACGCCTAAATATATACCTGAATAGTAAGAATCTTAAAACCTATGGATTTATATGTCTCCGAAAAGGAATCAAGCGTGTGTACAGCAGCATAAACGCAGCAGTGATAGGATTGGTGAGTTTCGGTGAGCAAATGCAGACACTTTGAAGTCATATTGCATGGTACCCATTCCATGGGTCACAACTCTCCAGGTTTAAGGGATTCTTCCTTCAGCTAAAACATGCATGTGGAACCCAGAGTATGATCCACCGTGTGATTGGGAAACGTGTTCAAATGTGTCTCAGTTTTCGTCCCCTGCTACTCGGGTACAAGATTCCAGACGCTTTACTAACACTCTCCCCACTTGGAGAGTCAGTGCCTTTAACCTCCTGTTTGGCGCAGTTTGCAATTTCTTCGTGAAATGAACAGGAATAGGGAGAACCAATGAGAGACTAGCTGGAGGTGTCTGGACGGGCAAATTTAACTCTCATTTCCCACCAGGAAGAGGAATTAACCAAAGGCTCAGCTTGCCGTGCCGGAACCACACTAGGGCCTGAAGCAATCTTGCGGTGTTGCGGCCAGCTCACAAGAAAGCGAGTTGAACGAAGGAGCTCAGGGGCACTGTCATTCACTAACCTGCAGAGTTATAAATGACAGCTATCGTCCAAAAATATATTGAAGTAAGGCTGCCAAGAGCACTTGAAAGCAGGGCAGAATTGCAGGAAACCGATTTCAGGAGGTAGACTGGAATTGCATGAAAAGCATGGGAAAAGAGGCAGAACGTCCACAATGATGCACTTGGCCAAAAAGTGCGTATGCGTTTTTTCCTGAATATATTCAGGAAAAAACGCATACGCCCTTTTTGGCCAACCAAGCAAGCTTGCAAAGAAATCTGCACTACAATGAAGTCTCACTGCCCCACGGGCAAAAGGGCCATCTGAAAAATGTGTAAAATCCAGAAAGACAGGACAGGCCATGGAGAACTCGGAGCCTTGTTATGCTGATGGGTGGGATGTAAATTGCCAACAGCCACTCTGGAGAAGTGTATGGTGTTTCCTGAAACATCTAAAAAACAAAGCAACAGAACCTAGGGCACTTCGACTTATGCTCCTATAGCTTAGGGAAATTCAAATCAAAAAGACACAGCCACCCCAAAGTTTGGGACGGCTCTGTTTACAAGAACCTCGTTTATGGTACAAGTTCAATATCACAGAAAGCGAAAAATGAATAAAGAATTTGTGGTACTTACGTACAATGCAATATCACTCAGCAATGAAATCTATGTCATCAGACCCGTAGCAGCATAATGAGTGGACTCAGGTACGATGATTCTAAGAGAAATAAGTCACACAGAAAAAGAAATATCATAAGGTATCACTAATACACGGAATGTAAACTTGGCTACACAGGAATTGAATTACAAAACAGAACAGGGTCTCAGATGTAGAAAACCAACTTATGCTTGCTTAAGGGGAAAGGTGAGTTGGGGTGCTGCATAAAACAAGAGATTGAAATTAGCACAGATACCGTTCCATAAGCCAAATATGTAATAGACAAGAGCTACTCCTTGCTCAACGAAGTGGACTCAACACCCCATATTAAACGCCTAAAAATATACCTGAATAGTAAGAATCTTAAAACCTATGGATTTATATGTCTCCGAAAAGGAATCAAGCGTGTGTACAGCAGCATAAACGCAGCAGTGATAGGATTGGTGAGTTTTGGTGAGCAAATGCAGACCCTTTGAAGTCATATTGCATGGTACCCATTCCATGGGTCACAACTCTCCAGGTTTAAGGGATTCTTCCTTCAGCTAAAACATGCATGTGGAACCCAGAGTATGATCCACCGTGTGATTGGGAAACGTGTTCAAATGTGTCTCAGTTTTCGTCCCGTGCTACTCGGATACAACATTCCAGACGCTTTACTAACACTCTCCCCACTTGGAGAGTCAGTGCCTTTAACGTCCTGTTTGGCCCAGTTTGCAATTTCTTCGGGAAATGAACAGGAATAGGGAAAACCAATGAGAGACTAGCTGGAGGTTTCTGGACGGGCAAATTTAACTCTCATTTCCCACCAGGAAGAGGAATTAACCAAAGGCTCAGCTTGCCGTGCCGGAAACACACTAGGGCCTGAAGCAATCTTGCGGTGTTGCGGCCAGCTCACAAGAAAGCGAGTTGAACGAAGGAGCTCAGGGGCACTGTCATTCACAAACCTGCAGAGTTATAAATGACAGCTATCGTCCAAAAATATATTGAAGTAAGGCTGCCAAGAGCACTTGAAAGCGGGGCAGAATTGCAGGAAACCGATTTCAGGAGGTAGACTGGAATTGCATGAAAAGCATAGGAAAAGAGGCAGAACGTCCACAATGATGCACTTGGCCAAAAAGGGCGTATGCGTTTTTTCCTGAATATATTCAGGAAAAAACGCATACGCCCTTTTTGGCCAACCAAGCAAGCTTGCAAAGGAAATCTGCACTACAATGAAGTCTCACTGTCCCCCGGGCTAAAGGGCCATCTGAGAAAGGTGTAAAATCCAGAAAGGCAGGACAGGCCATGGAGAACAGGGAGCCTTGTTATGCTGATGGGCGGGATGTAAATTGCCAACAGCCACTCTGGAGAAGTGTATGGTGTTTCCTGAAACATCTAAAAAACAAAGCAACAGAGCCTAGGGCACTTCCACTTATGCTCCTATAGCTTAGGGAAATTCAAATCAAAAAGACAGAGCCACCCCAAAATTTGGGACGGCTCTGTTTACAAGAACCTCGTTTATGGTACAAGTTCATTATCACAGAAAGCGAAAAATGAATAAAGAATTTGTGGTACTTACGTACAATGCAATATCACTCAGCAATGAAATCTCTGTCATCAGGCCCGTAGCAGCATAATGAGTGGATTCAGGTACGATGATTCTAAGTGAAATATGTCACACAGAAAAAGAAATATCATAAGGTATCACTAATACACGGAATGTAAACTTGGCTACACAGGAACTGAATTACAAAACAGAACAGGGTCTCAAATGTAGAAAACCAACTTATGCTTGCTTAAGGGAAAGGTGAGTTGGGGTGCTGCATAAAACCAGAGATTGAAATTAGCACAGATACCGTTCCATAAGCCAAATATGTAATAGACAAGAGCTACTCCTTGCTCAACGAAGTGGACTCAACACCCCATATTAAACGCCTAAGAATATACCTGACTAGTAAGAATCTTAAAACCTATGGATTTACATGTCTCTGAAAGAGAATCAAGCATGTGTACAGCAGCATAAATGTAGCAGTGATAGGATTGGTGAGGTTCGGTGAGCAAATGCAGACCCTTTGAAGTCATATAGCATGGTACCCATTCCATGGGTCTCTACTCTCCAGGTTTAAGGGATTCTTCCTTCAGCTAAAACATGCATGTGGAACCCAGATTATGATCCACCATGTGATCGGGAAACGTGTTGAAATGTGTCTCAGTTTTGGTCCCCTGGTACTCGGGTGCAACATTCCAGACGTTTTACTAACACTCTCCCCACTTGGAGAGTCAGTGCCTTTAACGTCGTGTTTGGCCCAGTTTGCAATTTCTGCGGGAAATGAACAGGAATAGGGAAAACCAATGAGAGACTAGCTGGAGGTGTCTGGATGGGCAAATTTAACTCTCATTTCCCAACAGGAAGAGGAATTAACCAAAGCTCAGCTTGACGTGCCGGAACCACACTAGGGCCTGAAGCAATCCTGCGGTGTTGCGGCCAGCTCACAATAAAGAGTGTTGAAGAAAGGAGCTCAGGGGCACTGTCATTCACAAACATGCAGAGTTATAAATGACAGCTATCGTCCAAAAATATATTGAAGTAAGGCTGCCAAGAGCACTTGAAAGCGGGGCAGAATTGCAGGAAACCGATTTCAGGAGGTAGACTGGAATTGCATGAAAAGCATAGGTAAAGAGGCAGAACGTCCACAATGATGCACTTGGCCAAAAAGGGCATATGCGTTTTTTCCTGAATATATTCAGGAAAAAACGCATACGCCCTTTTTGGCCAACCAAGCAAGCTTGCAAAGGAAATCTGCACTACAATGAAGTCTCACTGCCCCCCGGGCAAAAGGGCCATCTGAAAAAAGTGTAAAATCCAGAAAGGCAGGACAGGCCATGGAGAACTGGGAGCCTTGTTATGCTGATGGGCGGGATGTAAATTGCCAACAGCCACTCTGGAGAAGTGTATGGTGTTTCCTGAAACATCTAAAAAACAAAGCAACAGAGCCTAGGGCACTTCCACTTATGCTCCTATAGCTTAGGGAAATTCAAATCAAAAAGACACAGGCACCCCAAAGTTTGGAACAGCTCTGTTTACAAGATACTCGTTTATGGTACAAGTTCAATATCACAGAAAGCGAAAAATGAATAAAGAATTTGTGGTATTTACGTACAATGCAATATCACTCAGCAATGAAATCTATGTCATCAGGCCCGTAGCACCATAATGAGTGGATTCAGATACGATGATTCTAAGTGAAATAAGTCACACAGAAAAAGAAACATCATAAGATATCACTAATACACGGAATGTAAACTTGGCTACACAGGAACTGAATTACAAAACAGAACAGGGTCTCAAATGTAGAAATCCAACTTATGCTTGCTTAAGGGGAAATGTGAGTTGGGGTGCTGCATAAAACCAGAGATTGAAATTAGCACAGATACCGTTCCATAAGCCAAATATGTAATAGACAAGAGCTACTCCTTCCTCAATGAAGTGGACTCAGCACCCCATATTAAACGCCTAAGAATATACCTGACTAGTAAGAATCTTAAAACCTATGGATTTACATGTCTCTGAAAGAGAATCAAGCATCTGTACAGCAGCATAAATGCAGCAGTGATAGGTTTGGTGAGGTTCGGTGAGCAAATGCAGACCCTTTGAAGTCATATTGCATGGTACCCATTCAATGGGTCTCAACTCTCCAGGTTTAAGGGATTCTTCCTTCAGCTAAAACATGCATGTGGAACCCAGAGTATGATCCACCGTGTGATCGGGAAATGTGTTCAAATATTTCTCAGTTTAAGTCCCCTGGTACTCGGGTGCAACATTCCAGACGCTTTACTAACACTCTCCCCTCTTGGAGAGTCAGTGCCTTTAACCTCCTGTTTGGCCCAGTTTGCAATTTCTGCGGGAAATGAACAGTTTGCAATTTCTGCGGGAAATGAACAGGAATAGGGAGAACCAATGAGAGACTAGCTGGAGGTGTCTGGACGGGCAAATTTAACTCTCATTTCCCACCAGGAAGAGGAATTAACCAAAGGCTCAGCTTGCCGTGCCGGAACCACACTAGGGCCTGAAGCAATCTTGCGTTGTTGCGGCCAGCTCACAAGAAAGCGAGTTGAACGAAGGAGCTCAGGGGCACTGTCATTCACTAACCTGCAGAGTTATAAATGACAGCTATCGTCCAAAAATATATTGAAGTAAGGCTGCCAAGAGCACTTGAAAGCGGGGCAGAATGGCAGGAAACCGATTTCAGG
Source organism: Lagenorhynchus albirostris (assembly GCF_949774975.1). NCBI lineage: Eukaryota > Metazoa > Chordata > Mammalia > Artiodactyla > Delphinidae > Lagenorhynchus > Lagenorhynchus albirostris. Next base: position 105,310,042 of record NC_083095.1, on the reverse strand, counting down.
AGGTAGACTGGAATTGCATGAAAAGCATAGTAAAAGAGGCAGAACGTCCACAATGATGCACTTGGCCAAAAAGGGCGTATGCGTTTTTTCCTGAATATATTCAGGAAAAAACGCATACGCCCTTTTTGGCCAACCAAGCAAGCTTGCAAAGGAAATCTGCACTACAATGAAGTCTCACTGCCCCACGGGCAAAAGGGCCATCTGAAAAAGGTGTAAAATCCAGAAAGGCAGGACAGGCCATGGAGAACTGGGAGCCTTGTTATGCTGATGGGCGGGATGTAAATTGCCAACAGCCACTCTGGAGAAGTGTATGGTGTTTCCTGAAACATCTAAAAAACAAAGCAACAGAGCCTAGGGCACTTCCACTTATGCTCCTATAGCTTAGGGAAATTCAAATCAAAAAGACACAGCCACCCCAAAGTTTGGGACGGCTCTGTTTACAAGAACCTCGTTTATGGTACAAGTTCAATATCACAGAAAGCGAAAAATGAATAAAGAATTTGTGGTAGTTACGTACAATGCAATATCACTCAGCAATGAAATCTATGTCATCAGGCCCGTAGCAGCATAATGAGTGGACTCAGGTACGATGATTCTAAGAGAAATAAGTCACACAGAAAAAGAAATATCATAAGGTATCACTAATACACGGAATGTAAACTTGGCTACCCAGGAATTGAATTACAAAACAGAACAGGGTCTCAGATGTAGAAAACCAACTTATGCTTGCTTAAGGGAAAGGTGAGTTGGGGTGCTGCATAAAACCAGAGATTGAAATTAGCACAGATACCGTTCCATAAGCCAAATATGTAATAGACAAGAGCTACTCCTTGCTCAACGAAGTGGACTCAACACCCCATATTAAACGCCTAAGAATATACCTGACTAGTAAGAATCTTAAAACCTATGGATTTACATGTCTCTGAAAGAGAATCAAGCATGTGTACAGCAGCATAAATGCAGCAGTGATAGGTTTGGTGAGGTTCGGTGAGCAAATGCAGACCCTTTGAAGTCATATTGCATGGTACCCATTCCATGGGTCTCAACTCTCCAGGTTTAAGGGATTCTTCCTTCAGCTAAAACATGCATGTGGAACCCAGAGTATGATCCACCGTGTGATTGGGAAACGTGTTCAAATATTTCTCAGTTTAAGTCCCCTGGTACTCGGGTGCAACATTCCAGACGCTTTACTAACACTCTCCCCTCTTGGAGAGTCAGTGCCTTTAACCTCCTGTTTGGCCCAGTTTGCAATTTCTGCGGGAAATGAACAGTTTGCAATTTCTGCGGGAAATGAACAGGAATAGGGAGAACCAATGAGAGACTAGCTGGAGGTGTCTGGACGGGCAAATTTAACTCTCATTTCCCACCAGGAAGAGGAATTAACCAAAGGCTCAGCTTGACGTGCCGGAACCACACTAGGGCCTGAAGCAATCCTGCGGTGTTGCGGCCAGCTCACAATAAAGAGTGTTGAAGAAAGGAGCTCAGGGGCACTGTCATTCACAAACCTGCAGAGTTATAAATGACAGCTATCGTCCAAAAATATATTGAAGTAAGGCTGCCAAGAGCACTAGAAAGCGGGGTAGAATTGCAGGACACCGATTTCAGGAGGTAGACTGGAATTGCATGAAAAGCATAGGAAAAGAGGCAGAACGTCCACAATGACGCACTTGGCCAAAAAGGGCGTATGCGTTTTTTCCTGAATATATTCAGGAAAAAACGCATACGCCCTTTTTGGCCAACCAAGCAAGCTTGCAAAGGAAATCTGCACTACAATGAAGTCTCACTGCCCCCCGGGCAAAAGGGCCATCTGAAAAAAGTGTAAAATCCAGAAAGGCAGGACAGGCCATGGAGAACTGGGAGCCTTGTTATGCTGATGGGCGGGATGTAAATTGCCAACAGCCACTCTGGAGAAGTGTATGGTGTTTCCTGAAACATCTAAAAAACAAAGCAACAGAACCTAGGGCACTTCGACTTATGCTCCTATAGCTTAGGGAAATTCAAATCAAAAAGACACAGCCACCCCAAAGTTTGGGACGGCTCTGTTTACAAGAACCTCGTTTATGGTACAAGTTCAATATCACAGAAAGTGAAAAATGAATAAAGAATTTGTGGTACTTACGTACAATGCAATATCACTCAGCAATGAAATCTATGTCATCAGGCCCGTAGCAGCATAATGAGTGGACTCAGGTACGATGATTCTAAGAGAAATAAGTCACACAGAAAAAGAAATATCATAAGGTATCACTAATACACGGAATGTAAACTTGGCTACACAGGAACTGAATTACAAAACAGAACAGGTTCTCAGATGTAGAAAACCAACTTATGCTTGCTTAAGGGGAAAGGTGAGTTGGGGTGCTGCATAAAACAAGAGATTGAAATTAGCACAGATACCGTTCCATAAGCCAAATATGTAATAGACAAGAGCTACTCCTTGCTCAACGAAGTGGACTCAACATCCCATATTACACGCCTAAATATATACCTGAATAGTAAGAATCTTAAAACCTATGGATTTATATGTCTCCGAAAAGGAATCAAGCGTGTGTACAGCAGCATAAACGCAGCAGTGATAGGATTGGTGAGTTTCGGTGAGCAAATGCAGACACTTTGAAGTCATATTGCATGGTACCCATTCCATGGGTCACAACTCTCCAGGTTTAAGGGATTCTTCCTTCAGCTAAAACATGCATGTGGAACCCAGAGTATGATCCACCGTGTGATTGGGAAACGTGTTCAAATGTGTCTCAGTTTTCGTCCCCTGCTACTCGGGTACAAGATTCCAGACGCTTTACTAACACTCTCCCCACTTGGAGAGTCAGTGCCTTTAACCTCCTGTTTGGCGCAGTTTGCAATTTCTTCGGGAAATGAACAGGAATAGGGAGAACCAATGAGAGACTAGCTGGAGGTGTCTGGACGGGCAAATTTAACTCTCATTTCCCACCAGGAAGAGGAATTAACCAAAGGCTCAGCTTGCCGTGCCGGAACCACACTAGGGCCTGAAGCAATCTTGCGGTGTTGCGGCCAGCTCACAAGAAAGCGAGTTGAACGAAGGAGCTCAGGGGCACTGTCATTCACTAACCTGCAGAGTTATAAATGACAGCTATCGTCCAAAAATATATTGAAGTAAGGCTGCCAAGAGCACTTGAAAGCAGGGCAGAATTGCAGGAAACCGATTTCAGGAGGTAGACTGGAATTGCATGAAAAGCATGGGAAAAGAGGCAGAACGTCCACAATGATGCACTTGGCCAAAAAGTGCGTATGCGTTTTTTCCTGAATATATTCAGGAAAAAACGCATACGCCCTTTTTGGCCAACCAAGCAAGCTTGCAAAGAAATCTGCACTACAATGAAGTCTCACTGCCCCACGGGCAAAAGGGCCATCTGAAAAATGTGTAAAATCCAGAAAGACAGGACAGGCCATGGAGAACTCGGAGCCTTGTTATGCTGATGGGTGGGATGTAAATTGCCAACAGCCACTCTGGAGAAGTGTATGGTGTTTCCTGAAACATCTAAAAAACAAAGCAACAGAACCTAGGGCACTTCGACTTATGCTCCTATAGCTTAGGGAAATTCAAATCAAAAAGACACAGCCACCCCAAAGTTTGGGACGGCTCTGTTTACAAGAACCTCGTTTATGGTACAAGTTCAATATCACAGAAAGCGAAAAATGAATAAAGAATTTGTGGTACTTACGTACAATGCAATATCACTCAGCAATGAAATCTATGTCATCAGGCCCGTAGCAGCATAATGAGTGGACTCAGGTACGATGATTCTAAGAGAAATAAGTCACACAGAAAAAGAAATATCATAAGGTATCACTAATACACGGAATGTAAACTTGGCTACACAGGAATTGAATTACAAAACAGAACAGGGTCTCAGATGTAGAAAACCAACTTATGCTTGCTTAAGGGGAAAGGTGAGTTGGGGTGCTGCATAAAACAAGAGATTGAAATTAGCACAGATACCGTTCCATAAGCCAAATATGTAATAGACAAGAGCTACTCCTTGCTCAACGAAGTGGACTCAACACCCCATATTAAACGCCTAAAAATATACCTGAATAGTAAGAATCTTAAAACCTATGGATTTATATGTCTCCGAAAAGGAATCAAGCGTGTGTACAGCAGCATAAACGCAGCAGTGATAGGATTGGTGAGTTTTGGTGAGCAAATGCAGACCCTTTGAAGTCATATTGCATGGTACCCATTCCATGGGTCACAACTCTCCAGGTTTAAGGGATTCTTCCTTCAGCTAAAACATGCATGTGGAACCCAGAGTATGATCCACCGTGTGATTGGGAAACGTGTTCAAATGTGTCTCAGTTTTCGTCCCGTGCTACTCGGATACAACATTCCAGACGCTTTACTAACACTCTCCCCACTTGGAGAGTCAGTGCCTTTAACGTCGTGTTTGGCCCAGTTTGCAATTTCTTCGGGAAATGAACAGGAATAGGGAAAACCAATGAGAGACTAGCTGGAGGTGTCTGGACGGGCAAATTTAACTCTCATTTCCCACCAGGAAGAGGAATTAACCAAAGGCTCAGCTTGCCGTGCCGGAAACACACTAGGGCCTGAAGCAATCTTGCGGTGTTGCGGCCAGCTCACAAGAAAGCGAGTTGAACGAAGGAGCTCAGGGGCACTGTCATTCACAAACCTGCAGAGTTATAAATGACAGCTATCGTCCAAAAATATATTGAAGTAAGGCTGCCAAGAGCACTTGAAAGCGGGGCAGAATTGCAGGAAACCGATTTCAGGAGGTAGACTGGAATTGCATGAAAAGCATAGGAAAAGAGGCAGAACGTCCACAATGATGCACTTGGCCAAAAAGGGCGTATGCGTTTTTTCCTGAATATATTCAGGAAAAAACGCATACGCCCTTTTTGGCCAACCAAGCAAGCTTGCAAAGGAAATCTGCACTACAATGAAGTCTCACTGTCCCCCGGGCTAAAGGGCCATCTGAGAAAGGTGTAAAATCCAGAAAGGCAGGACAGGCCATGGAGAACAGGGAGCCTTGTTATGCTGATGGGCGGGATGTAAATTGCCAACAGCCACTCTGGAGAAGTGTATGGTGTTTCCTGAAACATCTAAAAAACAAAGCAACAGAGCCTAGGGCACTTCCACTTATGCTCCTATAGCTTAGGGAAATTCAAATCAAAAAGACAGAGCCACCCCAAAATTTGGGACGGCTCTGTTTACAAGAACCTCGTTTATGGTACAAGTTCATTATCACAGAAAGCGAAAAATGAATAAAGAATTTGTGGTATTTACGTACAATGCAATATCACTCAGCAATGAAATCTATGTCATCAGGCCCGTAGCACCATAATGAGTGGATTCAGATACGATGATTCTAAGTGAAATAAGTCACACAGAAAAAGAAACATCATAAGATATCACTAATACACGGAATGTAAACTTGGCTACACAGGAACTGAATTACAAAACAGAACAGGGTCTCAAATGTAGAAATCCAACTTATGCTTGCTTAAGGGGAAATGTGAGTTGGGGTGCTGCATAAAACCAGAGATTGAAATTAGCACAGATACCGTTCCATAAGCCAAATATGTAATAGACAAGAGCTACTCCTTCCTCAATGAAGTGGACTCAGCACCCCATATTAAACGCCTAAGAATATACCTGACTAGTAAGAATCTTAAAACCTATGGATTTACATGTCTCTGAAAGAGAATCAAGCATGTGTACAGCAGCATAAATGCAGCAGTGATAGGTTTGGTGAGGTTCGGTGAGCAAATGCAGACCCTTTGAAGTCATATTGCATGGTACCCATTCAATGGGTCTCAACTCTCCAGGTTTAAGGGATTCTTCCTTCAGCTAAAACATGCATGTGGAACCCAGAGTATGATCCACCGTGTGATCGGGAAATGTGTTCAAATATTTCTCAGTTTAAGTCCCCTGGTACTCGGGTGCAACATTCCAGACGCTTTACTAACACTCTCCCCTCTTGGAGAGTCAGTGCCTTTAACCTCCTGTTTGGCCCAGTTTGCAATTTCTGCGGGAAATGAACAGTTTGCAATTTCTGCGGGAAATGAACAGGAATAGGGAGAACCAATGAGAGACTAGCTGGAGGTGTCTGGACGGGCAAATTTAACTCTCATTTCCCACCAGGAAGAGGAATTAACCAAAGGCTCAGCTTGCCGTGCCGGAACCACACTAGGGCCTGAAGCAATCTTGCGTTGTTGCGGCCAGCTCACAAGAAAGCGAGTTGAACGAAGGAGCTCAGGGGCACTGTCATTCACTAACCTGCAGAGTTATAAATGACAGCTATCGTCCAAAAATATATTGAAGTAAGGCTGCCAAGAGCACTTGAAAGCGGGGCAGAATGGCAGGAAACCGATTTCAGGAGGTAGACTGGAATTGCATGAAAAGCATAGTAAAAGAGGCAGAACGTCCACAATGATGCACTTGGCCAAAAAGGGCGTATGCGTTTTTTCCTGAATATATTCAGGAAAAAACGCATACGCCCTTTTTGGCCAACCAAGCAAGCTTGCAAAGGAAATCTGCACTACAATGAAGTCTCACTGCCCCACGGGCAAAAGGGCCATCTGAAAAAGGTGTAAAATCCAGAAAGGCAGGACAGGCCATGGAGAACTGGGAGCCTTGTTATGCTGATGGGCGGGATGTAAATTGCCAACAGCCACTCTGGAGAAGTGTATGGTGTTTCCTGAAACATCTAAAAAACAAAGCAACAGAGCCTAGGGCACTTCCACTTATGCTCCTATAGCTTAGGGAAATTCAAATCAAAAAGACACAGCCACCCCAAAGTTTGGGACGGCTCTGTTTACAAGAACCTCGTTTATGGTACAAGTTCAATATCACAGAAAGCGAAAAATGAATAAAGAATTTGTGGTAGTTACGTACAATGCAATATCACTCAGCAATGAAATCTATGTCATCAGGCCCGTAGCAGCATAATGAGTGGACTCAGGTACGATGATTCTAAGAGAAATAAGTCACACAGAAAAAGAAATATCATAAGGTATCACTAATACACGGAATGTAAACTTGGCTACCCAGGAATTGAATTACAAAACAGAACAGGGTCTCAGATGTAGAAAACCAACTTATGCTTGCTTAAGGGAAAGGTGAGTTGGGGTGCTGCATAAAACCAGAGATTGAAATTAGCACAGATACCGTTCCATAAGCCAAATATGTAATAGACAAGAGCTACTCCTTGCTCAACGAAGTGGACTCAACACCCCATATTAAACGCCTAAGAATATACCTGACTAGTAAGAATCTTAAAACCTATGGATTTACATGTCTCTGAAAGAGAATCAAGCATGTGTACAGCAGCATAAATGCAGCAGTGATAGGTTTGGTGAGGTTCGGTGAGCAAATGCAGACCCTTTGAAGTCATATTGCATGGTACCCATTCCATGGGTCTCAACTCTCCAGGTTTAAGGGATTCTTCCTTCAGCTAAAACATGCATGTGGAACCCAGAGTATGATCCACCGTGTGATTGGGAAACGTGTTCAAATATTTCTCAGTTTAAGTCCCCTGGTACTCGGGTGCAACATTCCAGACGCTTTACTAACACTCTCCCCTCTTGGAGAGTCAGTGCCTTTAACCTCCTGTTTGGCCCAGTTTGCAATTTCTGCGGGAAATGAACAGTTTGCAATTTCTGCGGGAAATGAACAGGAATAGGGAGAACCAATGAGAGACTAGCTGGAGGTGTCTGGACGGGCAAATTTAACTCTCATTTCCCACCAGGAAGAGGAATTAACCAAAGGCTCAGCTTGACGTGCCGGAACCACACTAGGGCCTGAAGCAATCCTGCGGTGTTGCGGCCAGCTCACAATAAAGAGTGTTGAAGAAAGGAGCTCAGGGGCACTGTCATTCACAAACCTGCAGAGTTATAAATGACAGCTATCGTCCAAAAATATATTGAAGTAAGGCTGCCAAGAGCACTAGAAAGCGGGGTAGAATTGCAGGACACCGATTTCAGGAGGTAGACTGGAATTGCATGAAAAGCATAGGAAAAGAGGCAGAACGTCCACAATGACGCACTTGGCCAAAAAGGGCATATGCGTTTTTTCCTGAATATATTCAGGAAAAAACGCATACGCCCTTTTTGGCCAACCAAGCAAGCTTGCAAAGGAAATCTGCACTACAATGAAGTCTCACTGCCCCCCGGGCAAAAGGGCCATCTGAAAAAAGTGTAAAATCCAGAAAGGCAGGACAGGCCATGGAGAACTGGGAGCCTTGTTATGCTGATGGGCGGGATGTAAATTGCCAACAGCCACTCTGGAGAAGTGTATGGTGTTTCCTGAAACATCTAAAAAACAAAGCAACAGAACCTAGGGCACTTCGACTTATGCTCCTATAGCTTAGGGAAATTCAAATCAAAAAGACACAGCCACCCCAAAGTTTGGGACGGCTCTGTTTACAAGAACCTCGTTTATGGTACAAGTTCAATATCACAGAAAGTGAAAAATGAATAAAGAATTTGTGGTACTTACGTACAATGCAATATCACTCAGCAATGAAATCTATGTCATCAGGCCCGTAGCAGCATAATGAGTGGACTCAGGTACGATGATTCTAAGAGAAATAAGTCACACAGAAAAAGAAATATCATAAGGTATCACTAATACACGGAATGTAAACTTGGCTACACAGGAACTGAATTACAAAACAGAACAGGTTCTCAGATGTAGAAAACCAACTTATGCTTGCTTAAGGGGAAAGGTGAGTTGGGGTGCTGCATAAAACAAGAGATTGAAATTAGCACAGATACCGTTCCATAAGCCAAATATGTAATAGACAAGAGCTACTCCTTGCTCAACGAAGTGGACTCAACATCCCATATTACACGCCTAAATATATACCTGAATAGTAAGAATCTTAAAACCTATGGATTTATATGTCTCCGAAAAGGAATCAAGCGTGTGTACAGCAGCATAAACGCAGCAGTGATAGGATTGGTGAGTTTCGGTGAGCAAATGCAGACACTTTGAAGTCATATTGCATGGTACCCATTCCATGGGTCACAACTCTCCAGGTTTAAGGGATTCTTCCTTCAGCTAAAACATGCATGTGGAACCCAGAGTATGATCCACCGTGTGATTGGGAAACGTGTTCAAATGTGTCTCAGTTTTCGTCCCCTGCTACTCGGGTACAAGATTCCAGACGCTTTACTAACACTCTCCCCACTTGGAGAGTCAGTGCCTTTAACCTCCTGTTTGGCGCAGTTTGCAATTTCTTCGGGAAATGAACAGGAATAGGGAGAACCAATGAGAGACTAGCTGGAGGTGTCTGGACGGGCAAATTTAACTCTCATTTCCCACCAGGAAGAGGAATTAACCAAAGGCTCAGCTTGCCGTGCCGGAACCACACTAGGGCCTGAAGCAATCTTGCGGTGTTGCGGCCAGCTCACAAGAAAGCGAGTTGAACGAAGGAGCTCAGGGGCACTGTCATTCACTAACCTGCAGAGTTATAAATGACAGCTATCGTCCAAAAATATATTGAAGTAAGGCTGCCAAGAGCACTTGAAAGCAGGGCAGAATTGCAGGAAACCGATTTCAGGAGGTAGACTGGAATTGCATGAAAAGCATGGGAAAAGAGGCAGAACGTCCACAATGATGCACTTGGCCAAAAAGTGCGTATGCGTTTTTTCCTGAATATATTCAGGAAAAAACGCATACGCCCTTTTTGGCCAACCAAGCAAGCTTGCAAAGAAATCTGCACTACAATGAAGTCTCACTGCCCCACGGGCAAAAGGGCCATCTGAAAAATGTGTAAAATCCAGAAAGACAGGACAGGCCATGGAGAACTCGGAGCCTTGTTATGCTGATGGGTGGGATGTAAATTGCCAACAGCCACTCTGGAGAAGTGTATGGTGTTTCCTGAAACATCTAAAAAACAAAGCAACAGAACCTAGGGCACTTCGACTTATGCTCCTATAGCTTAGGGAAATTCAAATCAAAAAGACACAGCCACCCCAAAGTTTGGGACGGCTCTGTTTACAAGAACCTCGTTTATGGTACAAGTTCAATATCACAGAAAGCGAAAAATGAATAAAGAATTTGTGGTACTTACGTACAATGCAATATCACTCAGCAATGAAATCTATGTCATCAGACCCGTAGCAGCATAATGAGTGGACTCAGGTACGATGATTCTAAGAGAAATAAGTCACACAGAAAAAGAAATATCATAAGGTATCACTAATACACGGAATGTAAACTTGGCTACACAGGAATTGAATTACAAAACAGAACAGGGTCTCAGATGTAGAAAACCAACTTATGCTTGCTTAAGGGGAAAGGTGAGTTGGGGTGCTGCATAAAACAAGAGATTGAAATTAGCACAGATACCGTTCCATAAGCCAAATATGTAATAGACAAGAGCTACTCCTTGCTCAACGAAGTGGACTCAACACCCCATATTAAACGCCTAAAAATATACCTGAATAGTAAGAATCTTAAAACCTATGGATTTATATGTCTCCGAAAAGGAATCAAGCGTGTGTACAGCAGCATAAACGCAGCAGTGATAGGATTGGTGAGTTTTGGTGAGCAAATGCAGACCCTTTGAAGTCATATTGCATGGTACCCATTCCATGGGTCACAACTCTCCAGGTTTAAGGGATTCTTCCTTCAGCTAAAACATGCATGTGGAACCCAGAGTATGATCCACCGTGTGATTGGGAAACGTGTTCAAATGTGTCTCAGTTTTCGTCCCGTGCTACTCGGATACAACATTCCAGACGCTTTACTAACACTCTCCCCACTTGGAGAGTCAGTGCCTTTAACGTCCTGTTTGGCCCAGTTTGCAATTTCTTCGGGAAATGAACAGGAATAGGGAAAACCAATGAGAGACTAGCTGGAGGTTTCTGGACGGGCAAATTTAACTCTCATTTCCCACCAGGAAGAGGAATTAACCAAAGGCTCAGCTTGCCGTGCCGGAAACACACTAGGGCCTGAAGCAATCTTGCGGTGTTGCGGCCAGCTCACAAGAAAGCGAGTTGAACGAAGGAGCTCAGGGGCACTGTCATTCACAAACCTGCAGAGTTATAAATGACAGCTATCGTCCAAAAATATATTGAAGTAAGGCTGCCAAGAGCACTTGAAAGCGGGGCAGAATTGCAGGAAACCGATTTCAGGAGGTAGACTGGAATTGCATGAAAAGCATAGGAAAAGAGGCAGAACGTCCACAATGATGCACTTGGCCAAAAAGGGCGTATGCGTTTTTTCCTGAATATATTCAGGAAAAAACGCATACGCCCTTTTTGGCCAACCAAGCAAGCTTGCAAAGGAAATCTGCACTACAATGAAGTCTCACTGTCCCCCGGGCTAAAGGGCCATCTGAGAAAGGTGTAAAATCCAGAAAGGCAGGACAGGCCATGGAGAACAGGGAGCCTTGTTATGCTGATGGGCGGGATGTAAATTGCCAACAGCCACTCTGGAGAAGTGTATGGTGTTTCCTGAAACATCTAAAAAACAAAGCAACAGAGCCTAGGGCACTTCCACTTATGCTCCTATAGCTTAGGGAAATTCAAATCAAAAAGACAGAGCCACCCCAAAATTTGGGACGGCTCTGTTTACAAGAACCTCGTTTATGGTACAAGTTCATTATCACAGAAAGCGAAAAATGAATAAAGAATTTGTGGTACTTACGTACAATGCAATATCACTCAGCAATGAAATCTCTGTCATCAGGCCCGTAGCAGCATAATGAGTGGATTCAGGTACGATGATTCTAAGTGAAATATGTCACACAGAAAAAGAAATATCATAAGGTATCACTAATACACGGAATGTAAACTTGGCTACACAGGAACTGAATTACAAAACAGAACAGGGTCTCAAATGTAGAAAACCAACTTATGCTTGCTTAAGGGAAAGGTGAGTTGGGGTGCTGCATAAAACCAGAGATTGAAATTAGCACAGATACCGTTCCATAAGCCAAATATGTAATAGACAAGAGCTACTCCTTGCTCAACGAAGTGGACTCAACACCCCATATTAAACGCCTAAGAATATACCTGACTAGTAAGAATCTTAAAACCTATGGATTTACATGTCTCTGAAAGAGAATCAAGCATGTGTACAGCAGCATAAATGTAGCAGTGATAGGATTGGTGAGGTTCGGTGAGCAAATGCAGACCCTTTGAAGTCATATAGCATGGTACCCATTCCATGGGTCTCTACTCTCCAGGTTTAAGGGATTCTTCCTTCAGCTAAAACATGCATGTGGAACCCAGATTATGATCCACCATGTGATCGGGAAACGTGTTGAAATGTGTCTCAGTTTTGGTCCCCTGGTACTCGGGTGCAACATTCCAGACGTTTTACTAACACTCTCCCCACTTGGAGAGTCAGTGCCTTTAACGTCGTGTTTGGCCCAGTTTGCAATTTCTGCGGGAAATGAACAGGAATAGGGAGAACCAATGAGAGACTAGCTGGAGGTGTCTGGATGGGCAAATTTAACTCTCATTTCCCAACAGGAAGAGGAATTAACCAAAGCTCAGCTTGACGTGCCGGAACCACACTAGGGCCTGAAGCAATCCTGCGGTGTTGCGGCCAGCTCACAATAAAGAGTGTTGAAGAAAGGAGCTCAGGGGCACTGTCATTCACAAACATGCAGAGTTATAAATGACAGCTATCGTCCAAAAATATATTGAAGTAAGGCTGCCAAGAGCACTTGAAAGCGGGGCAGAATTGCAGGAAACCGATTTCAGGAGGTAGACTGGAATTGCATGAAAAGCATAGGTAAAGAGGCAGAACGTCCACAATGATGCACTTGGCCAAAAAGGGCGTATGCGTTTTTTCCTGAATATATTCAGGAAAAAACGCATACGCCCTTTTTGGCCAACCAAGCAAGCTTGCAAAGGAAATCTGCACTACAATGAAGTCTCACTGCCCCCCGGGCAAAAGGGCCATCTGAAAAAAGTGTAAAATCCAGAAAGGCAGGACAGGCCATGGAGAACTGGGAGCCTTGTTATGCTGATGGGCGGGATGTAAATTGCCAACAGCCACTCTGGAGAAGTGTATGGTGTTTCCTGAAACATCTAAAAAACAAAGCAACAGAGCCTAGGGCACTTCCACTTATGCTCCTATAGCTTAGGGAAATTCAAATCAAAAAGACACAGGCACCCCAAAGTTTGGAACAGCTCTGTTTACAAGATACTCGTTTATGGTACAAGTTCAATATCACAGAAAGCGAAAAATGAATAAAGAATTTGTGGTATTTACGTACAATGCAATATCACTCAGCAATGAAATCTATGTCATCAGGCCCGTAGCACCATAATGAGTGGATTCAGATACGATGATTCTAAGTGAAATAAGTCACACAGAAAAAGAAACATCATAAGATATCACTAATACACGGAATGTAAACTTGGCTACACAGGAACTGAATTACAAAACAGAACAGGGTCTCAAATGTAGAAATCCAACTTATGCTTGCTTAAGGGGAAATGTGAGTTGGGGTGCTGCATAAAACCAGAGATTGAAATTAGCACAGATACCGTTCCATAAGCCAAATATGTAATAGACAAGAGCTACTCCTTCCTCAATGAAGTGGACTCAGCACCCCATATTAAACGCCTAAGAATATACCTGACTAGTAAGAATCTTAAAACCTATGGATTTACATGTCTCTGAAAGAGAATCAAGCATCTGTACAGCAGCATAAATGCAGCAGTGATAGGTTTGGTGAGGTTCGGTGAGCAAATGCAGACCCTTTGAAGTCATATTGCATGGTACCCATTCAATGGGTCTCAACTCTCCAGGTTTAAGGGATTCTTCCTTCAGCTAAAACATGCATGTGGAACCCAGAGTATGATCCACCGTGTGATCGGGAAATGTGTTCAAATATTTCTCAGTTTAAGTCCCCTGGTACTCGGGTGCAACATTCCAGACGCTTTACTAACACTCTCCCCTCTTGGAGAGTCAGTGCCTTTAACCTCCTGTTTGGCCCAGTTTGCAATTTCTGCGGGAAATGAACAGTTTGCAATTTCTGCGGGAAATGAACAGGAATAGGGAGAACCAATGAGAGACTAGCTGGAGGTGTCTGGACGGGCAAATTTAACTCTCATTTCCCACCAGGAAGAGGAATTAACCAAAGGCTCAGCTTGCCGTGCCGGAACCACACTAGGGCCTGAAGCAATCTTGCGTTGTTGCGGCCAGCTCACAAGAAAGCGAGTTGAACGAAGGAGCTCAGGGGCACTGTCATTCACTAACCTGCAGAGTTATAAATGACAGCTATCGTCCAAAAATATATTGAAGTAAGGCTGCCAAGAGCACTTGAAAGCGGGGCAGAATGGCAGGAAACCGATTTCAGGAGGTAGACTGGAATTGCATGAAAAGCATAGTAAAAGAGGCAGAACGTCCACAATGATGCACTTGGCCAAAAAGGGCGTATGCGTTTTTTCCTGAATATATTCAGGAAAAAACGCATACGCCCTTTTTGGCCAACCAAGCAAGCTTGCAAAGGAAATCTGCACTACAATGAAGTCTCACTGCCCCACGGGCAAAAGGGCCATCTGAAAAAGGTGTAAAATCCAGAAAGGCAGGACAGGCCATGGAGAACTGGGAGCCTTGTTATGCTGATGGGCGGGATGTAAATTGCCAACAGCCACTCTGGAGAAGTGTATGGTGTTTCCTGAAACATCTAAAAAACAAAGCAACAGAGCCTAGGGCACTTCCACTTATGCTCCTATAGCTTAGGGAAATTCAAATCAAAAAGACACAGCCACCCCAAAGTTTGGGACGGCTCTGTTTACAAGAACCTCGTTTATGGTACAAGTTCAATATCACAGAAAGCGAAAAATGAATAAAGAATTTGTGGTAGTTACGTACAATGCAATATCACTCAGCAATGAAATCTATGTCATCAGGCCCGTAGCAGCATAATGAGTGGACTCAGGTACGATGATTCTAAGAGAAATAAGTCACACAGAAAAAGAAATATCATAAGGTATCACTAATACACGGAATGTAAACTTGGCTACCCAGGAATTGAATTACAAAACAGAACAGGGTCTCAGATGTAGAAAACCAACTTATGCTTGCTTAAGGGAAAGGTGAGTTGGGGTGCTGCATAAAACCAGAGATTGAAATTAGCACAGATACCGTTCCATAAGCCAAATATGTAATAGACAAGAGCTACTCCTTGCTCAACGAAGTGGACTCAACACCCCATATTAAACGCCTAAGAATATACCTGACTAGTAAGAATCTTAAAACCTATGGATTTACATGTCTCTGAAAGAGAATCAAGCATGTGTACAGCAGCATAAATGCAGCAGTGATAGGTTTGGTGAGGTTCGGTGAGCAAATGCAGACCCTTTGAAGTCATATTGCATGGTACCCATTCCATGGGTCTCAACTCTCCAGGTTTAAGGGATTCTTCCTTCAGCTAAAACATGCATGTGGAACCCAGAGTATGATCCACCGTGTGATTGGGAAACGTGTTCAAATATTTCTCAGTTTAAGTCCCCTGGTACTCGGGTGCAACATTCCAGACGCTTTACTAACACTCTCCCCTCTTGGAGAGTCAGTGCCTTTAACCTCCTGTTTGGCCCAGTTTGCAATTTCTGCGGGAAATGAACAGTTTGCAATTTCTGCGGGAAATGAACAGGAATAGGGAGAACCAATGAGAGACTAGCTGGAGGTGTCTGGACGGGCAAATTTAACTCTCATTTCCCACCAGGAAGAGGAATTAACCAAAGGCTCAGCTTGACGTGCCGGAACCACACTAGGGCCTGAAGCAATCCTGCGGTGTTGCGGCCAGCTCACAATAAAGAGTGTTGAAGAAAGGAGCTCAGGGGCACTGTCATTCACAAACCTGCAGAGTTATAAATGACAGCTATCGTCCAAAAATATATTGAAGTAAGGCTGCCAAGAGCACTAGAAAGCGGGGTAGAATTGCAGGACACCGATTTCAGGAGGTAGACTGGAATTGCATGAAAAGCATAGGAAAAGAGGCAGAACGTCCACAATGACGCACTTGGCCAAAAAGGGCATATGCGTTTTTTCCTGAATATATTCAGGAAAAAACGCATACGCCCTTTTTGGCCAACCAAGCAAGCTTGCAAAGGAAATCTGCACTACAATGAAGTCTCACTGCCCCCCGGGCAAAAGGGCCATCTGAAAAAAGTGTAAAATCCAGAAAGGCAGGACAGGCCATGGAGAACTGGGAGCCTTGTTATGCTGATGGGCGGGATGTAAATTGCCAACAGCCACTCTGGAGAAGTGTATGGTGTTTCCTGAAACATCTAAAAAACAAAGCAACAGAACCTAGGGCACTTCGACTTATGCTCCTATAGCTTAGGGAAATTCAAATCAAAAAGACACAGCCACCCCAAAGTTTGGGACGGCTCTGTTTACAAGAACCTCGTTTATGGTACAAGTTCAATATCACAGAAAGTGAAAAATGAATAAAGAATTTGTGGTACTTACGTACAATGCAATATCACTCAGCAATGAAATCTATGTCATCAGGCCCGTAGCAGCATAATGAGTGGACTCAGGTACGATGATTCTAAGAGAAATAAGTCACACAGAAAAAGAAATATCATAAGGTATCACTAATACACGGAATGTAAACTTGGCTACACAGGAACTGAATTACAAAACAGAACAGGTTCTCAGATGTAGAAAACCAACTTATGCTTGCTTAAGGGGAAAGGTGAGTTGGGGTGCTGCATAAAACAAGAGATTGAAATTAGCACAGATACCGTTCCATAAGCCAAATATGTAATAGACAAGAGCTACTCCTTGCTCAACGAAGTGGACTCAACATCCCATATTACACGCCTAAATATATACCTGAATAGTAAGAATCTTAAAACCTATGGATTTATATGTCTCCGAAAAGGAATCAAGCGTGTGTACAGCAGCATAAACGCAGCAGTGATAGGATTGGTGAGTTTCGGTGAGCAAATGCAGACACTTTGAAGTCATATTGCATGGTACCCATTCCATGGGTCACAACTCTCCAGGTTTAAGGGATTCTTCCTTCAGCTAAAACATGCATGTGGAACCCAGAGTATGATCCACCGTGTGATTGGGAAACGTGTTCAAATGTGTCTCAGTTTTCGTCCCCTGCTACTCGGGTACAAGATTCCAGACGCTTTACTAACACTCTCCCCACTTGGAGAGTCAGTGCCTTTAACCTCCTGTTTGGCGCAGTTTGCAATTTCTTCGGGAAATGAACAGGAATAGGGAGAACCAATGAGAGACTAGCTGGAGGTGTCTGGACGGGCAAATTTAACTCTCATTTCCCACCAGGAAGAGGAATTAACCAAAGGCTCAGCTTGCCGTGCCGGAACCACACTAGGGCCTGAAGCAATCTTGCGGTGTTGCGGCCAGCTCACAAGAAAGCGAGTTGAACGAAGGAGCTCAGGGGCACTGTCATTCACTAACCTGCAGAGTTATAAATGACAGCTATCGTCCAAAAATATATTGAAGTAAGGCTGCCAAGAGCACTTGAAAGCAGGGCAGAATTGCAGGAAACCGATTTCAGGAGGTAGACTGGAATTGCATGAAAAGCATGGGAAAAGAGGCAGAACGTCCACAATGATGCACTTGGCCAAAAAGTGCGTATGCGTTTTTTCCTGAATATATTCAGGAAAAAACGCATACGCCCTTTTTGGCCAACCAAGCAAGCTTGCAAAGAAATCTGCACTACAATGAAGTCTCACTGCCCCACGGGCAAAAGGGCCATCTGAAAAATGTGTAAAATCCAGAAAGACAGGACAGGCCATGGAGAACTCGGAGCCTTGTTATGCTGATGGGTGGGATGTAAATTGCCAACAGCCACTCTGGAGAAGTGTATGGTGTTTCCTGAAACATCTAAAAAACAAAGCAACAGAACCTAGGGCACTTCGACTTATGCTCCTATAGCTTAGGGAAATTCAAATCAAAAAGACACAGCCACCCCAAAGTTTGGGACGGCTCTGTTTACAAGAACCTCGTTTATGGTACAAGTTCAATATCACAGAAAGCGAAAAATGAATAAAGAATTTGTGGTACTTACGTACAATGCAATATCACTCAGCAATGAAATCTATGTCATCAGACCCGTAGCAGCATAATGAGTGGACTCAGGTACGATGATTCTAAGAGAAATAAGTCACACAGAAAAAGAAATATCATAAGGTATCACTAATACACGGAATGTAAACTTGGCTACACAGGAATTGAATTACAAAACAGAACAGGGTCTCAGATGTAGAAAACCAACTTATGCTTGCTTAAGGGGAAAGGTGAGTTGGGGTGCTGCATAAAACAAGAGATTGAAATTAGCACAGATACCGTTCCATAAGCCAAATATGTAATAGACAAGAGCTACTCCTTGCTCAACGAAGTGGACTCAACACCCCATATTAAACGCCTAAAAATATACCTGAATAGTAAGAATCTTAAAACCTATGGATTTATATGTCTCCGAAAAGGAATCAAGCGTGTGTACAGCAGCATAAACGCAGCAGTGATAGGATTGGTGAGTTTTGGTGAGCAAATGCAGACCCTTTGAAGTCATATTGCATGGTACCCATTCCATGGGTCACAACTCTCCAGGTTTAAGGGATTCTTCCTTCAGCTAAAACATGCATGTGGAACCCAGAGTATGATCCACCGTGTGATTGGGAAACGTGTTCAAATGTGTCTCAGTTTTCGTCCCGTGCTACTCGGATACAACATTCCAGACGCTTTACTAACACTCTCCCCACTTGGAGAGTCAGTGCCTTTAACGTCGTGTTTGGCCCAGTTTGCAATTTCTGCGGGAAATGAACAGGAATAGGGAAAACCAATGAGAGACTAGCTGGAGGTGTCTGGACGGGCAAATTTAACTCTCATTTCCCACCAGGAAGAGGAATTAACCAAAGGCTCAGCTTGCCGTGCCGGAAACACACTAGGGCCTGAAGCAATCTTGCGGTGTTGCGGCCAGCTCACAAGAAAGCGAGTTGAACGAAGGAGCTCAGGGGCACTGTCATTCACAAACCTGCAGAGTTATAAATGACAGCTATCGTCCAAAAATATATTGAATTAAGGCTGCCAAGAGCACTTGAAAGCGGGGCAGAATTGCAGGAAACCGATTTCAGGAGGTAGACTGGAATTGCATGAAAAGCATAGGAAAAGAGGCAGAACGTCCACAATGATGCACTTGGCCAAAAAGGGCGTATGCGTTTTTTCCTGAATATATTCAGGAAAAAACGCATACGCCCTTTTTGGCCAACCAAGCAAGCTTGCAAAGGAAATCTGCACTACAATGAAGTCTCACTGTCCCCCGGGCTAAAGGGCCATCTGAGAAAGGTGTAAAATCCAGAAAGGCAGGACAGGCCATGGAGAACAGGGAGCCTTGTTATGCTGATGGGCGGGATGTAAATTGCCAACAGCCACTCTGGAGAAGTGTATGGTGTTTCCTGAAACATCTAAAAAACAAAGCAACAGAGCCTAGGGCACTTCCACTTATGCTCCTATAGCTTAGGGAAATTCAAATCAAAAAGACAGAGCCACCCCAAAATTTGGGACGGCTCTGTTTACAAGAACCTCGTTTATGGTACAAGTTCATTATCACAGAAAGCGAAAAATGAATAAAGAATTTGTGGTATTTACGTACAATGCAATATCACTCAGCAATGAAATCTATGTCATCAGGCCCGTAGCACCATAATGAGTGGATTCAGATACGATGATTCTAAGTGAAATAAGTCACACAGAAAAAGAAACATCATAAGATATCACTAATACACGGAATGTAAACTTGGCTACACAGGAACTGAATTACAAAACAGAACAGGGTCTCAAATGTAGAAATCCAACTTATGCTTGCTTAAGGGGAAATGTGAGTTGGGGTGCTGCATAAAACCAGAGATTGAAATTAGCACAGATACCGTTCCATAAGCCAAATATGTAATAGACAAGAGCTACTCCTTCCTCAATGAAGTGGACTCAGCACCCCATATTAAACGCCTAAGAATATACCTGACTAGTAAGAATCTTAAAACCTATGGATTTACATGTCTCTGAAAGAGAATCAAGCATGTGTACAGCAGCATAAATGCAGCAGTGATAGGTTTGGTGAGGTTCGGTGAGCAAATGCAGACCCTTTGAAGTCATATTGCATGGTACCCATTCAATGGGTCTCAACTCTCCAGGTTTAAGGGATTCTTCCTTCAGCTAAAACATGCATGTGGAACCCAGAGTATGATCCACCGTGTGATCGGGAAATGTGTTCAAATATTTCTCAGTTTAAGTCCCCTGGTACTCGGGTGCAACATTCCAGACGCTTTACTAACACTCTCCCCTCTTGGAGAGTCAGTGCCTTTAACCTCCTGTTTGGCCCAGTTTGCAATTTCTGCGGGAAATGAACAGTTTGCAATTTCTGCGGGAAATGAACAGGAATAGGGAGAACCAATGAGAGACTAGCTGGAGGTGTCTGGACGGGCAAATTTAACTCTCATTTCCCACCAGGAAGAGGAATTAACCAAAGGCTCAGCTTGCCGTGCCGGAACCACACTAGGGCCTGAAGCAATCTTGCGTTGTTGCGGCCAGCTCACAAGAAAGCGAGTTGAACGAAGGAGCTCAGGGGCACTGTCATTCACTAACCTGCAGAGTTATAAATGACAGCTATCGTCCAAAAATATATTGAAGTAAGGCTGCCAAGAGCACTTGAAAGCGGGGCAGAATGGCAGGAAACCGATTTCAGGAGGTAGACTGGAATTGCATGAAAAGCATAGTAAAAGAGGCAGAACGTCCACAATGATGCACTTGGCCAAAAAGGGCGTATGCGTTTTTTCCTGAATATATTCAGGAAAAAACGCATACGCCCTTTTTGGCCAACCAAGCAAGCTTGCAAAGGAAATCTGCACTACAATGAAGTCTCACTGCCCCACGGGCAAAAGGGCCATCTGAAAAAGGTGTAAAATCCAGAAAGGCAGGACAGGCCATGGAGAACAGGGAGCCTTGTTATGCTGATGGGCGGGATGTAAATTGCCAACAGCCACTCTGGAGAAGTGTATGGTGTTTCCTGAAACATCTAAAAAACAAAGCAACAGAGCCTAGGGCACTTCCACTTATGCTCCTATAGCTTAGGGAAATTCAAATCAAAAAGACACAGCCACCCCAAAGTTTGGGACGGCTCTGTTTACAAGAACCTCGTTTATGGTACAAGTTCAATATCACAGAAAGCGAAAAATGAATAAAGAATTTGTGGTAGTTACGTACAATGCAATATCACTCAGCAATGAAATCTATGTCATCAGGCCCGTAGCAGCATAATGAGTGGACTCAGGTACGATGATTCTAAGAGAAATAAGTCACACAGAAAAAGAAATATCATAAGGTATCACTAATACACGGAATGTAAACTTGGCTACCCAGGAATTGAATTACAAAACAGAACAGGGTCTCAGATGTAGAAAACCAACTTATGCTTGCTTAAGGGAAAGGTGAGTTGGGGTGCTGCATAAAACCAGAGATTGAAATTAGCACAGATACCGTTCCATAAGCCAAATATGTAATAGACAAGAGCTACTCCTTGCTCAACGAAGTGGACTCAACACCCCATATTAAACGCCTAAGAATATACCTGACTAGTAAGAATCTTAAAACCTATGGATTTACATGTCTCTGAAAGAGAATCAAGCATGTGTACAGCAGCATAAATGCAGCAGTGATAGGTTTGGTGAGGTTCGGTGAGCAAATGCAGACCCTTTGAAGTCATATTGCATGGTACCCATTCCATGGGTCTCAACTCTCCAGGTTTAAGGGATTCTTCCTTCAGCTAAAACATGCATGTGGAACCCAGAGTATGATCCACCGTGTGATTGGGAAACGTGTTCAAATATTTCTCAGTTTAAGTCCCCTGGTACTCGGGTGCAACATTCCAGACGCTTTACTAACACTCTCCCCTCTTGGAGAGTCAGTGCCTTTAACCTCCTGTTTGGCCCAGTTTGCAATTTCTGCGGGAAATGAACAGTTTGCAATTTCTGCGGGAAATGAACAGGAATAGGGAGAACCAATGAGAGACTAGCTGGAGGTGTCTGGACGGGCAAATTTAACTCTCATTTCCCACCAGGAAGAGGAATTAACCAAAGGCTCAGCTTGACGTGCCGGAACCACACTAGGGCCTGAAGCAATCCTGCGGTGTTGCGGCCAGCTCACAATAAAGAGTGTTGAAGAAAGGAGCTCAGGGGCACTGTCATTCACAAACCTGCAGAGTTATAAATGACAGCTATCGTCCAAAAATATATTGAAGTAAGGCTGCCAAGAGCACTAGAAAGCGGGGTAGAATTGCAGGACACCGATTTCAGGAGGTAGACTGGAATTGCATGAAAAGCATAGGAAAAGAGGCAGAACGTCCACAATGACGCACTTGGCCAAAAAGGGCATATGCGTTTTTTCCTGAATATATTCAGGAAAAAACGCATACGCCCTTTTTGGCCAACCAAGCAAGCTTGCAAAGGAAATCTGCACTACAATGAAGTCTCACTGCCCCCCGGGCAAAAGGGCCATCTGAAAAAAGTGTAAAATCCAGAAAGGCAGGACAGGCCATGGAGAACTGGGAGCCTTGTTATGCTGATGGGCGGGATGTAAATTGCCAACAGCCACTCTGGAGAAGTGTATGGTGTTTCCTGAAACATCTAAAAAACAAAGCAACAGAACCTAGGGCACTTCGACTTATGCTCCTATAGCTTAGGGAAATTCAAATCAAAAAGACACAGCCACCCCAAAGTTTGGGACGGCTCTGTTTACAAGAACCTCGTTTATGGTACAAGTTCAATATCACAGAAAGTGAAAAATGAATAAAGAAGTTGTGGTACTTACGTACAATGCAATATCACTCAGCAATGAAATCTATGTCATCAGGCCCGTAGCAGCATAATGAGTGGACTCAGGTACGATGATTCTAAGAGAAATAAGTCACACAGAAAAAGAAATATCATAAGGTATCACTAATACACGGAATGTAAACTTGGCTACACAGGAACTGAATTACAAAACAGAACAGGTTCTCAGATGTAGAAAACCAACTTATGCTTGCTTAAGGGGAAAGGTGAGTTGGGGTGCTGCATAAAACAAGAGATTGAAATTAGCACAGATACCGTTCCATAAGCCAAATATGTAATAGACAAGAGCTACTCCTTGCTCAACGAAGTGGACTCAACATCCCATATTACACGCCTAAATATATACCTGAATAGTAAGAATCTTAAAACCTATGGATTTATATGTCTCCGAAAAGGAATCAAGCGTGTGTACAGCAGCATAAACGCAGCAGTGATAGGATTGGTGAGTTTCGGTGAGCAAATGCAGACACTTTGAAGTCATATTGCATGGTACCCATTCCATGGGTCACAACTCTCCAGGTTTAAGGGATTCTTCCTTCAGCTAAAACATGCATGTGGAACCCAGAGTATGATCCACCGTGTGATTGGGAAACGTGTTCAAATGTGTCTCAGTTTTCGTCCCCTGCTACTCGGGTACAAGATTCCAGACGCTTTACTAACACTCTCCCCACTTGGAGAGTCAGTGCCTTTAACCTCCTGTTTGGCGCAGTTTGCAATTTCTTCGGGAAATGAACAGGAATAGGGAGAACCAATGAGAGACTAGCTGGAGGTGTCTGGACGGGCAAATTTAACTCTCATTTCCCACCAGGAAGAGGAATTAACCAAAGGCTCAGCTTGCCGTGCCGGAACCACACTAGGGCCTGAAGCAATCTTGCGGTGTTGCGGCCAGCTCACAAGAAAGCGAGTTGAACGAAGGAGCTCAGGGGCACTGTCATTCACTAACCTGCAGAGTTATAAATGACAGCTATCGTCCAAAAATATATTGAAGTAAGGCTGCCAAGAGCACTTGAAAGCAGGGCAGAATTGCAGGAAACCGATTTCAGGAGGTAGACTGGAATTGCATGAAAAGCATGGGAAAAGAGGCAGAACGTCCACAATGATGCACTTGGCCAAAAAGTGCGTATGCGTTTTTTCCTGAATATATTCAGGAAAAAACGCATACGCCCTTTTTGGCCAACCAAGCAAGCTTGCAAAGAAATCTGCACTACAATGAAGTCTCACTGCCCCACGGGCAAAAGGGCCATCTGAAAAATGTGTAAAATCCAGAAAGACAGGACAGGCCATGGAGAACTCGGAGCCTTGTTATGCTGATGGGTGGGATGTAAATTGCCAACAGCCACTCTGGAGAAGTGTATGGTGTTTCCTGAAACATCTAAAAAACAAAGCAACAGAACCTAGGGCACTTCGACTTATGCTCCTATAGCTTAGGGAAATTCAAATCAAAAAGACACAGCCACCCCAAAGTTTGGGACGGCTCTGTTTACAAGAACCTCGTTTATGGTACAAGTTCAATATCACAGAAAGCGAAAAATGAATAAAGAATTTGTGGTACTTACGTACAATGCAATATCACTCAGCAATGAAATCTATGTCATCAGACCCGTAGCAGCATAATGAGTGGACTCAGGTACGATGATTCTAAGAGAAATAAGTCACACAGAAAAAGAAATATCATAAGGTATCACTAATACACGGAATGTAAACTTGGCTACACAGGAATTGAATTACAAAACAGAACAGGGTCTCAGATGTAGAAAACCAACTTATGCTTGCTTAAGGGGAAAGGTGAGTTGGGGTGCTGCATAAAACAAGAGATTGAAATTAGCACAGATACCGTTCCATAAGCCAAATATGTAATAGACAAGAGCTACTCCTTGCTCAACGAAGTGGACTCAACACCCCATATTAAACGCCTAAAAATATACCTGAATAGTAAGAATCTTAAAACCTATGGATTTATATGTCTCCGAAAAGGAATCAAGCGTGTGTACAGCAGCATAAACGCAGCAGTGATAGGATTGGTGAGTTTTGGTGAGCAAATGCAGACCCTTTGAAGTCATATTGCATGGTACCCATTCCATGGGTCACAACTCTCCAGGTTTAAGGGATTCTTCCTTCAGCTAAAACATGCATGTGGAACCCAGAGTATGATCCACCGTGTGATTGGGAAACGTGTTCAAATGTGTCTCAGTTTTCGTCCCGTGCTACTCGGATACAACATTCCAGACGCTTTACTAACACTCTCCCCACTTGGAGAGTCAGTGCCTTGAACGTCCTGTTTGGCCCAGTTTGCAATTTCTTCGGGAAATGAACAGGAATAGGGAAAACCAATGAGAGACTAGCTGGAGGTGTCTGGACGGGCAAATTTAACTCTCATTTCCCACCAGGAAGAGGAATTAACCAAAGGCTCAGCTTGCCGTGCCGGAAACACACTAGGGCCTGAAGCAATCTTGCGGTGTTGCGGCCAGCTCACAAGAAAGCGAGTTGAACGAAGGAGCTCAGGGGCACTGTCATTCACAAACCTGCAGAGTTATAAATGACAGCTATCGTCCAAAAATATATTGAAGTAAGGCTGCCAAGAGCACTTGAAAGCGGGGCAGAATTGCAGGAAACCGATTTCAGGAGGTAGACTGGAATTGCATGAAAAGCATAGGAAAAGAGGCAGAACGTCCACAATGATGCACTTGGCCAAAAAGGGCGTATGCGTTTTTTCCTGAATATATTCAGGAAAAAACGCATACGCCCTTTTTGGCCAACCAAGCAAGCTTGCAAAGGAAATCTGCACTACAATGAAGTCTCACTGTCCCCCGGGCTAAAGGGCCATCTGAGAAAGGTGTAAAATCCAGAAAGGCAGGACAGGCCATGGAGAACAGGGAGCCTTGTTATGCTGATGGGCGGGATGTAAATTGCCAACAGCCACTCTGGAGAAGTGTATGGTGTTTCCTGAAACATCTAAAAAACAAAGCAACAGAGCCTAGGGCACTTCCACTTATGCTCCTATAGCTTAGGGAAATTCAAATCAAAAAGACAGAGCCACCCCAAAATTTGGGACGGCTCTGTTTACAAGAACCTCGTTTATGGTACAAGTTCATTATCACAGAAAGCGAAAAATGAATAAAGAATTTGTGGTAGTTACGTACAATGCAATATCACTCAGCAATGAAATCTCTGTCATCAGGCCCGTAGCAGCATAATGAGTGGATTCAGGTACGATGATTCTAAGTGAAATATGTCACACAGAAAAAGAAATATCATAAGGTATCACTAATACACGGAATGTAAACTTGGCTACACAGGAACTGAATTACAAAACAGAACAGGGTCTCAAATGTAGAAAACCAACTTATGCTTGCTTAAGGGAAAGGTGAGTTGGGGTGCTGCATAAAACCAGAGATTGAAATTAGCACAGATACCGTTCCATAAGCCAAATATGTAATAGACAAGAGCTACTCCTTGCTCAACGAAGTGGACTCAACACCCCATATTAAACGCCTAAGAATATACCTGACTAGTAAGAATCTTAAAACCTATGGATTTACATGTCTCTGAAAGAGAATCAAGCATGTGTACAGCAGCATAAATGTAGCAGTGATAGGATTGGTGAGGTTCGGTGAGCAAATGCAGACCCTTTGAAGTCATATAGCATGGTACCCATTCCATGGGTCTCTACTCTCCAGGTTTAAGGGATTCTTCCTTCAGCTAAAACATGCATGTGGAACCCAGATTATGATCCACCATGTGATCGGGAAACGTGTTGAAATGTGTCTCAGTTTTGGTCCCCTGGTACTCGGGTGCAACATTCCAGACGTTTTACTAACACTCTCCCCACTTGGAGAGTCAGTGCCTTTAACGTCGTGTTTGGCCCAGTTTGCAATTTCTTCGGGAAATGAACAGGAATAGGGAGAACCAATGAGAGACTAGCTGGAGGTGTCTGGATGGGCAAATTTAACTCTCATTTCCCAACAGGAAGAGGAATTAACCAAAGCTCAGCTTGACGTGCCGGAACCACACTAGGGCCTGAAGCAATCCTGCGGTGTTGCGGCCAGCTCACAATAAAGAGTGTTGAAGAAAGGAGCTCAGGGGCACTGTCATTCACAAACATGCAGAGTTATAAATGACAGCTATCGTCCAAAAATATATTGAAGTAAGGCTGCCAAGAGCACTTGAAAGCGGGGCAGAATTGCAGGAAACCGATTTCAGGAGGTAGACTGGAATTGCATGAAAAGCATAGGTAAAGAGGCAGAACGTCCACAATGATGCACTTGGCCAAAAAGGGCGTATGCGTTTTTTCCTGAATATATTCAGGAAAAAACGCATACGCCCTTTTTGGCCAACCAAGCAAGCTTGCAAAGGAAATCTGCACTACAATGAAGTCTCACTGCCCCCCGGGCAAAAGGGCCATCTGAAAAAAGTGTAAAATCCAGAAAGGCAGGACAGGCCATGGAGAACTGGGAGCCTTGTTATGCTGATGGGCGGGATGTAAATTGCCAACAGCCACTCTGGAGAAGTGTATGGTGTTTCCTGAAACATCTAAAAAACAAAGCAACAGAGCCTAGGGCACTTCCACTTATGCTCCTATAGCTTAGGGAAATTCAAATCAAAAAGACACAGGCACCCCAAAGTTTGGAACAGCTCTGTTTACAAGATACTCGTTTATGGTACAAGTTCAATATCACAGAAAGCGAAAAATGAATAAAGAATTTGTGGTATTTACGTACAATGCAATATCACTCAGCAATGAAATCTATGTCATCAGGCCCGTAGCACCATAATGAGTGGATTCAGATACGATGATTCTAAGTGAAATAAGTCACACAGAAAAAGAAACATCATAAGATATCACTAATACACGGAATGTAAACTTGGCTACACAGGAACTGAATTACAAAACAGAACAGGGTCTCAAATGTAGAAATCCAACTTATGCTTGCTTAAGGGGAAATGTGAGTTGGGGTGCTGCATAAAACCAGAGATTGAAATTAGCACAGATACCGTTCCATAAGCCAAATATGTAATAGACAAGAGCTACTCCTTCCTCAATGAAGTGGACTCAGCACCCCATATTAAACGCCTAAGAATATACCTGACTAGTAAGAATCTTAAAACCTATGGATTTACATGTCTCTGAAAGAGAATCAAGCATGTGTACAGCAGCATAAATGCAGCAGTGATAGGTTTGGTGAGGTTCGGTGAGCAAATGCAGACCCTTTGAAGTCATATTGCATGGTACCCATTCAATGGGTCTCAACTCTCCAGGTTTAAGGGATTCTTCCTTCAGCTAAAACATGCATGTGGAACCCAGAGTATGATCCACCGTGTGATCGGGAAATGTGTTCAAATATTTCTCAGTTTAAGTCCCCTGGTACTCGGGTGCAACATTCCAGACGCTTTACTAACACTCTCCCCTCTTGGAGAGTCAGTGCCTTTAACCTCCTGTTTGGCCCAGTTTGCAATTTCTGCGGGAAATGAACAGTTTGCAATTTCTGCGGGAAATGAACAGGAATAGGGAGAACCAATGAGAGACTAGCTGGAGGTGTCTGGACGGGCAAATTTAACTCTCATTTCCCACCAGGAAGAGGAATTAACCAAAGGCTCAGCTTGCCGTGCCGGAACCACACTAGGGCCTGAAGCAATCTTGCGTTGTTGCGGCCAGCTCACAAGAAAGCGAGTTGAACGAAGGAGCTCAGGGGCACTGTCATTCACTAACCTGCAGAGTTATAAATGACAGCTATCGTCCAAAAATATATTGAAGTAAGGCTGCCAAGAGCACTTGAAAGCGGGGCAGAATGGCAGGAAACCGATTTCAGGAGGTAGACTGGAATTGCATGAAAAGCATAGTAAAAGAGGCAGAACGTCCACAATGATGCACTTGGCCAAAAAGGGCGTATGCGTTTTTTCCTGAATATATTCAGGAAAAAACGCATACGCCCTTTTTGGCCAACCAAGCAAGCTTGCAAAGGAAATCTGCACTACAATGAAGTCTCACTGCCCCACGGGCAAAAGGGCCATCTGAAAAAGGTGTAAAATCCAGAAAGGCAGGACAGGCCATGGAGAACTGGGAGCCTTGTTATGCTGATGGGCGGGATGTAAATTGCCAACAGCCACTCTGGAGAAGTGTATGGTGTTTCCTGAAACATCTAAAAAACAAAGCAACAGAGCCTAGGGCACTTCCACTTATGCTCCTATAGCTTAGGGAAATTCAAATCAAAAAGACACAGCCACCCCAAAGTTTGGGACGGCTCTGTTTACAAGAACCTCGTTTATGGTACAAGTTCAATATCACAGAAAGCGAAAAATGAATAAAGAATTTGTGGTAGTTACGTACAATGCAATATCACTCAGCAATGAAATCTATGTCATCAGGCCCGTAGCAGCATAATGAGTGGACTCAGGTACGATGATTCTAAGAGAAATAAGTCACACAGAAAAAGAAATATCATAAGGTATCACTAATACACGGAATGTAAACTTGGCTACCCAGGAATTGAATTACAAAACAGAACAGGGTCTCAGATGTAGAAAACCAACTTATGCTTGCTTAAGGGAAAGGTGAGTTGGGGTGCTGCATAAAACCAGAGATTGAAATTAGCACAAATACCGTTCCATAAGCCAAATATGTAATAGACAAGAGCTACTCCTTGCTCAACGAAGTGGACTCAACACCCCATATTAAACGCCTAAGAATATACCTGACTAGTAAGAATCTTAAAACCTATGGATTTACATGTCTCTGAAAGAGAATCAAGCATGTGTACAGCAGCATAAATGCAGCAGTGATAGGTTTGGTGAGGTTCGGTGAGCAAATGCAGACCCTTTGAAGTCATATTGCATGGTACCCATTCCATGGGTCTCAACTCTCCAGGTTTAAGGGATTCTTCCTTCAGCTAAAACATGCATGTGGAACCCAGAGTATGATCCACCGTGTGATTGGGAAACGTGTTCAAATATTTCTCAGTTTAAGTCCCCTGGTACTCGGGTGCAACATTCCAGACGCTTTACTAACACTCTCCCCTCTTGGAGAGTCAGTGCCTTTAACCTCCTGTTTGGCCCAGTTTGCAATTTCTGCGGGAAATGAACAGTTTGCAATTTCTGCGGGAAATGAACAGGAATAGGGAGAACCAATGAGAGACTAGCTGGAGGTGTCTGGACGGGCAAATTTAACTCTCATTTCCCACCAGGAAGAGGAATTAACCAAAGGCTCAGCTTGACGTGCCGGAACCACACTAGGGCCTGAAGCAATCCTGCGGTGTTGCGGCCAGCTCACAATAAAGAGTGTTGAAGAAAGGAGCTCAGGGGCACTGTCATTCACAAACCTGCAGAGTTATAAATGACAGCTATCGTCCAAAAATATATTGAAGTAAGGCTGCCAAGAGCACTAGAAAGCGGGGTAGAATTGCAGGACACCGATTTCAGGAGGTAGACTGGAATTGCATGAAAAGCATAGGAAAAGAGGCAGAACGTCCACAATGACGCACTTGGCCAAAAAGGGCGTATGCGTTTTTTCCTGAATATATTCAGGAAAAAACGCATACGCCCTTTTTGGCCAACCAAGCAAGCTTGCAAAGGAAATCTGCACTACAATGAAGTCTCACTGCCCCCCGGGCAAAAGGGCCATCTGAAAAAAGTGTAAAATCCAGAAAGGCAGGACAGGCCATGGAGAACTGGGAGCCTTGTTATGCTGATGGGCGGGATGTAAATTGCCAACAGCCACTCTGGAGAAGTGTATGGTGTTTCCTGAAACATCTAAAAAACAAAGCAACAGAACCTAGGGCACTTCGACTTATGCTCCTATAGCTTAGGGAAATTCAAATCAAAAAGACACAGCCACCC
Source organism: Lagenorhynchus albirostris (assembly GCF_949774975.1). Lineage (NCBI taxonomy): Eukaryota > Metazoa > Chordata > Mammalia > Artiodactyla > Delphinidae > Lagenorhynchus > Lagenorhynchus albirostris. Next base: position 105,279,376 of record NC_083095.1, on the reverse strand, counting down.
CAAAGTTTGGGACGGCTCTGTTTACAAGAACCTCGTTTATGGTACAAGTTCAATATCACAGAAAGTGAAAAATGAATAAAGAAGTTGTGGTACTTACGTACAATGCAATATCACTCAGCAATGAAATCTATGTCATCAGGCCCGTAGCAGCATAATGAGTGGACTCAGGTACGATGATTCTAAGAGAAATAAGTCACACAGAAAAAGAAATATCATAAGGTATCACTAATACACGGAATGTAAACTTGGCTACACAGGAACTGAATTACAAAACAGAACAGGTTCTCAGATGTAGAAAACCAACTTATGCTTGCTTAAGGGGAAAGGTGAGTTGGGGTGCTGCATAAAACAAGAGATTGAAATTAGCACAGATACCGTTCCATAAGCCAAATATGTAATAGACAAGAGCTACTCCTTGCTCAACGAAGTGGACTCAACATCCCATATTACACGCCTAAATATATACCTGAATAGTAAGAATCTTAAAACCTATGGATTTATATGTCTCCGAAAAGGAATCAAGCGTGTGTACAGCAGCATAAACGCAGCAGTGATAGGATTGGTGAGTTTCGGTGAGCAAATGCAGACACTTTGAAGTCATATTGCATGGTACCCATTCCATGGGTCACAACTCTCCAGGTTTAAGGGATTCTTCCTTCAGCTAAAACATGCATGTGGAACCCAGAGTATGATCCACCGTGTGATTGGGAAACGTGTTCAAATGTGTCTCAGTTTTCGTCCCCTGCTACTCGGGTACAAGATTCCAGACGCTTTACTAACACTCTCCCCACTTGGAGAGTCAGTGCCTTTAACCTCCTGTTTGGCGCAGTTTGCAATTTCTTCGTGAAATGAACAGGAATAGGGAGAACCAATGAGAGACTAGCTGGAGGTGTCTGGACGGGCAAATTTAACTCTCATTTCCCACCAGGAAGAGGAATTAACCAAAGGCTCAGCTTGCCGTGCCGGAACCACACTAGGGCCTGAAGCAATCTTGCGGTGTTGCGGCCAGCTCACAAGAAAGCGAGTTGAACGAAGGAGCTCAGGGGCACTGTCATTCACTAACCTGCAGAGTTATAAATGACAGCTATCGTCCAAAAATATATTGAAGTAAGGCTGCCAAGAGCACTTGAAAGCAGGGCAGAATTGCAGGAAACCGATTTCAGGAGGTAGACTGGAATTGCATGAAAAGCATGGGAAAAGAGGCAGAACGTCCACAATGATGCACTTGGCCAAAAAGTGCGTATGCGTTTTTTCCTGAATATATTCAGGAAAAAACGCATACGCCCTTTTTGGCCAACCAAGCAAGCTTGCAAAGAAATCTGCACTACAATGAAGTCTCACTGCCCCACGGGCAAAAGGGCCATCTGAAAAATGTGTAAAATCCAGAAAGACAGGACAGGCCATGGAGAACTCGGAGCCTTGTTATGCTGATGGGTGGGATGTAAATTGCCAACAGCCACTCTGGAGAAGTGTATGGTGTTTCCTGAAACATCTAAAAAACAAAGCAACAGAACCTAGGGCACTTCGACTTATGCTCCTATAGCTTAGGGAAATTCAAATCAAAAAGACACAGCCACCCCAAAGTTTGGGACGGCTCTGTTTACAAGAACCTCGTTTATGGTACAAGTTCAATATCACAGAAAGCGAAAAATGAATAAAGAATTTGTGGTACTTACGTACAATGCAATATCACTCAGCAATGAAATCTATGTCATCAGACCCGTAGCAGCATAATGAGTGGACTCAGGTACGATGATTCTAAGAGAAATAAGTCACACAGAAAAAGAAATATCATAAGGTATCACTAATACACGGAATGTAAACTTGGCTACACAGGAATTGAATTACAAAACAGAACAGGGTCTCAGATGTAGAAAACCAACTTATGCTTGCTTAAGGGGAAAGGTGAGTTGGGGTGCTGCATAAAACAAGAGATTGAAATTAGCACAGATACCGTTCCATAAGCCAAATATGTAATAGACAAGAGCTACTCCTTGCTCAACGAAGTGGACTCAACACCCCATATTAAACGCCTAAAAATATACCTGAATAGTAAGAATCTTAAAACCTATGGATTTATATGTCTCCGAAAAGGAATCAAGCGTGTGTACAGCAGCATAAACGCAGCAGTGATAGGATTGGTGAGTTTTGGTGAGCAAATGCAGACCCTTTGAAGTCATATTGCATGGTACCCATTCCATGGGTCACAACTCTCCAGGTTTAAGGGATTCTTCCTTCAGCTAAAACATGCATGTGGAACCCAGAGTATGATCCACCGTGTGATTGGGAAACGTGTTCAAATGTGTCTCAGTTTTCGTCCCGTGCTACTCGGATACAACATTCCAGACGCTTTACTAACACTCTCCCCACTTGGAGAGTCAGTGCCTTTAACGTCCTGTTTGGCCCAGTTTGCAATTTCTTCGGGAAATGAACAGGAATAGGGAAAACCAATGAGAGACTAGCTGGAGGTGTCTGGACGGGCAAATTTAACTCTCATTTCCCACCAGGAAGAGGAATTAACCAAAGGCTCAGCTTGCCGTGCCGGAAACACACTAGGGCCTGAAGCAATCTTGCGGTGTTGCGGCCAGCTCACAAGAAAGCGAGTTGAACGAAGGAGCTCAGGGGCATTGTCATTCACAAACCTGCAGAGTTATAAATGACAGCTATCGTCCAAAAATATATTGAAGTAAGGCTGCCAAGAGCACTTGAAAGCGGGGCAGAATTGCAGGAAACCGATTTCAGGAGGTAGACTGGAATTGCATGAAAAGCATAGGAAAAGAGGCAGAACGTCCACAATGATGCACTTGGCCAAAAAGGGCGTATGCGTTTTTTCCTGAATATATTCAGGAAAAAACGCATACGCCCTTTTTGGCCAACCAAGCAAGCTTGCAAAGGAAATCTGCACTACAATGAAGTCTCACTGTCCCCCGGGCTAAAGGGCCATCTGAGAAAGGTGTAAAATCCAGAAAGGCAGGACAGGCCATGGAGAACAGGGAGCCTTGTTATGCTGATGGGCGGGATGTAAATTGCCAACAGCCACTCTGGAGAAGTGTATGGTGTTTCCTGAAACATCTAAAAAACAAAGCAACAGAGCCTAGGGCACTTCCACTTATGCTCCTATAGCTTAGGGAAATTCAAATCAAAAAGACAGAGCCACCCCAAAATTTGGGACGGCTCTGTTTACAAGAACCTCGTTTATGGTACAAGTTCATTATCACAGAAAGCGAAAAATGAATAAAGAATTTGTGGTACTTACGTACAATGCAATATCACTCAGCAATGAAATCTCTGTCATCAGGCCCGTAGCAGCATAATGAGTGGATTCAGGTACGATGATTCTAAGTGAAATATGTCACACAGAAAAAGAAATATCATAAGGTATCACTAATACACGGAATGTAAACTTGGCTACACAGGAACTGAATTACAAAACAGAACAGGGTCTCAAATGTAGAAAACCAACTTATGCTTGCTTAAGGGAAAGGTGAGTTGGGGTGCTGCATAAAACCAGAGATTGAAATTAGCACAGATACCGTTCCATAAGCCAAATATGTAATAGACAAGAGCTACTCCTTGCTCAACGAAGTGGACTCAACACCCCATATTAAACGCCTAAGAATATACCTGACTAGTAAGAATCTTAAAACCTATGGATTTACATGTCTCTGAAAGAGAATCAAGCATGTGTACAGCAGCATAAATGTAGCAGTGATAGGATTGGTGAGGTTCGGTGAGCAAATGCAGACCCTTTGAAGTCATATAGCATGGTACCCATTCCATGGGTCTCTACTCTCCAGGTTTAAGGGATTCTTCCTTCAGCTAAAACATGCATGTGGAACCCAGATTATGATCCACCATGTGATCGGGAAACGTGTTGAAATGTGTCTCAGTTTTGGTCCCCTGGTACTCGGGTGCAACATTCCAGACGTTTTACTAACACTCTCCCCACTTGGAGAGTCAGTGCCTTTAACGTCGTGTTTGGCCCAGTTTGCAATTTCTGCGGGAAATGAACAGGAATAGGGAGAACCAATGAGAGACTAGCTGGAGGTGTCTGGATGGGCAAATTTAACTCTCATTTCCCAACAGGAAGAGGAATTAACCAAAGCTCAGCTTGACGTGCCGGAACCACACTAGGGCCTGAAGCAATCCTGCGGTGTTGCGGCCAGCTCACAATAAAGAGTGTTGAAGAAAGGAGCTCAGGGGCACTGTCATTCACAAACATGCAGAGTTATAAATGACAGCTATCGTCCAAAAATATATTGAAGTAAGGCTGCCAAGAGCACTTGAAAGCGGGGCAGAATTGCAGGACACCGATTTCAGGAGGTAGACTGGAATTGCATGAAAAGCATAGGAAAAGAGGCAGAACGTCCACAATGACGCACTTGGCCAAAAAGGGCGTATGCGTTTTTTCCTGAATATATTCAGGAAAAAACGCATACGCCCTTTTTGGCCAACCAAGCAAGCTTGCAAAGGAAATCTGCACTACAATGAAGTCTCACTGCCCCCCGGGCAAAAGGGCCATCTGAAAAAAGTGTAAAATCCAGAAAGGCAGGACAGGCCATGGAGAACTGGGAGCCTTGTTATGCTGATGGGCGGGATGTAAATTGCCAACAGCCACTCTGGAGAAGTGTATGGTGTTTCCTGAAACATCTAAAAAACAAAGCAACAGAACCTAGGGCACTTCGACTTATGCTCCTATAGCTTAGGGAAATTCAAATCAAAAAGACACAGCCACCCCAAAGTTTGGGACGGCTCTGTTTACAAGAACCTCGTTTATGGTACAAGTTCAATATCACAGAAAGTGAAAAATGAATAAAGAAGTTGTGGTACTTACGTACAATGCAATATCACTCAGCAATGAAATCTATGTCATCAGGCCCGTAGCAGCATAATGAGTGGACTCAGGTACGATGATTCTAAGAGAAATAAGTCACACAGAAAAAGAAATATCATAAGGTATCACTAATACACGGAATGTAAACTTGGCTACACAGGAACTGAATTACAAAACAGAACAGGTTCTCAGATGTAGAAAACCAACTTATGCTTGCTTAAGGGGAAAGGTGAGTTGGGGTGCTGCATAAAACAAGAGATTGAAATTAGCACAGATACCGTTCCATAAGCCAAATATGTAATAGACAAGAGCTACTCCTTGCTCAACGAAGTGGACTCAACATCCCATATTACACGCCTAAATATATACCTGAATAGTAAGAATCTTAAAACCTATGGATTTATATGTCTCCGAAAAGGAATCAAGCGTGTGTACAGCAGCATAAACGCAGCAGTGATAGGATTGGTGAGTTTCGGTGAGCAAATGCAGACACTTTGAAGTCATATTGCATGGTACCCATTCCATGGGTCACAACTCTCCAGGTTTAAGGGATTCTTCCTTCAGCTAAAACATGCATGTGGAACCCAGAGTATGATCCACCGTGTGATTGGGAAACGTGTTCAAATGTGTCTCAGTTTTCGTCCCCTGCTACTCGGGTACAAGATTCCAGACGCTTTACTAACACTCTCCCCACTTGGAGAGTCAGTGCCTTTAACCTCCTGTTTGGCGCAGTTTGCAATTTCTTCGTGAAATGAACAGGAATAGGGAGAACCAATGAGAGACTAGCTGGAGGTGTCTGGACGGGCAAATTTAACTCTCATTTCCCACCAGGAAGAGGAATTAACCAAAGGCTCAGCTTGCCGTGCCGGAACCACACTAGGGCCTGAAGCAATCTTGCGGTGTTGCGGCCAGCTCACAAGAAAGCGAGTTGAACGAAGGAGCTCAGGGGCACTGTCATTCACTAACCTGCAGAGTTATAAATGACAGCTATCGTCCAAAAATATATTGAAGTAAGGCTGCCAAGAGCACTTGAAAGCAGGGCAGAATTGCAGGAAACCGATTTCAGGAGGTAGACTGGAATTGCATGAAAAGCATGGGAAAAGAGGCAGAACGTCCACAATGATGCACTTGGCCAAAAAGTGCGTATGCGTTTTTTCCTGAATATATTCAGGAAAAAACGCATACGCCCTTTTTGGCCAACCAAGCAAGCTTGCAAAGAAATCTGCACTACAATGAAGTCTCACTGCCCCACGGGCAAAAGGGCCATCTGAAAAATGTGTAAAATCCAGAAAGACAGGACAGGCCATGGAGAACTCGGAGCCTTGTTATGCTGATGGGTGGGATGTAAATTGCCAACAGCCACTCTGGAGAAGTGTATGGTGTTTCCTGAAACATCTAAAAAACAAAGCAACAGAACCTAGGGCACTTCGACTTATGCTCCTATAGCTTAGGGAAATTCAAATCAAAAAGACACAGCCACCCCAAAGTTTGGGACGGCTCTGTTTACAAGAACCTCGTTTATGGTACAAGTTCAATATCACAGAAAGCGAAAAATGAATAAAGAATTTGTGGTACTTACGTACAATGCAATATCACTCAGCAATGAAATCTATGTCATCAGACCCGTAGCAGCATAATGAGTGGACTCAGGTACGATGATTCTAAGAGAAATAAGTCACACAGAAAAAGAAATATCATAAGGTATCACTAATACACGGAATGTAAACTTGGCTACACAGGAATTGAATTACAAAACAGAACAGGGTCTCAGATGTAGAAAACCAACTTATGCTTGCTTAAGGGGAAAGGTGAGTTGGGGTGCTGCATAAAACAAGAGATTGAAATTAGCACAGATACCGTTCCATAAGCCAAATATGTAATAGACAAGAGCTACTCCTTGCTCAACGAAGTGGACTCAACACCCCATATTAAACGCCTAAAAATATACCTGAATAGTAAGAATCTTAAAACCTATGGATTTATATGTCTCCGAAAAGGAATCAAGCGTGTGTACAGCAGCATAAACGCAGCAGTGATAGGATTGGTGAGTTTTGGTGAGCAAATGCAGACCCTTTGAAGTCATATTGCATGGTACCCATTCCATGGGTCACAACTCTCCAGGTTTAAGGGATTCTTCCTTCAGCTAAAACATGCATGTGGAACCCAGAGTATGATCCACCGTGTGATTGGGAAACGTGTTCAAATGTGTCTCAGTTTTCGTCCCGTGCTACTCGGATACAACATTCCAGACGCTTTACTAACACTCTCCCCACTTGGAGAGTCAGTGCCTTTAACGTCCTGTTTGGCCCAGTTTGCAATTTCTTCGGGAAATGAACAGGAATAGGGAAAACCAATGAGAGACTAGCTGGAGGTGTCTGGACGGGCAAATTTAACTCTCATTTCCCACCAGGAAGAGGAATTAACCAAAGGCTCAGCTTGCCGTGCCGGAAACACACTAGGGCCTGAAGCAATCTTGCGGTGTTGCGGCCAGCTCACAAGAAAGCGAGTTGAACGAAGGAGCTCAGGGGCATTGTCATTCACAAACCTGCAGAGTTATAAATGACAGCTATCGTCCAAAAATATATTGAAGTAAGGCTGCCAAGAGCACTTGAAAGCGGGGCAGAATTGCAGGAAACCGATTTCAGGAGGTAGACTGGAATTGCATGAAAAGCATAGGAAAAGAGGCAGAACGTCCACAATGATGCACTTGGCCAAAAAGGGCGTATGCGTTTTTTCCTGAATATATTCAGGAAAAAACGCATACGCCCTTTTTGGCCAACCAAGCAAGCTTGCAAAGGAAATCTGCACTACAATGAAGTCTCACTGTCCCCCGGGCTAAAGGGCCATCTGAGAAAGGTGTAAAATCCAGAAAGGCAGGACAGGCCATGGAGAACAGGGAGCCTTGTTATGCTGATGGGCGGGATGTAAATTGCCAACAGCCACTCTGGAGAAGTGTATGGTGTTTCCTGAAACATCTAAAAAACAAAGCAACAGAGCCTAGGGCACTTCCACTTATGCTCCTATAGCTTAGGGAAATTCAAATCAAAAAGACAGAGCCACCCCAAAATTTGGGACGGCTCTGTTTACAAGAACCTCGTTTATGGTACAAGTTCATTATCACAGAAAGCGAAAAATGAATAAAGAATTTGTGGTACTTACGTACAATGCAATATCACTCAGCAATGAAATCTCTGTCATCAGGCCCGTAGCAGCATAATGAGTGGATTCAGGTACGATGATTCTAAGTGAAATATGTCACACAGAAAAAGAAATATCATAAGGTATCACTAATACACGGAATGTAAACTTGGCTACACAGGAACTGAATTACAAAACAGAACAGGGTCTCAAATGTAGAAAACCAACTTATGCTTGCTTAAGGGAAAGGTGAGTTGGGGTGCTGCATAAAACCAGAGATTGAAATTAGCACAGATACCGTTCCATAAGCCAAATATGTAATAGACAAGAGCTACTCCTTGCTCAACGAAGTGGACTCAACACCCCATATTAAACGCCTAAGAATATACCTGACTAGTAAGAATCTTAAAACCTATGGATTTACATGTCTCTGAAAGAGAATCAAGCATGTGTACAGCAGCATAAATGTAGCAGTGATAGGATTGGTGAGGTTCGGTGAGCAAATGCAGACCCTTTGAAGTCATATAGCATGGTACCCATTCCATGGGTCTCTACTCTCCAGGTTTAAGGGATTCTTCCTTCAGCTAAAACATGCATGTGGAACCCAGATTATGATCCACCATGTGATCGGGAAACGTGTTGAAATGTGTCTCAGTTTTGGTCCCCTGGTACTCGGGTGCAACATTCCAGACGTTTTACTAACACTCTCCCCACTTGGAGAGTCAGTGCCTTTAACGTCGTGTTTGGCCCAGTTTGCAATTTCTGCGGGAAATGAACAGGAATAGGGAGAACCAATGAGAGACTAGCTGGAGGTGTCTGGATGGGCAAATTTAACTCTCATTTCCCAACAGGAAGAGGAATTAACCAAAGCTCAGCTTGACGTGCCGGAACCACACTAGGGCCTGAAGCAATCCTGCGGTGTTGCGGCCAGCTCACAATAAAGAGTGTTGAAGAAAGGAGCTCAGGGGCACTGTCATTCACAAACATGCAGAGTTATAAATGACAGCTATCGTCCAAAAATATATTGAAGTAAGGCTGCCAAGAGCACTTGAAAGCGGGGCAGAATTGCAGGAAACCGATTTCAGGAGGTAGACTGGAATTGCATGAAAAGCATAGGTAAAGAGGCAGAACGTCCACAATGATGCACTTGGCCAAAAAGGGCGTATGCGTTTTTTCCTGAATATATTCAGGAAAAAACGCATACGCCCTTTTTGGCCAACCAAGCAAGCTTGCAAAGGAAATCTGCACTACAATGAAGTCTCACTGCCCCCCGGGCAAAAGGGCCATCTGAAAAAAGTGTAAAATCCAGAAAGGCAGGACAGGCCATGGAGAACTGGGAGCCTTGTTATGCTGATGGGCGGGATGTAAATTGCCAACAGCCACTCTGGAGAAGTGTATGGTGTTTCCTGAAACATCTAAAAAACAAAGCAACAGAGCCTAGGGCACTTCCACTTATGCTCCTATAGCTTAGGGAAATTCAAATCAAAAAGACACAGGCACCCCAAAGTTTGGAACAGCTCTGTTTACAAGATACTCGTTTATGGTACAAGTTCAATATCACAGAAAGCGAAAAATGAATAAAGAATTTGTGGTATTTACGTACAATGCAATATCACTCAGCAATGAAATCTATGTCATCAGGCCCGTAGCACCATAATGAGTGGATTCAGATACGATGATTCTAAGTGAAATAAGTCACACAGAAAAAGAAACATCATAAGATATCACTAATACACGGAATGTAAACTTGGCTACACAGGAACTGAATTACAAAACAGAACAGGGTCTCAAATGTAGAAATCCAACTTATGCTTGCTTAAGGGGAAATGTGAGTTGGGGTGCTGCATAAAACCAGAGATTGAAATTAGCACAGATACCGTTCCATAAGCCAAATATGTAATAGACAAGAGCTACTCCTTCCTCAATGAAGTGGACTCAGCACCCCATATTAAACGCCTAAGAATATACCTGACTAGTAAGAATCTTAAAACCTATGGATTTACATGTCTCTGAAAGAGAATCAAGCATGTGTACAGCAGCATAAATGCAGCAGTGATAGGTTTGGTGAGGTTCGGTGAGCAAATGCAGACCCTTTGAAGTCATATTGCATGGTACCCATTCAATGGGTCTCAACTCTCCAGGTTTAAGGGATTCTTCCTTCAGCTAAAACATGCATGTGGAACCCAGAGTATGATCCACCGTGTGATCGGGAAATGTGTTCAAATATTTCTCAGTTTAAGTCCCCTGGTACTCGGGTGCAACATTCCAGACGCTTTACTAACACTCTCCCCTCTTGGAGAGTCAGTGCCTTTAACCTCCTGTTTGGCCCAGTTTGCAATTTCTGCGGGAAATGAACAGTTTGCAATTTCTGCGGGAAATGAACAGGAATAGGGAGAACCAATGAGAGACTAGCTGGAGGTGTCTGGACGGGCAAATTTAACTCTCATTTCCCACCAGGAAGAGGAATTAACCAAAGGCTCAGCTTGCCGTGCCGGAACCACACTAGGGCCTGAAGCAATCTTGCGTTGTTGCGGCCAGCTCACAAGAAAGCGAGTTGAACGAAGGAGCTCAGGGGCACTGTCATTCACTAACCTGCAGAGTTATAAATGACAGCTATCGTCCAAAAATATATTGAAGTAAGGCTGCCAAGAGCACTTGAAAGCGGGGCAGAATGGCAGGAAACCGATTTCAGGAGGTAGACTGGAATTGCATGAAAAGCATAGTAAAAGAGGCAGAACGTCCACAATGATGCACTTGGCCAAAAAGGGCGTATGCGTTTTTTCCTGAATATATTCAGGAAAAAACGCATACGCCCTTTTTGGCCAACCAAGCAAGCTTGCAAAGGAAATCTGCACTACAATGAAGTCTCACTGCCCCACGGGCAAAAGGGCCATCTGAAAAAGGTGTAAAATCCAGAAAGGCAGGACAGGCCATGGAGAACTGGGAGCCTTGTTATGCTGATGGGCGGGATGTAAATTGCCAACAGCCACTCTGGAGAAGTGTATGGTGTTTCCTGAAACATCTAAAAAACAAAGCAACAGAGCCTAGGGCACTTCCACTTATGCTCCTATAGCTTAGGGAAATTCAAATCAAAAAGACACAGCCACCCCAAAGTTTGGGACGGCTCTGTTTACAAGAACCTCGTTTATGGTACAAGTTCAATATCACAGAAAGCGAAAAATGAATAAAGAATTTGTGGTACTTACGTACAATGCAATATCACTCAGCAATGAAATCTATGTCATCAGGCCCGTAGCAGCATAATGAGTGGACTCAGGTACGATGATTCTAAGAGAAATAAGTCACACAGAAAAAGAAATATCATAAGGTATCACTAATACACGGAATGTAAACTTGGCTACACAGGAACTGAATTACAAAACAGAACAGGTTCTCAGATGTAGAAAACCAACTTATGCTTGCTTAAGGGGAAAGGTGAGTTGGGGTGCTGCATAAAACAAGAGATTGAAATTAGCACAGATACCGTTCCATAAGCCAAATATGTAATAGACAAGAGCTACTCCTTGCTCAACGAAGTGGACTCAACATCCCATATTACACGCCTAAATATATACCTGAATAGTAAGAATCTTAAAACCTATGGATTTACATGTCTCTGAAAGAGAATCAAGCATGTGTACAGCAGCATAAATGTAGCAGTGATAGGATTGGTGAGGTTCGGTGAGCAAATGCAGACCCTTTGAAGTCATATAGCATGGTACCCATTCCATGGGTCTCTACTCTCCAGGTTTAAGGGATTCTTCCTTCAGCTAAAACATGCATGTGGAACCCAGATTATGATCCACCATGTGATCGGGAAACGTGTTGAAATGTGTCTCAGTTTTGGTCCCCTGGTACTCGGGTGCAACATTCCAGACGTTTTACTAACACTCTCCCCACTTGGAGAGTCAGTGCCTTTAACGTCGTGTTTGGCCCAGTTTGCAATTTCTGCGGGAAATGAACAGGAATAGGGAGAACCAATGAGAGACTAGCTGGAGGTGTCTGGATGGGCAAATTTAACTCTCATTTCCCAACAGGAAGAGGAATTAACCAAAGCTCAGCTTGACGTGCCGGAACCACACTAGGGCCTGAAGCAATCCTGCGGTGTTGCGGCCAGCTCACAATAAAGAGTGTTGAAGAAAGGAGCTCAGGGGCACTGTCATTCACAAACATGCAGAGTTATAAATGACAGCTATCGTCCAAAAATATATTGAAGTAAGGCTGCCAAGAGCACTTGAAAGCGGGGCAGAATTGCAGGAAACCGATTTCAGGAGGTAGACTGGAATTGCATGAAAAGCATAGGTAAAGAGGCAGAACGTCCACAATGATGCACTTGGCCAAAAAGGGCGTATGCGTTTTTTCCTGAATATATTCAGGAAAAAACGCATACGCCCTTTTTGGCGAACCAAGCAAGCTTGCAAAGGAAATCTGCACTACAATGAAGTCTCACTGCCCCCCGGGCAAAAGGGCCATCTGAAAAAAGTGTAAAATCCAGAAAGGCAGGACAGGCCATGGAGAACTGGGAGCCTTGTTATGCTGATGGGCGGGATGTAAATTGCCAACAGCCACTCTGGAGAAGTGTATGGTGTTTCCTGAAACATCTAAAAAACAAAGCAACAGAGCCTAGGGCACTTCCACTTATGCTCCTATAGCTTAGGGAAATTCAAATCAAAAAGACACAGGCACCCCAAAGTTTGGAACAGCTCTGTTTACAAGATACTCGTTTATGGTACAAGTTCAATATCACAGAAAGCGAAAAATGAATAAAGAATTTGTGGTATTTACGTACAATGCAATATCACTCAGCAATGAAATCTATGTCATCAGGCCCGTAGCACCATAATGAGTGGATTCAGATACGATGATTCTAAGTGAAATAAGTCACACAGAAAAAGAAACATCATAAGATATCACTAATACACGGAATGTAAACTTGGCTACACAGGAACTGAATTACAAAACAGAACAGGGTCTCAAATGTAGAAATCCAACTTATGCTTGCTTAAGGGGAAATGTGAGTTGGGGTGCTGCATAAAACCAGAGATTGAAATTAGCACAGATACCGTTCCATAAGCCAAATATGTAATAGACAAGAGCTACTCCTTCCTCAATGAAGTGGACTCAGCACTCCATATTAAACGCCTAAGAATATACCTGACTAGTAAGAATCTTAAAACCTATGGATTTACATGTCTCTGAAAGAGAATCAAGCATGTGTACAGCAGCATAAATGCAGCAGTGATAGGTTTGGTGAGGTTCGGTGAGCAAATGCAGACCCTTTGAAGTCATATTGCATGGTACCCATTCAATGGGTCTCAACTCTCCAGGTTTAAGGGATTCTTCCTTCAGCTAAAACATGCATGTGGAACCCAGAGTATGATCCACCGTGTGATCGGGAAATGTGTTCAAATATTTCTCAGTTTAAGTCCCCTGGTACTCGGGTGCAACATTCCAGACGCTTTACTAACACTCTCCCCTCTTGGAGAGTCAGTGCCTTTAACCTCCTGTTTGGCCCAGTTTGCAATTTCTGCGGGAAATGAACAGTTTGCAATTTCTGCGGGAAATGAACAGGAATAGGGAGAACCAATGAGAGACTAGCTGGAGGTGTCTGGACGGGCAAATTTAACTCTCATTTCCCACCAGGAAGAGGAATTAACCAAAGGCTCAGCTTGCCGTGCCGGAACCACACTAGGGCCTGAAGCAATCTTGCGTTGTTGCGGCCAGCTCACAAGAAAGCGAGTTGAACGAAGGAGCTCAGGGGCACTGTCATTCACTAACCTGCAGAGTTATAAATGACAGCTATCGTCCAAAAATATATTGAAGTAAGGCTGCCAAGAGCACTTGAAAGCGGGGCAGAATGGCAGGAAACCGATTTCAGGAGGTAGACTGGAATTGCATGAAAAGCATAGTAAAAGAGGCAGAACGTCCACAATGATGCACTTGGCCAAAAAGGGCGTATGCGTTTTTTCCTGAATATATTCAGGAAAAAACGCATACGCCCTTTTTGGCCAACCAAGCAAGCTTGCAAAGGAAATCTGCACTACAATGAAGTCTCACTGCCCCACGGGCAAAAGGGCCATCTGAAAAAGGTGTAAAATCCAGAAAGGCAGGACAGGCCATGGAGAACTGGGAGCCTTGTTATGCTGATGGGCGGGATGTAAATTGCCAACAGCCACTCTGGAGAAGTGTATGGTGTTTCCTGAAACATCTAAAAAACAAAGCAACAGAGCCTAGGGCACTTCCACTTATGCTCCTATAGCTTAGGGAAATTCAAATCAAAAAGACACAGCCACCCCAAAGTTTGGGACGGCTCTGTTTACAAGAACCTCGTTTATGGTACAAGTTCAATATCACAGAAAGCGAAAAATGAATAAAGAATTTGTGGTAGTTACGTACAATGCAATATCACTCAGCAATGAAATCTATGTCATCAGGCCCGTAGCAGCATAATGAGTGGACTCAGGTACGATGATTCTAAGAGAAATAAGTCACACAGAAATAGAAATATCATAAGGTATCACTAATACACGGAATGTAAACTTGGCTACCCAGGAATTGAATTACAAAACAGAACAGGGTCTCAGATGTAGAAAACCAACTTATGCTTGCTTAAGGGAAAGGTGAGTTGGGGTGCTGCATAAAACCAGAGATTGAAATTAGCACAGATACCGTTCCATAAGCCAAATATGTAATAGACAAGAGCTACTCCTTGCTCAACGAAGTGGACTCAACACCCCATATTAAACGCCTAAGAATATACCTGACTAGTAAGAATCTTAAAACCTATGGATTTACATGTCTCTGAAAGAGAATCAAGCATGTGTACAGCAGCATAAATGCAGCAGTGATAGGTTTGGTGAGGTTCGGTGAGCAAATGCAGACCCTTTGAAGTCATATTGCATGGTAACCATTCCATGGGTCTCAACTCTCCAGGTTTAAGGGATTCTTCCTTCAGCTAAAACATGCATGTGGAACCCAGAGTATGATCCACCGTGTGATTGGGAAACGTGTTCAAATATTTCTCAGTTTAAGTCCCCTGGTACTCGGGTGCAACATTCCAGACGCTTTACTAACACTCTCCCCTCTTGGAGAGTCAGTGCCTTTAACCTCCTGTTTGGCCCAGTTTGCAATTTCTGCGGGAAATGAACAGTTTGCAATTTCTGCGGGAAATGAACAGGAATAGGGAGAACCAATGAGAGACTAGCTGGAGGTGTCTGGACGGGCAAATTTAACTCTCATTTCCCACCAGGAAGAGGAATTAACCAAAGGCTCAGCTTGACGTGCCGGAACCACACTAGGGCCTGAAGCAATCCTGCGGTGTTGCGGCCAGCTCACAATAAAGAGTGTTGAAGAAAGGAGCTCAGGGGCACTGTCATTCACAAACCTGCAGAGTTATAAATGACAGCTATCGTCCAAAAATATATTGAAGTAAGGCTGCCAAGAGCACTAGAAAGCGGGGTAGAATTGCAGGACACCGATTTCAGGAGGTAGACTGGAATTGCATGAAAAGCATAGGAAAAGAGGCAGAACGTCCACAATGACGCACTTGGCCAAAAAGGGCATATGCGTTTTTTCCTGAATATATTCAGGAAAAAACGCATACGCCCTTTTTGGCCAACCAAGCAAGCTTGCAAAGGAAATCTGCACTACAATGAAGTCTCACTGCCCCCCGGGCAAAAGGGCCATCTGAAAAAAGTGTAAAATCCAGAAAGGCAGGACAGGCCATGGAGAACTGGGAGCCTTGTTATGCTGATGGGCGGGATGTAAATTGCCAACAGCCACTCTGGAGAAGTGTATGGTGTTTCCTGAAACATCTAAAAAACAAAGCAACAGAACCTAGGGCACTTCGACTTATGCTCCTATAGCTTAGGGAAATTCAAATCAAAAAGACACAGCCACCCCAAAGTTTGGGACGGCTCTGTTTACAAGAACCTCGTTTATGGTACAAGTTCAATATCACAGAAAGTGAAAAATGAATAAAGAATTTGTGGTACTTACGTACAATGCAATATCACTCAGCAATGAAATCTATGTCATCAGGCCCGTAGCAGCATAATGAGTGGACTCAGGTACGATGATTCTAAGAGAAATAAGTCACACAGAAAAAGAAATATCATAAGGTATCACTAATACACGGAATGTAAACTTGGCTACACAGGAACTGAATTACAAAACAGAACAGGTTCTCAGATGTAGAAAACCAACTTATGCTTGCTTAAGGGGAAAGGTGAGTTGGGGTGCTGCATAAAACAAGAGATTGAAATTAGCACAGATACCGTTCCATAAGCCAAATATGTAATAGACAAGAGCTACTCCTTGCTCAACGAAGTGGACTCAACATCCCATATTACACGCCTAAATATATACCTGAATAGTAAGAATCTTAAAACCTATGGATTTATATGTCTCCGAAAAGGAATCAAGCGTGTGTACAGCAGCATAAACGCAGCAGTGATAGGATTGGTGAGTTTCGGTGAGCAAATGCAGACACTTTGAAGTCATATTGCATGGTACCCATTCCATGGGTCACAACTCTCCAGGTTTAAGGGATTCTTCCTTCAGCTAAAACATGCATGTGGAACCCAGAGTATGATCCACCGTGTGATTGGGAAACGTGTTCAAATGTGTCTCAGTTTTCGTCCCCTGCTACTCGGGTACAAGATTCCAGACGCTTTACTAACACTCTCCCCACTTGGAGAGTCAGTGCCTTTAACCTCCTGTTTGGCGCAGTTTGCAATTTCTTCGGGAAATGAACAGGAATAGGGAGAACCAATGAGAGACTAGCTGGAGGTGTCTGGACGGGCAAATTTAACTCTCATTTCCCACCAGGAAGAGGAATTAACCAAAGGCTCAGCTTGCCGTGCCGGAAACACACTAGGGCCTGAAGCAATCTTGCGGTGTTGCGGCCAGCTCACAAGAAAGCGAGTTGAACGAAGGAGCTCAGGGGCACTGTCATTCACAAACCTGCAGAGTTATAAATGACAGCTATCGTCCAAAAATATATTGAAGTAAGGCTGCCAAGAGCACTTGAAAGCGGGGCAGAATTGCAGGAAACCGATTTCAGGAGGTAGACTGGAATTACATGAAAAGCATAGTAAAAGAGGCAGAACGTCCACAATGATGCACTTGGCCAAAAAGGGCGTATGCGTTTTTTCCTGAATATATTCAGGAAAAAACGCATACGCCCTTTTTGGCCAACCAAGCAAGCTTGCAAAGGAAATCTGCACTACAATGAAGTCTCACTTCCCCCAGGGCAAAAGAGCCATCTGAAAAAGGTGTAAAATCCAGAAAGGCAGGACAGGCCATGGAGAACTGGGAGCCTTGTTATGCTGATGGGCGGGATGTAAATTGCCAACAGCCACTCTGGAGAAGTGTATGGTGTTTCCTGAAACATCTAAAAAACAAAGCAACAGAGCCTAGGGCACTTCCACTTATGCTCCTATAGCTTAGGGAAATTCAAATCAAAAAGACACAGCCACCCCAAAATTTGGGACGGCTCTGTTTACAAGAACCTCGTTTATGGTACAAGTTCATTATCACAGAAAGCGAAAAATGAATAAAGAATTTGTGGTACTTACGTACAATGCAATATCACTCAGCAATGAAATCTATGTCATCAGGCCCGTAGCAGCATAATGAGTGGATTCAGGTACGATGATTCTAAGTGAAATAGGTCACACAGAAAAAGAAATATCATAAGGTATCACTAATACACGGAATGTAAACTTGGCTACACAGGAATTGAATTACAAAACAGAACAGGGTCTCAGATGTAGAAAACCAACTTATGCTTGCTTAAGGGAAAGGTGAGTTGGGGTGATGCATAAAACCAGAGATTGAAATTAGCACAGATACCGTTCCATAAGCCAAATATGTAATAGACAAGAGCTACTCCTTGCTCAACGAAGTGGACTCAACACCCCATATTAAACGCCTAAGAATATACCTGACTAGTAAGAATCTTAAAACCTATGGATTTACATGTCTCTGAAAGAGAATCAAGCATGTGTACAGCAGCATAAATGTAGCAGTGATAGCATTGGTGATGTTCGTTGAGCAAATGCAGACCCTTTGAAGTCATATAGCATGGTACCCATTCCATGGGTCTCTACTCTCCAGGTTTAAGGGATTCTTCCTTCATCTAAAACATGCATGTGGAACCCAGAGTATGATCCACCGTGTGATCGGGAAACGTGTTCAAATATGTCTCAGTTTTCGTACCATGGTACTCGGGTGCAACATTCCAGACGCTTTACTAACACTCTCCCCACTTGGAGAGTCAGTGCCTTTAATGTCGTGTTTGGCCCAGTTTGCAATTTCTGCGGGAAATGAACAGGAATAGGGAGAACCAATGAGAGACTAGCTGGAGGTGTCTGGACGGGCAAATTTAACTCTCATTTCCCAACAGGAAGAGGAATTAACCAAAGGCTCAGCTTGACGTGCCGGAACCACACTAGGGCCTGAAGCAATCCTGCGGTGTTGCGGCCAGCTCACAATAAAGAGTGTTGAAGAAAGGAGCTCACGGGCACTGTCATTCACAAACATGCAGAGTTATAAATGACAGCTATCGTCCAAAAATATATTGAAGTAAGGCTGCCAAGAGCACTTGAAAGCGGGGTAGAATTGCAGGACACCGATTTCAGGAGGTAGACTGGAATTCCATGAAAAGCATAGGAAAAGAGGCAGAACGCCCACAATGATGCACTTGGCCAAAAAGGGCGTATGCGTTTTTTCCTGAATATATTCAGGAAAAAACGCATACGCCCTTTTTGGCCAACCAAGCAAGCTTGCAAAGGAAATCTGCACTACAATGAAGTCTCACTGCCCCCCGGGCAAAAGGGCCATCTGAAAAAAGTGTAAAATCCAGAAAGGCAGGACAGGCCATGGAGAACTGGGAGCCTTGTTATGCTGATGGGCGGGATGTAAATTGCCAACAGCCACTCTGGAGAAGTGTATGGTGTTTCATGAAACATCTAAAAAACAAAGCAACAGAACCTAGGGCACTTCGACTTATGCTCCTATAGCTTAGGGAAATTCAAATCAAAAAGACACAGCCACCCCAAAGT